>NW_017732236.1:191679-219566 GCF_001890085.2 Hipposideros armiger
CAACTTGGGCCAGTGAAGCAACGTCCTCCACAACTAGACTGAAGAACAAAACGACAGCAACTTGTCTGTTCCCCTTCCCCCAATTCCCCATCACTGTTCCCATCCCCCCAATTCCCCCAATAAAAATCTTTAAAAAAAAATAAATAAATAAAATAAAATAAAATAAAGACAAAGAAAATGCTGCCCATGTTTCTCAACCTTACCCCCTACTCCAGAAAGATGAAACATTTTGAACATTTTTACTTTCTTCACTGCTACATACTCATACAACTTGCATAGAATGGTTTTTTACTTAACTCCTTTCTTGTTCACTCACTCCTAGGTTTTAATGAGATAGTTTAGTACACTTTTCCAAGAATCATTACTTCTAAGTCTCATTACTTAGTATTCATATTTCAAATCTTCATTCCCAATATCACAATCCAATTAGATATAAATATGGTTAGGTCATGCATTCTTTTTTTTATTGTTAGTTTCAGGTGTACAGAACAATGCAATAGTTATCCTTTTCACCCTCACAGAGTAACAATCCCCCTCCCCCCATGTATTGCCCTCCCACCCCCGATATCATGCTTATCTATGACAATTCCATCCTGTTGGGGAGGTCATGCATTCTTACTCTTTACTATTTCTCTTCTCTTTCTCACTCCCTGATTTGAAGACTTTAATATATTTGTTTGGTTAGAATAATCTCTCTAGCAGTTTCCTGAGATAAGGTAGATGGGTAATATATTCTACCATTTTTTGTATCATCACAAATGTCCATTGCTCACCCTGAGAAGTTAATCACATCAGGATAGGTGTAAATTTTTGTGTTACAATAATTTTTTGTCCACATTTTGTACATACTAGATTTCTCTGTCTGAAGTTATCAGATTGCATATGAGACGTATTATTGACAGTGTGATACTATCTCCTTTTAAGTAACTTGTCTTTTCTCTCTAGAAACTTGTAAATTTCATTTTTCTCACATTGAATTTAAGAATTTTATCTAAATACACGTCATTTTCCATCAATTTGCCATAAAAATTAGTGAGCCCTTTGAGTCTGCAGACATGTTTTTTAATACTAAGGAAATTTTTGTTGACATGGTTCCTCTATTCTTTTTAATTTTTCTGGAAATCATATGCATTCATATTTTGTACTATGTTTTGCCACCTTAATCTTTCAGACCAATAGTTAGCCTTTCGAGACTGACCATTTTCTTCTTAAATTTATCTACTGAATTTTAAAATCAAGAAGTACGTTGTTATTCTTTTTTAGTTCCAGAACTGTTTGTTTCTTTGGTATGCTACAATTGAATTTCCTTAACATAATTAGTAGTTTTATGTTTCTGAGGTTATATCTCTTTTCTGCTGCTCTACTTCAATAGAAGTCACCTTACAGATACCCTGCTATTTCTTCCAATTTGGTTGCTGAGTTCACTTAAGCCCATTATTATTTTGCCTACATAATGCTCTGTTCATCCTATGTTGTCACATCAAGCTGTTAAGCAAATATAGATGCCAGACTGAATGCAAATTTCAGAACTAATCCCAATGATATTAACAAGGTAGTTTAAAATCATACAATATATCAAAGTATAGCAAAAAGTGGCTTGGACAAGAAATAGAAGTACAACAGTATTGCAATTTTTGTTTTATATAGGCATAATCCCCCTCCCCAATGCATCATTAACTTGGATAATTAGAGAAATATATTCAAATATACTATTAAAAAATCAAAAATATAAAAGCTAGTATGAACAAATGCAAAATTTTCAGGTCACTGTGGAAAATAAGAATAAACAAAGCCAGTCTAAGTTCTGATAGATGTAAGACACAAAACTGAAATACGTAATGTTGGAAAGAAAGAGTGAATCATTACTATTTCTACACAACAGTTTCACAACTAAAAATAGCAAGCTAATCAAGAAAACAAAATGCTTACAATAGGTTTGAATAAACCAATAGATTTCCAGTTTAATTTAAATAATCTGTAAATTATAAAATGGAAAGAAGATCGCCTTCAAAGTAGTGAACACCAAACCAAACACCTTCAGAACAATAACGGCAATGTCAACAATCATATTACAAATGCTATGCCAAAGAAATATATATACATATATATATATATATATATATATATATTTTTTTTTTTAAGAGGAGTAAGCCTTTATTTTCCTTGTTTCACAAATAAAGTTGGCTGTCCTGGTTGCAAACAGAAAAAAAAGGGGGGGGGCCTAAAGAAGAAACTTTTGAATAACATGAATAAAACTTTGCTGATAAGAAAAAAAAGATTTTGTTGCTCAGTGGAAAGACAGAATATTGCAATTGGTTCTTTATAAATTAATTTACTGCTTTAATCTAATCCCCATCAAAACTCATTGGGGGAAGTTCATTCATGAGTGCAGATGCAAAAATTCCCAAATAAAATGTTAGGAAACCATACCATATAGAGAATAAATTAACTATAATACTGTATAACCAAAATTAATATATTGCAAGATTGCAATGGTAGCTAACCACTAGAATATATGTAAAGACCGTTCTCCACAACAGAAGATGAAAGGACAAAAAACAATATTTTTACCTCATAATGCAGAAAAAAATGGGATAAAATTCAGCATACTTTGATAATAGGAACTCAGTAACTAGGAATACAAGTGAATCTCCTGAACCTGACAAACAGAATCAACCAAAAAACTTGAGCAAACATCCCTAATAATAAAAACCATTAGAAGCATTCTCTTAAAATTCAGAAACAAACAAGAAAGCCAGTTAGCACTGTTTCCAATAGTTACTGATCGGCGATTTTGGCCTGTGCAATAGAAAAAGAAATGTAAGTGTGTGCATGTGTGTGTGTGTGTGTGTGTGCACGCATGTGGGCATGTGTGTCAGAATGTGAGAAAACTGTCATTATGCAAAGGTGATTTATTGTTAACTTAGAAAACCCAGAATATCTACAAATATTATAAGTAATAAAGATTTAGCAAGCATGCTTGCTATTAGACCAACATAATCCAGAAACAGATAAAAGTATAATTTAATAGAACACACTCTTTACAAGTACAATAACTATGAGATTCATAGAAAAAAATTAACAAAAATATGTATTAAGGTGTAGATGTGAAAAAGTAAACCTTGCAAATTTGTAAAAGAAAATACAGAATTATATATTTCTGACCTTGAGATAGGAAATAATTTACTTAGATAAATACAAATAAGTTTGCTCAATTCAACCAAATCAAAATTAAGAATTTCTGTCAAAGAAAAGAATGAGAAAAGCAAAAAGAAAATATAAGCAACAGACAAAAAGAAGAAAACTCTAAGACACAACTTACTATTAGTCTTTAGAATGCATAAAGAAATCCTACTAATCCATCAGAAAATAATAAAGAAACATTTTGGGGCCAGCTGAGTGGCTCAGTTGGTTAAGAGCGCGCTCAAGAGTTTGAGCTCTGAGCAACAGCTGTTCGAGTCCGGCCCGAGCTGAGCAGCCGCTGAGCTGCCAACAGGTGGCAGGATGGCTCAAGATGATGCTGAATTGAAAAAAAAAAAAAAAAAAAAAAAAGAAACATCTTAACCTCCCCTCAATAAATAAAACACATGAACAGGCATTTCATAGTTATGGCTAATACATAGCATGTAATCAGCAAAATGAAAATTAAGAACCTGTGTTCCCCAGAAAGCTACTACTTTATAAGAGAATGAGGTCCCAAGGAACAGGAGTGAGGGACAAGCAGAGTGATACAGGGACAGAAGGAGAGCTGAGACGATGTATGAATGACCTGGTTCTAGCTAAGTATGACTGTTTAGTCTATCCTATAGGACGTCTTCTGAGAAGATGTTTAATTATATCTCAGGTCCATCCAATTTGGAGAAGACGGATAGAGAGTAGAAAAAATGTACCTTCTATTTTCGATATTCCTAGTCAAAGTTCATCCCATGGGGCATATGCATGACCATGGAGCAGAGTTCCATAGCATCCCACATCTTGGCATCAACTTGGAATCCCATGCTTAGCAAGGGCATGAGGCTAAGTGCTATTATTGTGTGCCTGCTTGAAAATGCTAGAAGGCTACACTGGTTGTGTGGCAACTGGAACAAGAAATCGTGAGGATGACAGAATCTGAAGTGGTTTGTAAGAAGTTATCTGTTAAAGACACCAGATAGCATTTTATACCTGCAGTACTTGCAGAAATGAAGAGGTCTGGCTATATCAATTGTTGGAAATGATGTAAAATGATGGTATTATGTATTGCTGATAGGTATCACATTCTATATGCTTGTAAGTGTAAATATGAATTAAAAAAGAAAAAAAAATTCCCTGGTGCAAAAAGGAAAGAAACCTGCCATCTTTCAGAACATTTTCTTTAGAAAACTTATAGTTATAAATTCTTTCTCTGTTTTTGAGATGTATGTAAATCTTTTTCATTCCTAAATCAGCCTCTTTACAGCTTTACAATTTTTTAAAATAAAGCTTTTTAAAGCTTTACAGTCTTTCTCTAGGAGCAGGGAGCTAAGTCTTTGAAACATAATCATCAAAGAAGACAGTGTCCCTCTCTCCCATTTTCTGCGGGAGAGTAGGAGCCTGACTACAGCAGGAGTCTTGTTCCAAAACTATCTCTTGTAATAAAGATATGAGAAATTTCTTTTTCCTTTGGATAAAACCAATTAGTTAACCCAGATAATCACCCCAACTACCAAGTGAATTTAGGATGAACTATGTGTGACAAATGTTGCTGTCAAGTCCTCTTACTTGAGGACTAGTTATTTTCTCTCTAGAGATTGTGGATGTAATGGGTTGTATCTACTTGGCTATATAAAAGGGTGAGATTTCTTTCTGTCTTTGGAATCTCTTTAGCGAATTGCCTGTGATGCACATCACATTCTGGTTTGAAGCTTATGAAATAATAAAATTGGTTTCTTTCTCTTCTACCTTTGATGGAGAGGTTTTCTGGGTTGGCAGGAGATTTTGTTTTTAATTATATTTTCCCAACAGGTTCTCATTTTGGTTTTGGGTTTTAAGTTCATCATATTATTATGATTTGTAACTTACCAATACATACACATGCACATATAGATATATATTTTTGAATGCATCAAATAATCTTTTAAAACATTAAATATTTTAATATGACCAAAAATATCTTAAAAGTAAAAGACATCCAGCTGATAAATTTTTACAACTAATATAGAAAATTAAGTTTTAATAATCTTAGTATATAAAGTTTATATAAATTATTTAAATTTTAAATATTTTTAATATTTTTAATACTGTTTTATTGGGGCATGACCTTGGAGGAGGAAGCTCCCTTTGGCCTCTGACAATTTCTAGGGATGGAGGAACTCAGATGTGAACTGTCAACAGTCCAACTCCCAGTCACTGAGTGAATGAGTGCTTCAGCTCTAAAGTGGGATAGGAGGTGGGGGCAGGGTATAACTACATCTTTTTCCTGACACTGACTGACAACACAGCAAGCTAACTTATGTCTCTGTCCCCCAAATTCAAGTCAGAAAATTCCATAGAAACTAGGGTAACGGGTCAGAGAAACTAACATAAGAAAGGGCATGTGAATAATTATGGAAAACTCTGAAATTCAAGGCAAAGGAGAAAAGTAATGCAAATAGAAAGAATTAAATAAAATGACAAAAACAATCCAAATATGGCAGTATTTGAAATAAAAGTAAATATGTTTTCTTAGCATTTCTAAACTCAGAGCATTAAGATTGGAATTAAAGGTCCAAAAATGTCTACCAATATGCACCCAGAAATGTTGAAAATACAATGCATGAACAAAGAACTCAAGATCAATATAAGACCTAAATGTGAAAGGTTAACTTCTGAAACTAACAGAAGAAACTGTGAGAGGATATCTTGTTCTTTTGGAGAATGCAGAAGGATTTCTTAATTAAGATAAAAATAAAGCACACATGATTAGGTTGAAGGCAATTCAGTTATCTACAAACTAAATATTTATTTTCTAAAAACATCATATCATTAGTATGAAGCTACTTACAACACTTGTGACCTCAAAGCATTAAGATCCAGAATAGTCAGTGACCTCCTGGATATCAACAGGAAAATGGGCAAAGGATAGGCAGTTCATGTATGGAAAGATGCTCATCATCACCATCAATCAACAAAAATGCAAATCAGAAAAGGAGATGCTAGTCAACAGCGATCAGTAAAATAAAGTGAGAAGTTGATAATATAAAAGTTTCCCAAGAATGAGGAGAAATAGGCACCTGTTAGAATCTAAACTGGTAAAGGTTCTCTGGAGAGTAATCTGACAGTACTTAGTGAAACTGGCTGAACATTTATTTTGTGTTGGAAAGTGGCGAACTTGCTTTCTGAAAATATGCAAATTATTTTTTCAGTCTGGTATACTGTTTAGTGTTCTTTTGAGCTCTCCTGTCAACTTGGAAAAACCACCTATTTGGCCTGCTTTTGTCACCCATTCTGTTTCAAGCTTTTTGGGAGGTATCAATAAGCACATGCTGCCTGTCATTGTCACTTAGCCAAATAATGATCATCCTACTCTTTCTCTGTAGGTACACTTCCTTTTTAGGCTTTTTGTTGTTTACTTGTTTTGACTTTAACAAGATATATGACCACCTAAAAGCAGCTACTTAAGAGACCTTAGCATTTTTATTTTGAACTCTGAGAAGTACTTCTTTCCTGCACAATTCTATGCAAAAACCTGAAACTGCAAATGAAAAATGTGACGTCTCTATTTTACAATTTTAAATTAAATTTGCCATTATGTTACTAATACAAACATGAATATCTGCATATATAATTTATCTGGATTAATTTTAACTGAGTGAGGTAGGGAAGAAAATGTATTACTAATCATTTATGAATACTAACCGAAATGCCAAGGCCACCTTCTCTCAGGAAGAAATATTTTGTCACACTTAACTGGGGGAGGTAGATATAATCAGAACTTAGAGTATATTGTGGGTCAGGGCATGAAGGGAGTAGTTGCAACAGGAGAAAGATTAGGCAGTTTAAAAATAATTTGGAGGTGAAATAATATTCAGTAAACCTTACTGGTAAAATGGAACTTTCTCATTCATTTTTTGTCCCTCTCTTCTAGCAAAATACCAAGTCATTGAATAATTATTGACTATTTTAACAATTGAAATGAATTCATGCTAACATAGAATAAAAATTAAAACTCCAAGCAATATTATTTTTTGCTTTATTATTTATGGCACTAAATAATTCAAAGCGTGCATTTTTACTTGATAATACATAGGTCTATGTTTAGAATTAGTACACCAAACTATTCATTATTTTTCTACTTATATGGAACCTCAGAGCCAAAGCTCTTAAAAGCATTCTGTGTGTGAATTTCATACCTGTTTATTGCTGTATAGATGGAAATGAGTCATTATTTCAAATGACAGCTTACATGTTGTCAACCAAATAAGAATGAAAACCTCTGTCAATTGTTTAGCATTCCACAAATAACTGACAAATGTTATAGTATGGATAAAATATTGTCACAATTTAAAAACTATTATTTACTTGTTATTTGGAGGATTTAGCATAATATATCCAGTAAGTCGATAGTGATAGATGAACAGAACATATTCCTCTTGACTCCTGGTTCAATGCTATAAGAAATGGCAGCTAGTAGCATTAAATTGAAAATACATACTAAAAATGATCTTAAAGAAATAGGTAGGGCCGGCCTAGTGGCGCATTGTTTAAGAATTGGCTTGGGACACCAGCTCTGAGCAGCAGGGCCCCAGTTTGGATCCCACATGAGGGCCAGTGACATTGCACCCTCTACAGCTAAGATGGTGAACAACAGCTTGACCTGGAGCTGGGCTGCTGTGAGTCGCCGGCGATAGCATAGGCTGCAGCCCCTGCTGCAGTGGGCTGCCGTGAGCTACAGTGAGCAGCTGGCAGCCAGTGTGAGTGGCCGGCAGCTGGCGTGAGCTGCCGTGAGAAGCCATGAGTGGCTGTCCAATGACCGGCAAGTGACTGCCTCTCCCGGGAAGAGTGCAATGATAATACCAACATGGGCCAGTGAAGTGATGTCCTCCATAACTAGACTGAAGAACAAAAGGACAGAAACTTGTCTGTTCCCCTTCTCCGATTCCCCAATAAAATCTTAAAAAAAAAAAGAAATAGGTAAAGGACATTCATTTCATGTCAAGAAAAATCAAGGAGGAATCTAGAAAGATAAGCAGGAGAATAAATAAAAGCTCAGGATGTGTTCCATTTTATTGGGTTGTCGGAAAAAGCCATGATGTATTTTTTCTATGTTTTTCCTTGCAAAAATGTATCATGACTTTTCCGACAACCCAATAAAAACTACTTCCTACCTAAATATTTATAAAGTGGAACACAGTAGAACTAAACTTCAGTGGGAAAAAGTGGATTTTTTTTTTGATGGCCACAAAATGCAGAGTATCAAGACTTTGTGAAATGTTTCCCTTTCACTCAGATACCTCACATTTCCCACACTGCTGTTTTGAAATCTGATTCCAGAAAAAGATTTGATTTGGGTTACTCAAGTTGTAGAGTGAATTATGTCAATGTGTTACTATTCTTCCTTATATTAGAGTGAATTATGTCAATGTGTTACTATTCTTCCTTATATTATTTGTTGACATATAATGCCTCATAACTGAAAGACCACCAGCCTTAAGTCAAAAGAATATGCATTTTAATTCCCATGATGCCACTAAATTAGGTGTGGGGCCTGGAGAAAATGTATTTACTTCTCTAAACTTGTTTACTTTCTGGAAAGGAAAAGTAAATAAGGTCTGCTTTATAGCAATATTATGGGAATTAAATGTAATATTGAATTCTAATATTGAATTCTTATATAAGGATTCAATAAATGGTAGCTATCAATATTTTTTTCTTACTAATATTACTATTGTTATCTTATTTCCATCTCTAGTTATTACAACCTCGGGTATTATAAACATGTAATATGGGGTTAATAAAAGTATCTATTCACTGGTTAATGTGAGGGTTAAATGAGTTAATATATGTAAATCACATGGTAGATACCCTGCACACTGCAAATGCCATATAAATGTTAACCATTATTATTAGTGTTAGAGGAATTAGATTTTATAAGTATCAGTGAACGCATGGGGTGGGGAGGTGTTTCAGGTGTATAAAAAGTCCAACACCACAAACGCTATTCTGTTCTGCTCACAGGTAAGAGTGATCTCAGTGGCCATTTCTGTAGTGTTTAATTCCTGCAGCAACATAAAGAAATGTGTCCTAGGGCCGGCTGAGTGGCTTAGTTTTTTAAGAGCATGAGCTCTGAGCAACAGGGTTGCCAGTTTGATTCCCAATGGGCCAGTGAGCTACGACCAAGCTGAGCTGCCAACAGCTGGCAGGATTGCTCAGTTGATGAGAGCATGTGCTCCTAACAACCAGGTTGCTGGTTTAACTCCCGCACGGGATGGTGGGCTACGCCCACCCGCAACTAAGATTAAACATGGCACCTTGAGCTGAGTGGCCATGAGCTGCTGAGGGATGGCTAGATGGCGACTACACTTGGAGCTGAGCTAGCTGCGCCCTCCACAACTAAGATTGAAGGACAACAACTTGGCCGTTCCCCTTCCCCAATCCCCCAATAAAATCTTTAAAAAAAGAAAAGAAAAGAAATATGCTCTTTCCTAGATCATAATAACCAGGTGAAACCGAACAAACATGTTAAAAACTAGAGATATGAACAAATCTTGTGATTTAAAGTCTAAATGGGAAACACAATTACAATTATTAAAAATATTTTGGGGGCCGGCTGAGTGGCGCGATGGTTAAGAACTGGCCTGGGACGCCAGAGGGCCCCGGTTCGGATCCCACATATGAAGGCCAGTGACACTGCCCTCTACAGCTAAGATGCTGAACAACAGCTCAACCTGGAGCTGGGCTGCCGTGAGTCGCTGGTGAAGGCGTAGGCTGCAGCCCCTGTGGCAGTGGGTTGCCATGGGCTACCATATATAGCCAGCAGCCAGCGTGAGCGGCCAGTAGCCGCAGTGAGCGGCCGTCCAGAAGCCGGCAACTGATCTGCCTCGCCCGGGAAGAGCGCAATGATGGTGCCAACTTGGGCCAGTGAAGCAACGTCCTCCACAACTAGACTGAAGAACAAAACGACAGCAACTTGTCTATTCCCCTTCCCCCAACTCCCTAGCAGTGTTCCCATCCCCCCAATTCCCCAATAAAAATCTTAAAAAAAAAATATATATATATATATATATATATATATATATTGAGGAGTTTGACAATGATGTCCAAACCCAATCACACAGGAGATTATACCCAGAAGACCTTAGTAAAATATTTTAATTTACACCCGCACAGATATTGTGCTACACCTCTCCAGGGAACCTTGCAACCCCTCCTCCCTGCCCTTGCCAAGTAAATTAAGTGCTTTCATGATTACTGGTGAAAGTAAACTGCATTTCCATGTGTTAGTCTTGGAGTCCCTCATTTGAAGTCATGGTTTTTCTCACCTTTAGTATTTGGTAGACATTTTCCTTTAATGTTGTTTATTATTATCTATTCTCATCTGAATAATTATACATGAAATACATTTAACTCATTGTTAAGATGGAAACTTATTTATAAAACACTTGAAAATGAAAATCCTATGAAGATGGGATTAAGCTGGCTTGTTCCCAGCTGAGATTTAATTTCAGAGTTTAATTAGCCTTTTTGTCCACTAGTTCTATAATGTTTTCTTTGGGTAGATAAGGAATTAAATATCTCACAAGTGACATTGAAAGGGAATGATATTTTTACAATGATAGCGCAAAGCTTTTACTAAATGAATAGTCAAGTGTATTGGCAGATAGTCCATTTAAATTTCTCAAATTAACAGGAAATACTTAATACCTTAATGTGAAATCCAAACAGGGTATGTGGAGTCACAGACTATGTGTTTGATTCTTTTTTATCTAAGTTTTCTGGGAGGAAATTAATATTACTGTTGGCTATTAACGTAAAGAAAGATGACTTGCATCATTTTCCTTTTGAAGGGCGGTCTCAGTCTTTGTCTCCTTTGGAAAAGAATTTCATGGCTTCCATGCTTTTAAGTTATATACTTAAAAATATAAAGATTGTTTTCCAAAGCATGGTATATACATATCATCTGTAGTCACTGAAGACAACAAGAAAAACATAAGGCTTTAAAAATTTAATCAGCCAAAAATTTGAGAATTGACGATTAACCAGATTTTACCATAAGTATCTCACTTTATCCCCACAACAACCCTGTAAAGAAAGGATTGTATGGTGGCACTAAATCTTCTCTTATTGAGTTTTGGATCTCTGGTATAATTTGATTTAACAAGTGAAAACAAGTGCTTGGGACTTTTTGAAAGTTTTTTTCTTCCTTTCCTTAGCTTCTTTTCCTTCGCTTCCTTTCCACCAATTGTTAATGGTTTTGTTTCCTATACATTTACTATGCATACCAGTTTTAATGTTTCTATTTACTTCAGCCCAGTGCTGGCCCTGTGACTTGGGAGAGGTTTTGCATCTGTATGGGATCCACTCCTGGCTCCAACTTAAATCTACATAACATGTGCAAAGGTTGTGATAACCAGCTTTACCGCACCTTCCCCCACCCCCAACCAAAGGAAAATATAAAACTTGAGACCAAAGACTCAACACAGTAGTTTCCTGCAGACTCTGCCCAGCTGACCCTCCTCTTACTTTAATAAATCTTCTATATTTCTATATTTCTACCTGACTTAGTGAATTCTTTCATGGCCCACGAGCGAGCAGACACAACAAACCCTATTATTGATTCTGTACTGGTATAATTTGCATTTTGCAGATTAAGCAACTGAAACTCAGATAACTTAAATTATGTACTCATGGTAACTCGGATGATAAACTTGGCAGAGCTGGGGTTTGAAATCAGATCTGCTTGCATCCAGAACCTCCACTCCTGACCATCAGAGCACAACTTACGTGAGCATATCAGACTTTATAGGAACTTGATGGACAGAAACATTGTGAGTCTGATTCAGGCATTGAGACTTCCAGAATAAGGGCAATGGAAAGAGTTCGTATTTGGTCAGAATTTCTTTGTTTATTCTGTTTAACTCATGTGGGTGTGGTTGTAATGGATGAGAAAGCCTTGTATCCATCTCCCCACTTGGGGAGAGGTCATATAGTCATTTATATAACCAAAAAATTATGCAACTAAAATGGAAAAAGGACAGAGCAGGTATAATGGTTTATTCAAGATCAAAGTTTTTCTTTCTAGGGAGGGGTCTTTTGAAAGGCATTGATAAAGGACACATTTGTTTAGAAATCGGAGGTAACCACAGTTGCTTCCTACATTGTAATTGCCTTAATACCCACAATCCGATTTCTGGGACTAAGTAGATAGTCACTGCTATATTATTTACTCCACCATGAACACAATTATGGGACCACTCTTGTTAATTTTGTAAGGTGGAAAATGGATCCAGTCAATTGGTAATAATAATAGTTATTGAACATTTTATGTACTCTTCTAAGATCTTTATATGCTGTAGAAGAAGAATTCAACTATTCAGAAAATCTCTGTGGACCACAGAGAAGGAAATATACAGGGCAGCAAGATAAAAGGTTTATTTTGTAGCTGAGTGCTGCAAAGTTTCCCTAGTGCCTCTAGGATCTTAAGCAACACAAATCAATTTTGTAAGTATTACCAATAGGCTGGCTTCCCTTGCAGTTTAATGCTTTATATTATGGGCTGCCTTTTTCTCTCAATAATGTGAAATCCTCTTAAGCAGTACTTGTTTAGAAAATTTTGTCAGCAGGATGACAAGGTCGTGTGAATGTGCACTGAAAGAACCCTGCAGTTTTAAAATATTCAATAGTTGTTCTAAGTATCGTTTATTCTTCCTTTTGAAAAATCTGTGGAAGAAGTTACCAAAACTGCATACTTTTGTTGGCTTTTTCTTATAGTTTTTTTCCCCCATAAAATAGCTTATATTTACTAGGATCATTGATAGAATATAACTTTTTATTTTATTACTATCATCAAATAGTGGAAGTTTTATTTCATATTTTTTGGAGTATTCCAGAAAGTTAGGGGAAGGCAGGTACAGTTTTCTTCAAGGCGTATATATTTTTTAAAGTAAGAAGACTTAGAGGGTGACTGTGAACTAGCACACCCCAGGAGATTGATAGCTAAGAATCCCATGTCTGCAGCCATCCTCAGTTGACAAAGAAAGAGCTAATTTCCATTCTATATGGGAACTCAAATAAGCCCTAAAACGAATATGAAAGTTATTTTCCAGGCCTGCACTGTAATTCAATAATTCAATAAACAAACTTTAGCATCGACTCTGTGCCACTCATATCCCTTTGGCACGTGACATTTCAGTGCATATCACTCAGCTTCCAGCTGCCAGTACCTGTGACTTTGAGGGCTCTCTCTGGACCCTGGAGCCCACTCTGCCTGCAGACAATGATGGAGGTGTAAGGGTGTTAATGCCAAACCCAACCATCCCCCTGCATTTAGCATGACTGCTGGGAACTGATGGACAAGTGCTCCATTTCCCTAACCTCTTTGGATAGGATAATTCTGAGGTGGTGTCCTGCACAGTTTCCCAGGGTTCTTGAGCCAGATTAAACTTCATGTATCCACCATGATAACTAGCTTGAAAAACTACCTTTTTTATTTTGTACTTTCCTTCCATCTAAATCTCACTTTCTCACTTGGCTGCTGTCAACATAAGAATGTCCAAACCTACAGAGAATTCTTATGAGTTAATTTGGGCCCAAACTGAGGATAATTGTCAAGAAGCAAGATGTCAAATGCTCTGGAGAATGACACTTTTACAGTTTCTTTTATGCATTTAAAATTAAGGAGGGGATATAAGGAAGATTACATGAAGGTGGGAGAGAGCAAGGTGGGGATCGGATTACAGGATAGTTAAGATGATGTGCTCTCTTGAGGCTGGTTATCCTTATTTCAAAGGTGTGTTAACCTAGATGCACAAGAACAATAGATGGGGCTTGCTTAAGACAAATATAAACTGTTTACTATAAAAAAGTTACATGCCTGGGGTGTGACTACCCACCATGACCTTCCCAGTTAGGAATTTATGATCGGATCACCCTGAGAGGTTACTTTCTGTAGAACCCCTTTTTCATCCATACTGCTGGTTATCATCTGTGCCCGCCATCCAAACAAACCACTTGCACTCAAATCTTTGTCTTAGGGTCTGCTTCTGGGGGACTCTAAACTAAGATATAATATAAATATGACTAGAGAAAGATCCATCATTAAGAAATTTGGAAATTGTCAGATGGGTACTAGATTTATCATGGTGATCACTTCCTAAGTTATATAAATGTCTAATCACTAAGTTGTATACCTGAAAGTAATATAATATTGTATGTCAACTGTAATTGAAAAATAAAAAAATATTAAAAAAGAAAAAAAGAAAAAATTAGAAGTTTGGAAAGAACAGTCAGAGAACTGGGGACAGCAGTGATATTGAAGATGCAGGAGAATGTAATTTTATAAGGAGTTCAAATAAGCTAAGTCCTTCAATGAATTGCCTGTATTTAGCACTTTGTGGTTTCTAGGTAATCTTTGTAAAAGTATATGGCAACCATGAACAGTGGCTGCTCAGACCTCCTTTCAAGAGAGAAACTGCTGAAAAGAGTAGAGTTGACTGACGGGCTCCACTTGTCTCCTTGGAGTTTTGCACAACATTTATGCGAAGGCCAGTCTCCCTGGGAAGTCCCTTGGCAGGGACTGAGCATGGCAGGTATCAGTCAGGGTTTCACCACAGAAACAGAATCATCAGGAATTGGTTCACATGATCGTGGGGGATGCCTAGGCAAGTTCCAAATCCATGGACAAGCCATCAGGAAGGGCAGGTTGGAACTCTCAGGCCCCAGCTGAAGTATTAGTCCAATTCTGTCTACAGGCAGAGTTTCTTCTTCCGCAGGGAAACCTCAGTTCTACTTTTAAGGCCTTTTACCTGACTGGATGAGGCCCATTCAGATTATCAAGGTTAATCTCCTTTACAGAAAGTCAATGGATTGTAGATGTTAATCACATCTACAAAAAATCTTCATAGCAACAACTAGATTAGGGTATGAATAACTGGGTACTATAATCTAGCCACCTTGACACATGAAATTGATGACTTACAGCAGGGGTATTAAAGACAAGCTATTGTATTTCTGCCAATGTAGGATTCCTCCATGAGGCAGTCAGTATCACATAGTAAATTAATAAATTAGGACAATGACTCTAAAAAGGAAAACAAACCCTCAAATTAGGAACAAGACATTGCTCCGAGGTAAAGCAGTTTTCTTATATTTGTTTTTGTAATGCATTATTAAATGTATTGTTAACAAATGTGATTATTAGGAATATTTTCCCCTTTCATTGATAATCTGTATTATAATTTCTAATCTTTTATTAATAGGTTTAGCATTTATCATCTAAATCACATTATCAGAGGTTAATATGTAGTTAATAAAACTTTATGATAAATATAAGTTCCACAAGACCAAGTCAATAACTTCTCTATATTAATTATATACAATGCAGTGCTTGCTTTTTCCTTATACCTCTGACAATTACAAGTATAAAATGATAGTACTATAGTAACTATGCCACTGAAATTTAGAGGAATTATTTCCAACATGTATAGATGCAACACTGTTAATTTGTAATATTATTAAATGTGAATGTCTTAAAATTAACTTCTTGTAAGCATGTACACATTAAATGCTGTACAACCACATGTTAACATCTATAAGCCATTATTTATTCATTTTATTAGCAATTAAGTTTTAAAATTGCTCCTACTATTATATTCTTCACAATGTAAACTAAATCTCACCCATCAGTTGAATTGAACTTGAAGAGAATGCCTCACTGAGCAAACAAGGCACCAACTCAAATGGCTTGTCACAGCTCATTATTGCTAAAGTGTGTTCAGTGTTTTTCATTTTTTGAAAATGTGGTTTTTATTCAGTAGGCAAAAGTTTGGTTCATTAAGATATTTAGTTTTGACTCTGCAATAACCTACTCATGTATTACTCACAATTTTTGCAGACAATCACTTTACTTGTGAGGAATGCCTTATGGCGCTTACAAGATCAAGGTGGCCTGGTTAGTTAGTTGTCCTTATAAGGCCAGTTCCAGCCTTATGTGGAGAAAAAGGTACATATTAGTCTAAATAGCCATGTTTGAAAATTTCACATAGTCCTCTCAGTCTCAGGGTATTTTATCAATTTTCATGGTGTAGCCCTGCCTTTATCTACCTAGAAACCACCATAATTATGAAAGTATTCCATGTTTAGATAACAAAAGCAAGGTCATATTCTCTAGAACCCTATTGGCCAACTGTAGTACTTGCTAGCCATGTAGGGTTAGTTATGTTTTAATTAATTGAACATGATTTAAAAATCAGTTTTTAAATGTAATATCACCATTTCAAGTACTCAATATTTACATGTGGTTGGTGGCTATTATACTGGGCAATGAAGACCATTTTCATCACAACAGAAAGTTCTCTTGAACAGTACTGCTCTAAAAGGTCTGTAAAGTATCTGGTTAATAACTTGGGTCTTGATTAAGATTCAAATTACATTTTATGAGAGCCTCATATATATCTACCATTATGTATTCTAGATGTTATTCTTTGTTAAGTGTCACAACAATCTTGATGGATAGGTATTATTATTCTGATTTTAGGGATGAGATAACTGAGATCATGTACAATACAAAAGTAAATGACATATGGTAGGTTTTCATTATTTTTTATGCTTCAGTAATTCTCCATTGTATATATGTAGTCACAGGGATGTAAAGTACAATATAAAGAACATAATCAATAATAATGTAATAACTATGTATAGTGTCAGATGGGTACTAGGCTTTTTAAGGGATCACATCGTAAATTATATAAATGTCTAACCACTATGCTGTACACCTGAAATTAATATAACATTGAATGTCAACTTCAATTGAAAAAAAATTTTTTTAATTATACAAACCTACACCACCTCAAAAAAAACGGAGTAAATGATAAGTTGATTCATGTTGTTTCTACCATAATATGTTGTCTCAAAGAGTGAAATATACTCAGGCCAGCTGAGTGGCACGTTGGTTAGGAGTTGGCTTGGGACACCAGCTCTGAGCAGCAGGGCCCCGGTTCAGATCCCACATGGGCCAGTGATGCAGCACCCTCTACAGCTAAGATGGTGAACAACAGCTCGACCTGGAGCTGGGGGCTGCCGTGAGTCACTGGTGACGGTGTAGGCTGCAGTGGGTCTGGCCGGCAGCAGGTGTGAGCTTTTGTGAGCCGCCGTGAGCCACCATGAGCGGCTGTCCAGTGGCCGGCTAGCGACTGCCTCACCCAGGAAGAGCGCAATGATAATACCAACATGGGCCAGTGAAGCAACGTCCTCCACAACTAGACTGAAGAACAAAAGCAGCAGCTTGTCTGTTCCCCTTCCCTGATTCCCCAATGCTGTTCCTCTTCCCCAATTCCCCAATAAAATCTTCAGAAAAAAAAAGTGAAATATACTCAAGGACAATTCTCAAGAATCAGCATGATACAAAGCAATGCCTCAAAAAGAGCTCAGTTTGGAAGAGTTTTTTCCCCTGAGATGAGGACACGAAAATAAGAATGTTTATTGCTAGAAAGAATAACACAGGGAATGGAGTTAAGAAAAAATCTAGAATATAGGGCCTTATCCAGAAGGAACAGGTGGGTGTTTGTTTTTATCTGTTACATATTCAGTACATAACAGTGCTCTATCCTAAGGAAAAATGTAAAATATATAAAACCTTTATGCATCAACATACACTTCATAGTGTTATTTATAGAATGGTAAAAAATACTTAATTATCTAATGATGGAAATATAGTTAATGAAACTCAACAGAGTATTATCCAGCCACTGGAAACAGTTGTTAGGAAATCAATCTAATAAGACAGAAAAGTATTTTGATGTACTCTTCAGTCCAAAAGATACTGCTAATTCAAAAACATATGTACAAAAAAGATTACATCACAACAGACATATGAAAAAATGTGCAGTGTCACTAATCATCAGAGAAATGCAAATAAAAACCACAATGAGAGACCACCTCATTCCTGTCAGAATGGCTATCATCAATAAATCAACAAAAAGTGCTGGTGAGGATGCAGAGAAAAGGGAACCCTCATGCACTGTTGGTGAGATTGCAGATTGGTGCAGCCACTATGGAAAACAGTATGGAGGTTCCTCAAAAAATTAAAAATAGAACTATCTGAGGACCCAGCAATTCCACTCCTGGGCATTTATCCAAAGAAATCGAAAACACTAATTTGAAAAAACAATACATGCACCCCTATGTTTATTGCAGTGCTATTCACAGTAGCCAAGATATGGAAACAACCGAAATGCCCATCGGTAGATGACTGGATAAAGAAGCTGTGGTACATTTATATAATGGAGTATTACTTGGCCATAAAAAGAATGAAATCTTACCATTTGCAACAACATGGATGGACCTAGAGAATATTATGCTAAGTGAAATAAGTCAGACTGAGAAAGACTAACACCATATGATCACACTTATATGTGGAATCTAAAGAACAGAATAAATGAGCAAACAAAACTGAAATAGGCTCAGAGATATAGAAAAACAACAACTGATGGTTGCTAGATGGGAGGGGGGGTGGGGATAGGGGAGAAGGTGAAGGGATTAGAAAGTACAAACTAGTAGTCACAATATAGTCATGGGGATATGAAATGCAGTATGGGGAATATAATCAATAATGTTGTAAAGATTATGTAGGGTGCCAGATGGACACTAGACTTATTAGGGGGATCACTTCATAGACTGTGTAGATGCCTGACCACTACGCTATACGCCTGAAGCTGAAGTAGAATAATATTGAATATCAACTATAATTAAATATATATACAGAGGGTACCAAAAAATGTATACACATTTTAAGAAAGGAAAAAACTGTGTTAAAATTGTAATAATCAATAAATACTGATAACAAAATGTGAATACAAGTCATGTGTATACATTTTTTTGGCACCCCCAGTATATATAATCATGGATGTGGAGTACAGCATAGGGAATAGAGTCCATGGAATTGTAGCAGCAGTATACGATGTCAGAGGGGTAGTAGATTGGGGCGGGGGGGGAGGTTATCACTTGGTAAGGAGTGTGAATGTCTAACTATTACATTGCTTTGTACACCTGAAACTAATAAAAAAAATTACAGCAATGTTCATAAAAAGTGTACCCACACTTGCATGGAAAGATATGAAATGCTAATATTTTGACTTAATTAGTAGTCAGAATTTATTTTTCCCTCTGTACTGCAATGCTAGAAAATTATATGAATTACACAATTAAAAAATGTCTAATAACCTTAAGCAACAGGAAAAATTGGAAATAGTTACAAATTAAATGGGAAGAGGCTGTGAATTTAAAGAACTTCAATTAAGATCCATTGATTATATAATAAAGCAGCTTTGCTTATGTGTTCACCACAGCCACACCCACCACAACACATACATATAAACCATCTCTCAAACTATTCATTAGTGTTATTTAAAAATTTATCTGTGGGCACTGAACTTATGGGGGGATCACTTCGTAGATTGTGTAGATGCCTGACCACTGCACTATACACCTGAAGCTGATGTAGAATATGGAATGTTAACTATAATTAAATATATATATGGCCACAGGGTGTAAAGTACAGCATAGGAAATACAGTCAGTGGTATTGTAACAGTTATGTATGATGTCAGTGGGGTAGTTGACTTGGGGGGTTGTTATCACTTTGTGAGGGGTGTAAATGTCTAATTATTATGTTGTTTTGTACACCTGAAACTAATATAAAAAATAATAAAATTAAATTAAAAAATTATCTGTCAGATTGAACCCACATATGGCAGTATTGTTGTATTTGGGTGACATCAAAGGAAAAATTGTTCTCTCACTCACAGGTATGTGCATATTATCTCCAGATATTGTCACGGCCATTGTGTCTGTAGGAAACTGTTATTAAGAATTAGAGTCAGGGCCGGAAAATGTTAGATCTGGGAGATATCTTAGAAAATAAACTAATGGCTATGAAAATTATTAAATATATGCTTCCCAAAGAAAATAATTGCTCAAATTACTACATCTTACGTCAATTTATCCCACTCACCCGCAAATGTCACCATAATGTAAACACATGCAGGGACTTTAAGGCAAGGCAATTCAGATTTGATTTCAAAGATGCAAGAATCACTATCTTAATAACAATTGTACTGGGCTTTCAACTTTATATATAAAATGAGCCTCTTCTGAAGAAGAAATAGTTTTCGTTTCTATCAATATAGATAAATTCTGAAAAAGCAGTTGATGTTTAGAACTTAAATTCTGATAAAGCAGTTGACGTTTAGAACTTCAGTTACACATTTCACAAAAAGAATGAAAATGTAAATTCACCTTTAATGGAAAATGTGGTTTTTTTAATTTAATGGTTTTACTTTGATTTCCTTGCTGCGAAATGTGAAAAGTAAAATGATAATGAGAGACTATGGTGGGATATCTTCACTAAGGAATCCCTCCTACATG
This sequence comes from Hipposideros armiger, assembly GCF_001890085.2. Lineage (NCBI taxonomy): Eukaryota > Metazoa > Chordata > Mammalia > Chiroptera > Hipposideridae > Hipposideros > Hipposideros armiger. The sequence continues at coordinate 212,256 of NW_017732236.1, forward strand.
CAATGTGGGAAAATTTAGCTCACTCCTATTAAAGGTCAATAAAGCAGATTTTTAGAAAAATCTTAGAAGATGCAGGGGTTTGCACTGAAAAAAACAATGAAGAAAACAAACTTGACTGAATAATTGTCTCCACTTTTAATGCAGTGCTGAAGAAGTACAAGTGTAGCCCAAATCCATCTAACCTCCAGGATGTACATTTTCCACAGGGGACGTTACGAGATGTGGAGGGAACATATCAGCCATGGCATTATTCATTTGGCCACTTTTCTGCCTATGAAGTTAAAAGGAGAAAAACCTATATTTTTCGAAGTGGATGCTATTATTACCTCTATTGCAATAGCAAGTAGTGGGATCACCCTTCCTCTAAGCCAGCGGTTCTCAACCTGTGGGTCACGACCCCTTTGGGGGTCGAATGACCCTTTCACAGGGGTCGCCTAAGACCACTGGAAAACAAAATGATATTTACATTACGATTCATAACAGTAGCAAAATTACAGTTATATAGTAGCAACGAAAATAATTTTATGCTTGGGGGTCACCACAACATGAGGAACTGTATTAAGGGGTCGTGACATTAGGAAGGTTGAAAACCACTGAATTCTAAGCCCATAGAATCTGGAACAAAGTTCAGAACATCCTAAGGACCTTAGTTCCCTTCCCCCCTAAGATCCATGAGGAGAAATGAGCTCATTTCCACATGTAGATATTGCAGAAAAGATAGATGCTTTGGGCCATGGCCTACATTTTTCATTTATTAAAAAATGTAAATTCCAAATTGATCTTCCCTTCCTGCTATTAGAAGTCATTGTAGCTCTTCCTGAGTTCGTTAGCATGTCTGAAATACGGCACATCCATCCATTAATTCAATTAGGCCTCCTTGAATTTATAGGCCTTTCTCTCTGACTTAAGTTACCGTTTGGTTAGTATTCTATACATACTAATGCAGTCAAGTGACACTGACAATTTGTCCCATAAAAATTAGCTATATTTCAAAGGCATAAATAATCTCTAAATGCTAATTTAAAACTTTCGATCCAAAAATAGAAATCCTGTTCTCTTTTACATGTGGTCTCCACTGTTCATGGTATGATTTGCTATAGTAGTTGATATTTCACCTAGAAATGTCAGTACTCTTCTAGACACATGGAAGTTAGGACATTGACCTCTGGGTGCTCTTGAAATTCACTGCAGCATCACTGACTAGAGATTCTTATATTTTGTAGAATCTAGATATGATATCATTTGCTTAATGACTACATTACTTATGTTTGGAATTAGACATAGCATTTTTTCCAGCTGAGTTTGTTTTTGTTACAATTGCATAGCTCCAATCTTTGGAAGCATTTAAAACACTTTTCTAACATCGTATTGGATCATCACTGGAGTTTGTAAGGGTGACAAGAAACAAATCAACAAATGAAAGTATACAACTTTTTTCACAGAAATAAAGAGAAATGAAGCAGCGACTCGGTAGCAAATAAAGATCCATACTTAAAAGATGAGGGCTGTGTTAATTAGATAGATATGGATCTGGAAAGCTCAGCATCAAACACAGTGACATAATTTAGAATACTGATATGTAACCTTTTCGCGTCTATTATAACACATTTTGGTAGGAGAAGAAAAAATTCACAGAATAAATTAGATCTGATGGCCTAGTTCCAAATCTGATAAATGTGTGGTGCTTTTATATTATCATTCTTTGACTTCCTGTCTTTGTTAATAAAAACATCTTTTTGTTTGTATTATTGGTATTTCTTCAATGATACAGTGGTTACATTTTTTGATATCCAATATAGTCAATCCAAGGTCCTCTTATATGAGCATATCTATGAGAAATCCCATCAGCATTTGGGTTAAAACAAGGAAAATATACCTGGAGGCAAATGAGTACTTCTAGAGTGAAGACTGTGGCTGACATTTGAATAGGGCTTATCACAAACAGGCAGTATGTAGAATATAACAAAGCAAGAATAGTTCTTCAGCTACTACATGGCTGGGCAAGACAGAGTTTGATTCCAGAAAGTTAAACAAATGCTTGGAAGTATCATACTTAAGAGTATCACCTGCTTTCTCAAAGAAACAAAAGCATAGAGTATGGGGTAGGGAGCTGTTACAAAACAAAAGAGGCTAGAGATTTAACACCCAAATTTAATATTTGGGCTTTAGATCCTGATCCAAACAAACCAACAAATGTTTCAAAGACATCTTTGAAACAATCACAGACATAAATATAATGCAAATTGAAGTAAATATTAAGGACTTATTGCTAAATGTATTAGATGTAATAATGCACGGTGGATATAAATACATACCAACACCTATGTATGTATATATCAATCAGAGATGCATACTAAAAGTATTTATGGGTAAAATGATATGATGTCTGAGATTTGCCTTAGAAGAGTCAAGAAAAAGTAATAAATAAAAAAGAGAGGGTAAATGAAGCAATGAAAAAAGATTGGTCTAATATTGATAAATGTTGAAAGTGGTGTGTGGATGCACAGGGCTCATTACAGCTGACCCTTAAACAATGTGAGGATGAGGGGCACTGAACCACTATGCAGTTGAAAATCCATGTATAAATTTTTATTCCTCAAAACTTAGTTGTCCCTTGGTATCCACAGGATATTGGTTCCAGGACCCCCCGCAGATACCCAAATCCTCAGATGCTTAAGTCTTCTATATAAAATGGTGTAGATCAATGCATACAGTTGGCCCTCCACATCTACAGACTCCCAACTGCTGATCAAAAACAATACAGGCATTCACTGAAAAAAATCCTCATATAAGTGAACCCACGCATTTCAAATCCATGCTGTTCAAGGGCCAACTGCATATTATTCTTTCTAGGTTTGTGCATATTTGAAAATTTCAACAATAAAATGTCTCTTTTTAAATAAGGGGTCAGTGGGCAGGGAAGTAGGCAGGGAATAATTCTGTCAGGTACTAGAAGACTAGACAGAAGAGGTTTATTCCAGAGATTGACACTCAGGCAGATAAATGCAGAATAATCAACAGTTATGAATAGGTCAGCAAGGTTCCGAATTGTGGGATTCCAATTGTCAGCAAAGTCAGAAAGAAGAATCAAATGAAGTGTCAGAGCCTGTTCTCGCCCTTTTCTTTTTCAGGCTGTCTGTATGTGGGGGCAGCCTGGTGTCTGCAGTGTCTATTCTACCTAAAGGAGGTCAGGGGCTTGATTTGATTCCTGTCCCTTCTCAGCTACAAATATCTGGAAACAGAGTCACAAGAATTTCCACACAGAATCATGTATACAATTCCATATGCTTAAGAGAAGAAAGAAAAGGAAACTCTTAAATGAAAACATTTGTACAAAAATGCAATTAATTGAATAGCTCTATTATTGTTATAAAGACAGGACATGGGGTATAATTGTTATAAAGACAGGACATGGGGTATAATTCAATACTTGTTTGCTGTATGAATTAATGCATAGAAAAGCCAGGATGGGAGAGGAGGGAGAAGCCTGTATTGAATCAAAGAAAATAAACATGGAACTTTATAAAATCTGATGTGTCCTCGAGATAAATTTCATTTAGATGTCTTATGAACACTCAATTCAATATCATATTACACTAATTAATTTCCTCCATAAATCAACTTTTATTTCTGACTTTTGCCTCTGCATTTTTAATAACATTATCATCCCAGTCATTCAATTTCAAAATTCCAAAGAGACCTGTGACTTTTCCTTCACAAACAAATCTTCTAATGTAATATTTCTTTATTTGGTCTGTTTTTTTTTTCTTATAGGTACTGAGAATGCTCCAAATCAGGCTATCATATATTTTTTTCATGGAAAGTTATACTTGTCTGCTTATCTGGAATTGTCACTTCCATTTCCTCTCATAACACATTACTTCTCTAAATACAATATGTTTTATATGTCCTATGTGTCTAGTCTATGCCATGGAGTTGAAGTGATGTGTTCAGCTTAATGGTTCACTCAGCTATGATTAAGCCACTTGCTTTGGATTTCCTTCTTTCCCACTGGATGGAAATGATAGCAACACCAGGGGCCTTGGAAGAAGTAGATTAAGGATGGCTGAGCTGACTCACAACCCTGGGTATCTCTGGATAGCCTCATGGAGCCCACACTCATCTACTTCTCTATGTAAAAGAGTGAAATACTTCTTTCTTATTTGAGCCAATGGTTTTGAGGAGGTCTCTTTGTTAATCTGTGCCTATGTAGAAAGAGTAAAGTTATTTTCAGCAGAGCAATACCATGATAACTAACACTCAATTCAGCGTTGTTTTTAGAAAACCAAACTTTATAAGAAACTCTGTTAAATGCTGAACATGGCTGAGTTTGGGGGAAGATTGATTTATCAGCAGTGTTTAGAATGGTCTCCTTTCAGAATCTCACTCTGGAGTCTTAGGAGTTTAAATCCAAATAACAAAGTAAACTTTGTACTTAGATTACTATGGGCATTCTAAATTCAGTGTGTCCAAAACTAACTTCAATTCTACACTTCCACTCACATCCTATTGACCTGAACTTAATCACATGGCCCCATCCCAGTTTAAACTCAGAGGATTCTATTATTAAAAGGAAGAAGGTTATAATGGGTATGGAGGACAACTACCAGCCTCTGTCAAATCTTTAGCAAATAGAGTTCATATTTCCAACCCATGCATTCAATCAGTTCTATGTTCCAATGCCAGGCTACTTTTCAAGAGTCAATAAAAGGATTTTACCAAGTTTCTAAAGTGCACTTTATATTTTCCCAGCTCTTTGAAGCCCGATATAAATATCCTGGTAAGTATTGTTTGTTTACCTTCAAACCTCACCCACCAAAATTCTGCCAATTCTTTAAGACCCAAAACAAATTTTGCTATCACGAAGCTTTCTGGATCCTTTTGATCTCACCTCAATCATATATCCATCCATGCAATAAATACTTGTTTAGGCAGCATCATCTCTATGCCAAACCTTGGATTAAGTCTTAGGCAATTTTAGGTGAATAAGAACATGTTCCTGCCTAGACAGTATCACTTTCACTTTTCTAGATTTCTCTGTTTCATTTAATTTGGTAGTTGTTACATTCTGTATTTAATTGGAATTATTTGTTCACCGGGTCAATTTTTATTTCATCAATTCTTTGGGGACAGAAATCACACCTTGATTTTTTATATCCCCTCAACATTTAACAAAGGACATCACCTATTATAGTCACAGAGTGAGCTACCTGAAAGAGTGAATGAAAGAATAAGTCATACTGTCAGTATTCTCTAATGCATCTCTTATACTAAACATCCATGATTCACTACTTTTCAAACTGAGTTTGATTCATAGTGAAACACATTATTTCCTTTCAAATTTGTTATTACTCCCCAAATCAAAGTAGGCTTTGTGGTTTAAATCTAGAAATATTTTTCAATCAGGTAGTTTCTCAGCTAGTATAAAATAGATATTTCCAAATAGAATAAGCTGGGCTTCTGTCAACTTTAAACACAAATGTCTCTTTCTTAACTCTCCTGATATTTCATTAAAATTATAGTACATGCAGTAGAAACATATAAGGCCACAAAACCACAGGAGTGGAGCCATTAACAGACAAGAAATTACAACAAATATCTGTAGAAAGGACAGCATATCCAGGAGGGCTGTAAATGAATCAGCAAAACCATTTGCAACCAAGAATATCCACAGGGTGGGTACAGTCAATGTTTATATTATATATGTTTATATTTATATGTTTATATATGTTTATATTTATAAACACACATTCTATTGGCTTTGTTTCTCTGGAGCACCCTGATTCATACAAGAGATCCAAAATTTCACTTACAGTAATGGAACAGGAAATGGAGGTCTAGAATGTTTAACAGGGAGGAAAAAGGAATAGAAGAATTAAGATTACTAATATAAAACTAACTTGGCAGAAGCAGAAAAAGGTTATGAGATGTTGTTAATAAGCCAATTGCTCATCATGAATTGAGAAAGCTGTAGATCGATTGCAAAACTGGTAAATAAAAAATTATCATATAATAAAGGTAGTTAGGAAGAAGACAATAGGCACAAAAAGAATTGAAAGCAGAAACTTTTCAAATTGTTCACCTCGGGGGGTAGATACCAAGGTGGGATGATTGAGGGCAGGAGATTACTGATTATGTTATATACCTTTCTGTATACTATTTACTTAATTTAAAAACATGCATATATGAGTGACAAAATTACAAAAAGGTGAATTTTATAAGAATGAATATAAATCCTCACTTTATTTCTTTATGCAAAACTTTTGTTTCCTATTATTAAGGAACTGATTGCCAGGGTTGTCCTTTGTGCTCTAATATCAAGTGGAAGTCACATATATTACCCAGATAGGATCATTCATAAGAATAACTAAATTTCTGGATCATGCAATGTGCCAGGCAGTATACCAAACCTTCCACATGAATCAATACATTTCATCTTCAAGCAGGTTATTTTGTAATGTGTCCAGTGGCTCACAGGTTGTAAGTGACAGACTAAAGAATCAAATGCCTTTCTTTGTGAACACAGAACAGATGCTCTGAATCTATCACCTTGAAAGGAAAATTGGGAAAGGTGGTGTAGGAACTAGAAAGAGGGAGCAGTTGTAAACCATAAACATGGAGTTCATTTTGGCAAAGGTGTGAGATATTTTCCTGGCATTCAGGGATATAATTAACACAGAGGACTCTTGGAAAGTACTGAATTGAACATGGCTTTCCTTAAGGAAAGATGGAAAATCTGGGGAAAATCATGCACCCTCCTTCCTCTTCCCTGAATCCATCACATGCCTCCTGCAAAAGGATATTTCTAAAACAAAACTATGAGTGTTCCCAGTCCGCGTTCCCATATGACCCTATGCATACCTTATCCTTCTCTTACTATGCTGTACAAAAGATGAGTCTTTGTGTATCTGCTTCTCAAACCAGATAGTTAGATATATAAGGAGAATATATCTCCTTTTGTTCACTTCTTAATTCCTAGCAACACATTTTGTGCATAGTTTGCACTCAGTAAGGGCCAGTTGGATTATTGGAAAAATGTTCAGATTTCCCAAGATAGCCTTCCTTGTTCAAGAAACATTTATTTAGCACTCGTGATATGCCAGGTACTGAGGCACAGTCCCGGCCTTGGAAAGTTCACAATTTAGAGGTAGAGGAAGTCACATTAAAAAAATCAATAAACAATCTATGACATTGGAAGCAAGAATTTACATTAGAGTAAAGATAGTCTATTTAATAAATGGTGCTGGGAAAATTGGACTGACACATGCAAAAAAATGAAAATGGACCACCTACTTACACCATATACAAGAA
>NW_017732236.1:220616-222941 GCF_001890085.2 Hipposideros armiger
ATATTTTGTAGGGTGTCAGGTGGTCACATGTCTTGCTAGGGAGACCACATCATGGATGGGGAAGAGGCTTGATCACTCCACTGTACACCTGAAGCTGATGTTGTATAATATTGTATGTCAACTATAAGTGAATATATATATATATACATATATATACATATATATGTATATATATATAGTCACGGGACATGGAGTATAGTGTGGGAGTGGAGTCAAGGGAATTGTAATAGATATGTATGATATTGGGGGGAAGTGGTGCGGCAGATTGGGGGAGGGGTGTTGTCACTTTGAGGGGTAAAAAGTATAACTATTGCACTGTGTTGTACAGCTGTAACTAATTCTAAAAAATGTGTATTTCATAATAAAAAATAATTAAAAGAAAAAAAAAGACCTCGAAAAAAAAATGCAGCACATTAGGTTACTGAGTAAGAGGAAAATGGGACACTAGATAGTTAATACTATCTTTTTCAACTGGGCCGCACTGACCCAAGACATAAAACTCAAGCTTCTTATCTTCCTGTAATCAGCCAATGCCTGCAGGCCACTTTACTTGCTGGGGCACTCACTGCTAACATATTCATGATTATAAGTCTCTCCAGCAAGAAGAGACTTAGAAGAAACATCACATAGGAAAGTGCTGGAGGCCTTTTCTCCCTGCTGATAACTACATGTTTGTGAGCAAACTTAAAACAATAATGTCGAATGCTGATGCCATCTTGGCCTATCTCTGACTACAGGGTACTCTCTCCAGGAGAAGATTTACCTTTAGTAGAACTATCTGACCCAACTTTTCAGGATTACCAAATCATGCAAACAACTGAACAGGATCTCTGGGTGCCCTCTATATAACCCTAAGTATGAAGAAATTTTCGGTAAAGGAAGCAATTGAAACATACAAACAATTAGCAAGTAGTCCTTAAAGGATAAATACGGATTCACAGATCCTCACTTCCAGATCTAGAGAATCTCTAGGTGTAGGGCCCAGGAATCTGTAATTTTAAGATGTTCCCTGGTGATTCTAATATAGACAGACCACGAGACCCACCAAGCAGATAAAAGCTGCATAGCAACCCAATCTGGACATTTCTGCATAAAAAAATCAATAAATAAACCAATGGGATAAGGCAGGCAGCTGAAATAGGGTTGTTCGGTATTGGAAGGAAGAGTTAGAGAAAGAAAGGGCTATCTTTAAACATCAGTGGTTAAAATAGAGTGAAAAGGCAGAATTCAGCACGCAGGACAGTTACTGGACAGTGTCCCCTTAAGTCAGACCATTGATTCAATTCAGGAACAAGGAATTAGGGAGGTTTCTATATGTCTGTCATTTTGATTCATTGGCACTATGTTGGTATATAATGAATTTTGCTTTCATTGGTCCCTTGGTTCTTTCTATCTTCCTGGAAACATAGTTTAACAAGAAATAAATTCTGGTTTGATCATTTGATAAGGGTTTTTCCCCCCATTTTTATTTTCACAGCTATCTTTGGAGAAAAGGTCTACAGAGTAGTAAATTGTGTGCCTGGTTGTATTCATGTTCCCCGGCACTCTTCCAAAATACAAGGCAGTGAATATGAATGAGCACTCCTCATCATGCTTTTTCAATCAGGAAGGGGTAGAAGTCTGAAGAGTCGACTTTATGACAGTCCCAAATGAATGGGAAAATATAAAATTGAAAGCCAAACCCATTGAAAATTAAACAACCTTTTTGACAAATACAATTATATTCCATAACTTTACATATACAATTTAGTTGAACTTCCATATCAAGACCAATACTGTACTAATTATCCAGATTAAATATAACATGAAAATTCACCGTGACTATGGAAGTCAGTTTTAATTATGAAGAGTTAATTTTAATAGGTTTCCCAAACAACCTGAATTATACAGTATATTCATGACATGTCTTGGTCATTACACGCTTTTAAATCTTGTTATCTATATCACAAACATTTCATGCTCTTCCTTATTTAGGCTTTCAAATTAATTCTATTGACTTATCTTACCCTAGTTTCACATAACTTTCCAAGATCTTTTTTAATATTTATACTCATTTAGCCCAATTTATACTTTATCACCAAAAAGTCCAATTTTATACTTTGGTTATATTTTAAAAATTAGATTTTCCCTATGATCTTCAACTTAAGCCTTTTTAAATGTCACAGAATTACACTGAGAGCCTGCCTCTGGAGTTTTAAAATGATAGTAATTTTAAAGCAGCTTTAATGGTCACTTAGGAAAAGCACAGACTGCTTAGAGTTCTTTGCATCTCTTTTTCTTCTCCTTCACTTAGTCACAATTCTAAGAAGGGTTATATATATATAT
>NW_017732236.1:228370-238343 GCF_001890085.2 Hipposideros armiger
CCAGTATAGCAACTGCAGTAACGTGAGATAAAGAAAGGAAGCTAGTACAATGGGAGAGGGGTAAGGAAGGGGCAGGGTAGAAGATGAGGTCAGAAGCAGCCAGGGAACAGATCACCAGGGGCAGTGTAGATTATAGTAAGGGATATAGATTTTATCTTAAATGAGATGAGAAGTCCCTAAATGTTTTCAGAATAGAGGTGACATAATGTGGCTGATATTTTAAAAGTATGACCCTGATTACTATGAGTTGAAGCAAGGAGATCAGTTAGGGGATGATTTGCAATGAACCTGATGAGATTTGATGTTGGCATGGCATCAAGCATGGTGGTAGGGGTGGATGTGGTAGTATGTCCTATTGGATTGAATGTGGGGAGTGAGAGAATGGAAGGAGTCAAAGATAAACCTAAAGACTTTAGGCCTGAGGTAATTAAAGATGGAATTGCTTTTTAATGAGAAAGGGAAGACTCTAGAAGGAGACAATTCAGTGGGAAGCAGGGCTGAGTTTGGGAAAAATAAGAGTTTAACTTTGGATATACCATTTGAGATATGTACTAACAATCAAAGTAAAATAGGTAATAAATTGTTGGAGTGATCAATTTAGGTGAGAGATTTAAAAATATATACCTTGACTCACATTTTTTTCTAGAATCACTGATTTTGTCATTGTATAGTATTGTCCAATATTTTTGTCCTTGTTACAAGTGTTCTTCAAAAATAAAACATACAGATGTATAAGAGAAAACCAAAAATTACTATCATCTGATCTTTCCAAAGGTAACCATTGTCAACATCTCAATGTATATATTTCCAAATTGTATGTATGTGTACATATATTACATATATATATATATATATATATTAGTTTAAATCATACAGAACTTCTGCTATTCAATCATTTTGAACTATAAAAACAACATTTTATGTTTCAATTTTATAGAGATGTTAATAAGACAAAAATAGAAATATGCAAAGCATATTTATCTATGTAGTTTTTAGATGCCTTGATTATTTCAACTGATTCTTTATGACATGGCACGACAAAGCTGGAATAACTGACAATGAATTATAATGAAAGGAAGCAGGTAATATTTAAAACTTGAAAATTTCAACAAAATACAATATATCTATAAAACATTAAAGGTTACGAAATGGCCCCAGGCTGTACCAAAATTACCAATAAATAAAATACCTAGGACTGATTAATATTTATTCTTTACCATGGTTTTGACAAAAATGTATTGGCTAACTTGCTTTTAGCCCAAATTATTTTGATTGTATTATATATTCAAGCAAGCTATGTGGATCTGATTCCTAAACCTCCAAAAATGCTAAAGCCAAAGCTCTACGTTAAGCATTTAAATAATTCTGAATTTTCTAATAGATTCTATACTAGGGCACACAAAAGAACTGAAACATACAGTGTTCGTGGGCCAACCTAAACTTAGAAAACAGAGCCTATAGTGGAAGACCTTTATTCCAAGTTATAAAGCTGAATACGTATTATCTTCAAATTCTTTTACCCAATGACACAGAGTAAAAAAAAAAATCTTTCATTTCAGTATGGCTTTTTAGAGGGCTCATCCCCTTCCATTTCTGTCTGGATATCTCTTTATTTTTGTATTGAAGATTGTAGCATAAATATAGAAAAACTCTTTCATTTACTTTAACGCATTTTAATTGTGTTGATTGACTTTAGTGTGATTTTGATTGTTACACATTAATTCAGCTCAGTGGTGTTTTTATACCATTTTTGGAAGAACAACATTAAACAAATTGGGTAACATTGGTTGGTTGTCAAGCATGATGTTAATGAGACTGAGCTTATGGGTTTAATACTTGCCAGGGTCAATTTTGGGACATAGTCAATAATCTTATGTATGTATATTATTGGTTTTGAGGAAAAAATATGTGTAAGCCACCACATTTGTCACAAAAATTTTCCACAGTAGCTATCTCAAAGTTATTTGAGGATCAATTATATGATTACAGCATGTGAAAGTACTTTATAAACCATAAGGCACTAAATAAATTTACGAGATTATTATAGTAACAAGATACAGCTAGCAAACATGACAGAAGAACAGAGTCTTCTTTCGGCTTCAGTCTCTTGTTTGTTGCTATAGGTCCTGTTTTCTTATTGCTTTACACATGAAAAACAAAACAAAACAAAACAAAAACCTAGAGTGTACTGTAAGGGGAAAAGATACTAATAATACCCAAAACAAGTTTTAGTCTTTTTTTGAAATGTCCACAGGGATGATTTCTTTCATTAAATGCAATGATAACTTTTAAAAACTTCCCATTTCACATTTCTCTGTTTATCATTATAAACAAATGTATATTTAGTGTTGGGTATGCACAAAGCATTGTGGAAAGTGTTAGAGCTATTAATTTATGGTAACCAGATATGTACCCTACCATCAAGGACCGTAGCCATATCCTATTCTTTTCTGTAAATTCATTTCCAGAACTCTTAGCATCATGCTTTACTATTATTATCTACATTTTTCAGAGGAGGCAACTGATGCTCAAAAAGCTTTAAAAAAAAAAGCATGGTCAATTTCACAGCTTATAATTGTTAGAGATTTTGCTCCAAACATTTTCTTACTTCGGCTTTAGCCAAAAGGAAGTAAGATGAAAGTGAGAATGAATAGACCAATGTCCCTGGAACACAGATCTTAAAAGGACAGTAAAGGCGGTTTATTTTAGAGCTTAGGTGAGAAATAATCAAAGGAAAGATTGAGTGGAATGCTAAAAAAATTTTAAAAATCATTCTACAAACAATAGAAAGACATTCAAGATTTTGAGTATTGTGTGACAAGGAAAAACAATGATTTAGAAAACTTAATTACCCATAATATTTGGAATGGCCAGAATATGGGAAAGTGTACTGTAGGGAAACAACTCAACAGACTATTACAGCCTATTACTTATGAGGTGGTGAGGGCCTGAATTAAAGTACACACAATTCTGAATTCCTTCCATGCCCTTCAACTACTCCCCACAAACCAAATATTCCAGTTTGCTATTAACTTTTCTTAAAGACAGACATCATTTCCTAAAATAAATTATATTTTCTCCTATTATTACCATCTTGCATTAGGGTGGTATATTTATTACAATTGATGAACAAATGCAGACACATTAACTAAAGTCCATAGTATACACTAGAGTTCACTCTTTGTGCTGTGCATTCTATGGGTGTTGACAAATGTACATAATGACATGTATCCATCATTACTGTATCATACAGAATAGTTCTGCTGTCCTAAAGATCCTCTGTGCTTTGTCTATTAATATTTCCCTTCCTCCCTACCTTCTTCTCCCCTCTCCCAAACATACACACACACACACACACACACACACACACTCTGGAACCCCTGGCAACCACTGATCATGTTGCCTTTTCTAAATGCCACAGAGTTGGACATTGTAGCCTTCAGACTGGTCCATCCTTCACTTAGTAATATACATTCAAAACCCCTCCATGCCTTTTCATGGCTTGATACCTCATTTATTTTTTATCATTAAATCATATTCCATTGCATAGATGTACCACAATTTGTTTATCCATTGACCTATTGAAGGACATCTTGGCTGCTTTTAAGTTTGGGCTTTTATGAATAAAACTGCTATAAACATTAGCATGTAGGTTTTTGCATGGATGTAAGTTTTCAAACCAGTTAGGTAAATACTAAGGAGTGTAATTGCTGCTTTGTATGGTAAGAGTATGATAGCTTCATAAGAAACTGCCAAACTTCTTCTGATGTGCCTGTACAATTTTGCATTTCCAGCATCATCTATATCTATATCCATATATACATATACATATATATACACACGTATATATATGTATATGTATATATACAGAGGGTGCCAAAAAATGTACACACATTTTAAGATAGGGAAAAACTGTATTAAAATTGTAATACTCAATATATATCGATAACAAAAGATGCATACAAGTCATGTGTATACATTTTATTGGAAGCCTGGTATGTAAAATCAAGATTATTTTCAAAGTTGTTCATTCATAGTTTTTATGATTTTTTTTCTGAATGAGTTTCTGGCTGGATTGTTTTGCAAAATTTCTCACCACTAATATTTTTGGGGAAAAGCAATTCTCTCAACTTATCACTTTTCTTCATATTAATTTTAGAGCTTATAAGCTATTGATATAGTCCCTTCTGTCCATTTTGAACATAGAGCAAGTTATCAGGAGATACTAAACCAACTTATGTTTTAAAAGGATCTCTCTGGTTGATGGGTTGAAAGTCGATTCTGGGAGGACAAGGGCAGAAGAAGAAAGACCAGATATGAAAATAGAAGACATAACAGATGATAATAAGATCTAGGGTATTAACTCTGGAGATGATGTACAGTGCTCAGGTTCTAGATATAACTTGAAGGAAGAACCAATAGGACGTGGTGACAAAATGGATGTGGAGAATGAAAGAAAGAAAATATTAATGATGGCTTCAGTAATGTTGGTCTAGAAAATTAGAAGACATAAACTTGCCTTCATCTGAGGTAGGTAGGGATAAGGGGCTTGGGAAGAGTCAATAATTCAACTTGGATATATGATATATGAGATTGTTATTGAATATCAAAATGGAAAGATAAATAGGCATTTGGATTTACTAGTTTTGAGTTCAGTAGAGTTCATTTGAAAGATCAAAATTTGAGAAACGTTGCATATACTCATACATAGAAATCAAAGCCATGGGATGGAATGAGACCTAGGACATGAATATGAACTCCTCCTCCCTTATAGCAGGAGATGCATTCATGATCAGAGAAACCTACCTTATTAAAGATCTGGGTAGCAATAGATTGATAGAAATGACTTGTCTTATACTAGGGCCAGGCTGTTTCTGGACTCTAAGGTTGTTCCACTATATCTCAAAATTAGATCTCTAGGCACTTTCTGAATAAATAAATGTCCTGGTTTCTCTTATAGTATTTCCCCCCTCATTTCTATAGTAACAATTTTAGATCTGCTCTTCAGTGTTTCACCTTCTACAAGATTGTACATTAAAAACAGTGAGTTACTTTTCGTTTGGCCAATCCACTAGAAGATAAGGCCTGCTTCTTAGTAATTCAAATGCAATACCTTGATTAGTAAATAGATCAAGTATGAAACAGATACAACATTCAAACTGACTAATTTGAGGGATGTTTAATGAAAGGACAATTTACAAAGGTGTGGGAGAGCATGTAGGGAAAACACAAGCACTGTAGGGCATAACATTACCACCCCTAGGTCTGAAGATGTGAGAGTAGGAAGAAATTTCCAGAACCTGAGGACAGAGAGCTGTGTGGGAAAGGGCAATTAATAGAAGTAAACAATGCTGGGGATTTGCAACCAGATTAAGAAGATTTGCAAGGAGGGAGCAGGAGAATCTCATTCTCCTCCCATCGTCCCATCTGTGGGTACTGCTATTTTCTGGTACTCCCAATTGACATCCAAAAATAATCCAAAATATGGATACAGCCCATGCAGGGCAGCAAAGGTGGACAGTGGATATGGAGTGCCAAGTGGAAGACAGCCAGCTGAGTAGAATTTTAATATTTGCAGGCATTAAAGCATTTCAGGCTAGCATCATCTGATGAATATAGGACAAGGTTACTTTTACTATCTTAAGTATTATTTCCAATTTACATTACTTGAATGCCTCAATTTCCAATGCAAAATAGTCACTAACAGAATTTTAACATACAATGAACACACAGCAAAAAGTGGTAAAGTAAACCATCAAATAGCTAAGTAAAGTCAAAGACATTTGCATAATAATAATTTGGCTAAAACTACATAAGGCTAAGACACTACTAACTAGTTCATAATCAATTTTCAGACTGGAAAAACAAGGTAGAAATTTAAAGCAGTTAAGCTGACTGTGTGAGATGCAATCTTCATGATGATTATTCCATTAAGTATGTTAATTTAAATATAGTTGCAAGTTTTAAATGGTACTTGTCATGTATAGATTGAGGGGCTGCTAGACAGTGATGGATTTATTTTTCCTTTTAATAGGCTCAATTAAGAAAGATACTGTAAAATTCTTCTCAACTGCAATTTAAATTAGGAACAATAGTTTTTATTTTTAAAAGGCAGTACAATATGATGAGGTTTGATTAACAAAACTCATATCTTGCAAGATTGGAATTTTGTTGAAGATGCAATTCCCTTGGTTACAGATAAAAAAAAGTGTAGATTTTCGATAGGTTAAGTACAAATGAATGAAGAACAACAATGATTTTCTCTGGGAATTCGTATAAGACAAACATCTAGTAAATTATATTATGGAATATAAGGTTCTTCCAAAACCTAAATATTAGTAAATTTGATAACACTCATATGTCCACCTCTAACTTAAAATTGAACATATATTTTCCCAACATTCACAAAGAAGGAAAATAAATGCGTTTGGCATGCCAATTTATTTTAAAGAACTAAAACTGCTCTTAACTCTCATAATCCAAGAGATTTTAACCATGACCCATGATGGAAAAAAAACATTGGCACAGACATGGTAAAGTGAAAGGAGTTAGAAACTGGTGGGGCCAAGGCTAAGGGACCATCCAAGATGGAGGAAAGGACGAGAGATCAAATAGGACTGCAACTCTACTTTTAGGAGTGGGATGATGGATTTGGCTTTAGAACCCTGGACTGAGTCCTTCATTGAGACTGGGGGCAGTTACCTACCTGATGGAGTCAAGGACAGAAAGATACCTTTTATCATTCTTCTAATGGTAAAAATTAATAGCAGAATATATCAAGGGAGTAGAGGTGGGACCAGGAGGCTCAGAAACTTTAGAAAGGGAGTTCTGAGTCATGCCACCGGAAAAAGTGCTGTGACCAGTTAAGGTTTTATATGGGGATAAAAGGAACATAGAATGTGCAACACAAGGAGGAACTACTAAATACTGTATACAATCCCATGACTTGTAGAAAGGAAAACTATAATCATTATGCATTTTATTTTTTAATATAAACTCTTGTACCCACCTCTGCTTTTACTATTTTATATATAAAGTGTGTATTTGGTGATTTACCTTATCAATTGAAATGTTAAAATAGATCATAAAAGGACAGTGACTCAATTAATAAAGGAATATATATTACTTAAAGATGGATAGAAATATTTGTGGGCAGGGTGATCATATAATTTATTGTCCTAACTGAGAAAATGTTAAATACAAGGGAGGTGCTAAAATAACAAAATATATACATTTTAAAATATTTCATTTATGTTAGTGAACCTAAAACATAGTTCTATTCAAAAGTTATTTTTCAAAATAATTTCTAAAAAATCATGTATCTGCCAACATGAAAACAAATAATCCCTTTAGTCATATTCTGAACATTAAATTTTAACAGCTTAAATGATTATTATTGTGATATATCCACATAATTTTATCAGGCTTTTTTTTAACTATGTGTGTTTCTAATAATGTGTCATTAGTATTTTTCTAAAGAATGTATTTTTCCTATGTTGTCTTGCTATTGTTTCAAAAAATTATTTCCGACTTCCTCCTCCAAGATGCTTTTCATACCTAATAAATTTTAAGTTGTTGACAACTTCAAATGCCTCTTCTCTGTGGAGTTTAAAATAATGGCATTAATTTTTGAATTTTATTTCTTTTTCAATTACAGTTGACATTCAATGCTATTTATTTTAGTTTCAGGTGAACAGCATAGTATTTAGACATTTATATAATTTAAGAAGTGATCCCCCTGATTAGTCTAGCTAGCATACCCCTGGCACTATACATAGTTATTACAATATCATTGACTATATTCTTTCTCTATGCTGTACTTTGTATCCCGTGACTACTTTGTAACTACCAATTTGTATTTCTTAATTCCTTCACTTTTTCTACCCAGCCCCACAAACCCCTACCATCTGGCAACCATCAGTTCGTTCTCTGTAGCTGTGAGTCTGTTTCTGTTCTGTTTGTGCATTTATTTTGTTCTTTAGATTTCCTAGAGGGTATTATGAAATAAGTCAGGCAGCCTCTTACTTCTTAACATTTGAATAGTATAGGAAAATATTTGGAATGCAGGTCTTGAGTACACACAACCTGTGACACTACTTATTAATACTTAAATACCTTTTTTATAATACATGAGTTTTTTTTAACACATCCAAGTCTCTTCCTCCTTGTGTAAAGATGCTGATAATTATAGCACTTATCTTACAGGCTTCTTCTTAATGTTAAACAAGGTAACAGATGGAACATTTGTGCAATGCCTGGCTCTAGTGGGGATCATAAATGTTGACTATTATTACTAAATGAAATATTTAAAACACTATTTTTGATTTTTATAAAAATGTACATACATATGCTAACTGTAATTATCTCTGAGTCTTGGAGTTATACAGAATTTTCTTATTTTTCTTTTCTCTGTTACTTAATTTTACAATAAGGAAGCATAAAATGTTTTATTTAAAAACTCATTCATACATTCATGAAAAAATAGATTTTTATAAAATTATTACTAAAATAATTTCAATGAAGATTAATAGTGTTTAGTTTGAAGTATTTGGGACTATGACTAATTTTTAACATCTCCTTTATATTTTCCAAATTTGCTACACTTATAAGTAGAAAGACAGTAAATATGAGATTTCTTAATATTTTAAACATTTAATTTGAAAATGCACTTAATTGAAAAAAATGTGTACTTTTATTTTATTAAATAGGTACACTAGTTGTTAAATTAATGCTGTAAAAAAGCCATCTTTATTAAGTTCTCCAAAAGAGTGAGATACCTTATTAAAATTGCAGGTTTTCATTCAATGAAATATTTTGGATTGACTTTAATAAATAGTTTTCAATTCACATTTCCTCTGAAGTTGTATATGTATATTCCTGAGATGGTTTGAAAAGATCAAGGTTCAATTGACAATGAAATTGTTTTCTTATTTGTAAAATAGAGGTAGTGAATCATCTTAATTGCCACCGCAGGATAGTGGTGACTGTCATATAATAGAATATAGGAAAAGGTCCTGATTAAAGAAATATCCTATGGAAATAGAAAGCATTTTATCATGAAATTAATCACATATTTGTCCCATATTCTTTTAATAAATTGAAAGCATATCAAAAATTATTATTCAAGAACAACAACAAAAACCCTACCTGGATTAGTTAGGATAAAGATTAGCTTCCATAACAAAGATAAAAAAGTACAATGGCTAAAAAGTGGACAGAAGTATATTACTTTCTCATGTGAGTTCAACATCTAGACTGGAGGTTTGGTTCGATATTGTCAAGATATTCAACGGTAAAGGCACCTTCTGTGTTGGTGCTATGCCACCCCCTATCATACAGCGCTACTCTGTAGGGTGACAGCTGTCTGCTGTGTCATTTGGCTTTCAGCTTGTGTGAAGGGGAAACAGAGGAAGTCCAGATCAAGCAAAAATTGCTTGTGCTCCTATTTCATCAGCAAAAATTTAGCTGAGTGGCCATACATGGCTGCAAAGGAGGCTGGGGACTATGGCCTCCAGTTGGATTGCCCTATATGACCAGAGAGAAAGGTATAAAAAATTTAGAGGGGCTAACTAGCAGTCAAATGCATCATCCTACACAGCACATCTGGCCACTTACAATGACTGAATCTAGTAATAATACTTGAAGGAATTTCCTGGAATCGTGATTAAATTTGTTTTGTGCCTAAGTCATCCTGTTTATGTTTTATTATGCGTGGATTTTCTTTATTCTACAAGCTATATTTTGGTATAAGACAAAAAGCTTAATTTTGACAAGTCTGTATTTTACAGGGGTTTCATCTCTTCTAGTCACAAAGGAATTCTGCCCCGTCATCAGATTTCTTGCTTCTCAACTGCTCCCTGTGTGAAACTTTGTGGGAGCTATAGAAGAAATTAATATTTGAAATTGGGTGACCTTGATGGAGTCTGTAGGGATAGGAGAGAGGGAGAGATGGAGGGGAGGAGGGAGGGAGGGG
>NW_017732236.1:238385-282798 GCF_001890085.2 Hipposideros armiger
GAGAGAGAGAGAGAGAGAGAGAGAGAGAGAGAGAGAGAGAGAGAGTTTGAGTTATTTTAGAGAAAAACATATTTTACAAAAAGCCTGTAATGCAGCTTAAATATTTGGCAAAATACACAAGAGGTAGTTTAGTGTGCCCTAGTAATGGGACTTTGCTTTAATACTGCTCATAAGGAAGCAATTCCTTTGTTAACGGGCTTTCCAATTGAATGAGTATGCCCTGTGCTTACCGTAGGAGGCCTTCCTTTCCTAAGAACTCCTGTTCTTGCTTAAAATGCATGCCTGGAGACAGACCTAACCTTGATTTCTCAAGGAAAAAGAAATCCTCACCTTTGATTTGAAAAATGGACTTAATAGATCAACCCATTGAGTCTTTCATTATTCTTAGGTATTATTGCTAGGATTAGGAGTAACCTCACACTCCCTCTGTTTCAGGAAGCATGTGGTTTGGGACACAAAGTCTCTAATCTAATTTCAAAATATCCATGGCTGCTGTAAATTACTTTGGGCAGAAAGGTGGTAGCAGACAAAGGTGCTATGAAAGATATCATTTTAAATGTCATGGAGAGAATCAATAATCAAGGTTTGTAACATAAAGTTTTATTTGGCAGATATAAGAATGAAGAAAGGCTCTATAAATTCTCTAAGGTCTCCTGCTTATTTCCCACTATAGGAATTAATAGCAAGTGAACAGGATGAGGGACTTGAAAAGATTACAATAATTCCTCCATGATTTGAAGAATGAAGAATAATGGGAAGTTGTAAGAATATGTCAGAGTCATTAAGCAGTTGTTTCAGAAATTGTGAAAAATAAAGGTGGCAGGAAGCCATCATATTGAGAAACAAGACATGTTTGTTTTGTAAGGAAACGTTTTACAAAAATATAACATATTTTAAAAAAAGGACATAAAACTCTGGGAGGTATTGGATATGTCTATTACCTTTTTTAAATTTTATTTTCTAAATGATTTTTTTAATTTTTCAATTACAGTTGACACACAATATTGTATTAGTTTCAGGTATACAGCATAGTGATTAGACATTTAATAATTTATGAAGTGATCACCCCAATAAATCTAATATCCATCTGACATCATTCATAGTTATTATAATATTATTGACTATATTCTTTATGCTTTACATCCCCATGACTACTTTGTAACTACCAGTTTGTACTTCTTAATCCCTTCCCTTGTTTCACCCACCCTCCAACCCCCCTCCCACCTGGCAACCATCAAAATGTTCTGTGTATCTATGGGTTTGTTTCTGTTTTATTTGTTTATTTTGTTCTTTATATTCCACATTTAAGTGAAATCACGTCATTTGTCTTTCTCTGTCTGACTTATTCCATTCAGCACAATGCACTCTAGGTCCATCCATGTTGCTGCAAATAGCAAGATTTCATTCTTTTTACATCTTATTTTTTTTAAGATTTTTATTAAAATACAGCTAACATGCATTATGTTAGTTTCAGGTATACACCATAATTATTCACCATTTAAATACCTAAAGACGTGATCACCATGGTAAGTCCAGCAACCATCTGACACTGTACCACACTATCACAATATTATTGACTATATTCCCTATGCTGTACATTATGTCCCCATGACTTATTTGTTTTATACCTAAAAATTTGAACCTCTTATTCCCTTTCACCTTTTCAAATTTTTCAATTACAGTTGACATTCTTTTTTACGGCTGAGCAATATTCCATTGTATATATGTACTATCTCGTCTTTACCCGTTCATCCATTGATGGACACCGAGGTTGCATCAATATTTTGGCTATTGTAAATAATGCTGCAATAAACATATGGATACAGATGTCCCTTCAAATTCATGTTTTGGGTTTCTTTGGATAAATATTCAGAAGTAGGATTACTGTGTCTTTCTTTGTCTCTTGTTATAGCCTTTGTTTTAAAGTCTATTTTGTCTGGTGTAATTATTGCTACCCTAGCTTTTTTTTTCACTTCCATTTTCATGAAATATCATTTTCTATCCCTTTAATTTCCATCTGTATATTTTTCAATCTGAAGTGAGTCTCTTATAGGGAGCATCTGTAAGGGTCTTGTTTTCTTATCCATTCAGCCACCCCATTGTTTGACTGGAACATTTAATTCATTTACATTGAAAGTAATTGTTGATAGATGTGTAGTTATTGCCATTTCATTATTCATATTTTTAATCTTTTTTCTTCTCCTTCTTCTTAAAGAAGTAAGTCTATTACCTTGATGGTGGTGATGGTATCACCGGTGTTTGCCTATGTCCAAATTCATCAAACTGTACACATTAAGTACGTGCAATTGTTTGTATATCAATTATACTTCAATAAAGCTGTTAAAAATATAACATATATGCAAAAAAGTATACAAATCTTAATTGTACAGCTTGATACATTTTCACTAAGTAAACACACCCTTATAACCACCACCAAGGTCAACCAATACAACATTACCAAAACTTTTGAGGCCCCCTCATGCCCACTTCCACTTAGTAAGTGCCATCATCAAAGTAACCACCATCCTGATTTCTAACACCTTCGATTGGTGTTGCTTTGTCTTGGACATTATATAAATGGAATTATATAGTGTATAGTTTTGTCCAGCTTCCTTTGTAAGTATTATGCTGTTGCTTATCCATGTTACGGTGTATAGCAGTAATTTTATCCTTCTCATTGCTGTCGGGTGTTCAATGTGAATATTCCTCAAGTTGTTTATTTTTTCCAGAGTTGATGTGCATTTTGATTGCTTCCAGTTTAGAGATTATATGAATAATACTGCTATAAATACCTTTGTATATATCTTTTGATGCATTACATACATATATTACTTTGGGTTACACACATATACACAGGAGTTGAATTCCTGTGTGATTGAGTGTACATATGTTCAGATTTAGAAGATATTGCCAAAGAGATTTCCAAAGCAATTGTACCAATATTATACATTCCCACCAGCAGAGCATGAAGGTACCAGTTATTCCACATCTTCAACAATCCTTGAAATTGCCAGGTATTTTAGTTCTATGTGTGCTCATTGGCAGTGGTTATAACTCTTTTTGCTTTTAAATTCTCATATAAACTTGCATTTAAGCATATAAGAATAGGTTGGTCTATATATGATTTAGGGGCAGTAAATTAATTATATAAAGTAAATAAATAAATCACTGCAAGTATTAAGTATTCTGAAATTTTAAATATACACATACTCTCTGTATATTCATTCTGTCTATATATTTACACACACACACACACACACACACAGTTATTCTTGATAGATATGGAAAAAGGAGATGGATTTTAGTTGGTGACTTATTTATATACTTTACCATAAAAGCAATTTATTCATTTTAGTAGATATTTTATGACCTTCATTATCCCTCATTTAGGAACCAAATGAAACATTTTCTATATTTCCAATCCACCAAATTGTTTATATCATAAAATATAATCAAATCTTTGAGAGAAACAGTTTAAATTAATAGCACATGCTGGGACTCTAGCACAAAGTTTGGTTCAAGAAGTTTATTTCCCTTTCCATTTAAGGAGTTGGGTTATTATGCAATAACTAATGGGAAATTAATAGATTTTCAAAGCTCTACAAGCAATAAAGATCTTACACCCCCACATTATTTTTAGTTATAAAATGTTATGGTTGATTTCCTTCAATGTTGATTTATACAACAAGGGTATAATTTTAAATAGATGTAAACTTTTCATTAAAACACAAGGAAAATTCAGTTTATTTCTAGAAATCATTCAGAAACTAAAGTCTGCAATTTAAGACTCATAGATTTACCACTAAAGAAATAGTTGATACAAAAATTTACATGTTTTTATATTTCATTACGTTGAGACCTCCTTGAGAGAAGGGAACTGGAAATTAATCATCACTGTTTACATAGGTTTAGAAAAGAATCTTTAAAATAATAAGAGATTAATAAATGTTTCCTGACTCACTCTTATTCTTTGTTATAACAGTCTGATAATAAGGTGGACTAATCTATGCAGCTCTCAAATAATATAAGGTTAGAATCACTGAGTATGAAAAATGGACCCACAGATTAGAACTCAATAAATTCATTTATCCTTTGAACAAATGGAGCAATCCATTATCACTGTGTTCAAGATGACTATCTTATTGCCAGTAGTGCAATATTTTGTCTGCTTTGTCAAGAATTAAACTCCAAACCTCCTGGGGTAGACTTCAGTTAGCTCGCAGTGCTTTCCTCCCTGTATCATGCCCTTTCCCAAGTGAATTTGTAGTTCCTCCCACTAGAGGCAGAGTTTGTTTTCCCTCCCCTTGTCTTTAGGTTCTAACATTTGACTTGCTTTGGCCAATATGTTTTAGCAGATGTGACCTAACTAAAGGAATGAAATCTACTTCTCAGTAGGGGTTATCCTCTTGCAATACTGCCATCACCATGAGAAGAGACTGGGTCTCAGAATGAACATATGTTCAGTAAAATGGAGCCCTTGCTTCCTACCCAGCAAAACTTAAGATTTGAAGCAGTCAGAGGAGATCATCCAATTTAAAATCAACCTGCATACTCATGAGTATGAAAATAAATTATTATGGTTGCATGCTACCATTGTTGTAGCAATAGATAATTGTTATAATTCTTAAAGGCAGACACATGTTGAATTCAAGTTTGTCCATAACACTTACCCAAGTGCTTATAGTAGGCAATCAATAAATGATTATAGAATGATACATATAAAAAGACCTATTTTCAAAAGCTTAAGCTTTGAGGACTTGTCATCTCAGTATTTTATTATGAAAATTTAAAGGCAGAAAAGTTGAAAGAATTGCATAGGGAACATCAATATACCTATCATTTGCAAACAACATGAACTTTCAGATGCCATTTATAATAACTAAACTAAACTACCTAAATGAAAGAATCTAGCTATAACTAAAGAATCTAGGAGAACATTCATGCACTTTCCCCCCATAAATTGTGGTTATCACACTGTATCATCATTTCTTTCTTATATTTCCTAAATAACTCAGAAAAGAAACAGATCAAGGCTAGTGCACAGAAAGATGACTGCTCCATATATTCTCTACTGGGATTTTAGAAAGATTAATTGAAATGACTGGCAAATTGCACAACTAAATCGCATATACATAATATAATGAAGTGTACAGTTTGGTAAGAATGGTTTCTGTCATTCTTTATCTGACCCTGGCATAGTTCTCCTAAGAAATGCCCAAAGTGGGCCGGCCAAGCGGCTCAGTTGGTTAAGAGCTCGCTCAAGAGTTTGAGCTCTGAGCAACAGCGGTTTGATGCTCGGCCCGAGCTGAGCTGCTGCTGAGCTGCCAACAGGTGGCAGGATGGCTCAGCTAAAAAAAAAAAAAAAAAAAAAAAAAAGAAATGCCCAAAGTAATAATTTTAATGCAAGAAAGAAGGGATCTGCTGCCGTGGAGAGAAACTAGGCTATTCTAGCTATTTCTGGACCTCCCATTAGACTTAGAGTCTCTTCTAAACCTGGACCAGAATGATGAAGGGGAAGAAGTGATGTACATTTCAGAGCTTACCACTTCATCCAACACACATGTCTAGCGAGAAATAAAGACTTTCACGTGTACAAAGCAAAGTAAATGGATTATGAAGTTGAGGCAATGCAGTCGGGCTGGATGAATCCCTCATCCAGAAATGGTGTACATCCCTTCCATGCTATATGTATTGGTCCTTATATTGTTGGAGCACAGCATGCATTTAACTATAATAAGTCAAGTGTATACACTGAGGACAATTGAGAGGAATTGAGGGATGAGAGAAAAAAATAAAATAGTGCCAGTGATTCTGTTAGTTATTCCATTCAACCAAATGTACCACAGAATAAGGATGCAGTAAGAGTTATACATCTGATCTTCCATTAATCCAGCCCATCTCTGAATTCCTCTATTTGTATAAGCTTTTTGCTGTTGTGAGAGTGATTCCAGTGTTTAAAAACATGTTTTTCTCATATAGTATGACTTTTAACTATAAGCCAACTACTTAATCTGTTTCCTAACTGAAAAAAAAGAGGGCAGGAGTTAAAGCTGTCAGTGAGATGGAGTGTCCAGACAAAACCAAACCCTACAATCTTAAGAATGATTAAAGGTAATTTTGACTTCAAATGATATCATGTGCCCTGACTTGAAAATCTAACCCTCATGTTAAATTGATTTCAGCCCCTGAGATGAGAATAAAACCTCTATCTCACAAATGAATTATGGGATCTCTAAACTGTCATAAAAAATAAGATTTACTAAGTTTTAGAATGAATTAATATTTACCAAGTGCTGGTACTATTATATAAATCATAGCTTTACGGTTTACTATATATAAAACAATTTTCAGTAGTTATTTGCCTAATTTTCTTATATCTTCTACTAGGTAGTAAGATTCTGGATAGTTTTCTCTCTTTGCATCCCTCAGAGTATTAGCATATCACTGCACAATCTTGTGAATGAATGAATACATCAATTCAGACACCATCCATGACTACTTTCCTACTGGTTATATTGACATACAAAAAGACATTAAATGTAAACTGATACCTGAACATCTGAACATTTGAATACTATACTTTTATATTATTCTAAATCAAAATAGAGTCAGCCTAATTATCTTACATTTAAAGTGAAACAGGAAAATCAGTATGATATAGCAACCATGACACAGAGGTGATCTAATCTGATGAAAAGTAAACCCTTTCTTATTTAATCCATTGAATTTTAAGGATTGACTTGAAAAAATACGGAACCAAAAGAAAATAGTAACATATTGACTACTTAAAACAATCCTATGAGACAGGTACTATTCTTATCCTTATTTTGCAGGTGATAAAGATATCATGAGAAGTTAAGTAATTTGTCTACTGTCATACACCTAAAGTCAGTGCTAGAATTTGAACCCAGGCAGGCTGGCTGCAGAGCCTTTATATATATATAATCTCTCCACCATAC
This sequence comes from Hipposideros armiger, assembly GCF_001890085.2. Taxonomy (NCBI): domain Eukaryota; kingdom Metazoa; phylum Chordata; class Mammalia; order Chiroptera; family Hipposideridae; genus Hipposideros; species Hipposideros armiger. Next base: position 245,345 of record NW_017732236.1, read on the forward strand.
TCCCTAGTACCAGATATATGACACAAACCACCTGTATCTACACAAATGATTTCCCTTTTTGCCCTGAGGGGAGTGAGGATTCTTACATGCACAAATTCGATTCTGAATATCAACTATCCTTTTAAGAATTACATTCCCAAAACAATGTAATTGAACATAAAATAATAATGGAAACAAAGAAAAACCTTTGGAAGCATTTTTTAAAATCTAACACTACATGAGAAAATAATGCAACAATCAGTAAAATAAGTCCCTTGGATCAATTCTAGGCTGTAGAAGCAGCCTGCAAAGGAAAGGAATAATTCTTTGGTACTAACAATTCATCAGTAAAGGTTTCATGAGTAAAAAACAAACGCACCCTTTATAGTATTGTAACTGTTTTATGGAAGTCCAAACAAACCTCTAAGCATATCAACACTCTTTCTAATCATGAATATTTCAAGCATATAATTGCTTCTTGAACCCATGTTCTAACTACAATTATTTGGAAGCATCATTATCTATTGTGGTTTAGCATCCTTTAGACTGGCAAAGACAGGCACCCCTGAAAAGACTGAATACAGGTTCTATCTTGCCAATTGCTTGGAAAAGGCCCGATCATTGCATTTTGTTTACATCTGGAGACAGACGTGGTCCTACATTTTTCTATGTGTTTTAATAAATTCTTATTTTTCAGTGTTCATTCTAATGCAAAACTGGAGCTGGCTATGCCCCATTTCCTCCTTGTCTCAAATCTGTTTTTTCCCTTTTCTCTGCTATCACTCGTTTCCTATGTGAGTATCTATAGCTACTCAATAAATATTTGCTGAATAATGAATAGTATCACATTAACAGAAATCCCCAAATCCCAAACCACTTTACATGTTGATTTCTTTAGCCTTCCAACACCATCCAGACTACTTTCCTAGTGGATCAAAGTGACATTCAAAAGGACAGTTTCAATCCAGTTAATCTTTCGGTTTTATTTGAGGCAATTTTAATGCAATCCAGAACTTTTAGTGGGCTGCATAGCTCCTTTACTACTTCTAGCTTTAAGACTGACCGACAAAGCTGGAATCTGATTCCAATGAACTTATCCAATAAAGTTCTGAAGTAAATAAAGATGCTGTGATTTAGTCCCCATAAACTGAAGTTGAATAAAGCATGTATTTTTTATTTCACTCCTAGCCCTTCTTTTCAGGTCCCTGACAATTGGGTCTTCATCTTTTATGAACTTTAAAATTACAACAAAATGTCTCTTTCACCTTAATTACATTATACAGTTTGAATTCAATCAAATACAATTTTAATATTAGGTTAAAGTACCATTTTAATAGGTTGAATGTTACTTCCACTGCTTGCTTTTCAGATCCTCTCTGCCTGAAATAACCAATCACTTATGTTAGCAAAGACACACTTACACTCTAAAAAAGAGCTTCCACCATTAAAATACTCAAGCTTCAAAACTTCCAGATGGATGGTTTCCAATTAGGAAGAGGGAGTACACAATGCTTTCATAGGTAGTAAGAAAAGAGCCTGACAAAGGATTTTAGCTAATCCTATGTGGGTGGAAATTTCAGTCAAGAGAGGGAAAAAAATCTCATAAGAAAGCTGTTAAGGAGAAAAGAACAAGGTTTCTTAATGCTGCAGGAAGTAGAAGTACAATAGCTCTCTAAAACTTGACATAAACATATCTGTGTCACCAGAGTACAGGGCAAACAGACTGTATGCCCCTGTCAAAAAGTCAAGAAGAAAACCCCTTTTTGACACTTCCCATTGATATGACCTAAGTTAGTAAAATTTAGACCTAAAGACAAGATGACATTGTTTATTTCAGGTATAAGTGGGAAAAACTCTGCAACCATATTGAGGTCATTACCACACAGAGGTTAAAGGTGATCTGGGGCAAATATACCAGCATAGCATATTAGCTGAGGGTGCAGGCTCTTGGGTTGGACCAACTGGATGCAATCCTGGGTTTTCTACATTTTGCCTGCAAAACTATGAGGAAACTGCAGCCTTTCAGGTCTCAGCTTGCTCATCTCCCAGTCATACCAAATAAATAGAATTCTCTAAAAGGAATAAGCAAGGTGTCGCATGTAAAATTCTTAGGACAGTGTCTATACTACAGGACTGCTGGGGTTTTGAGTTGCTATGGGCAGCAAGACTCCAAGCAAAAGAAGAATAGAATGGAAAAAACCCATGTCAATCTGATGCTACCTTTCCTTAATTTTACAGAACAATTCAAGGCAGGAGTTAAAACAGGAACATCCTAGGGGTGACTGATTAGCTCAATTGGTTAGAGCATGGTGCTGATAACACCAAGGTTGCCAATTCAATCCCTGTATGGGCCACGGTGGGCTGTGCCTTCCTAAAAAGTGTCAACTATGCCATTGTAGCATGAAAGCAATGTGTAACCAATGACCATGGCTCTTCCCCAATAAAATAAAAAACAAACAAGCAAATAAACAAAAAACAGGTACATCCTCAACATGTTATCAGCAATCTCAGCTCGTGCCCAAGTCCACAGGTTTTATTTTGCTCCATTGCCCATTTGGAGCATGAGCACCAAGGTGCATGTGGTCACTTGAACATATAGAAACCACAAGCTCATCCCCTTATTAATATTTTATACTGTCCTAGCCACACAGGTTGGAGTCCTGCATGCCAAAGCAAAGCTCCCTCAACACAGGTGCAGCTCCCCACAATGAAGGAGGCAGAAGCACATTCCCCATTTATCTTTACTGCTTCCAAGGAAACGATGCTGCAGAGCCCCAAGTCATTCTCAGTCAGGTCCGCATCAGTTCAGGCCTGATGGTAACTTTTACTCATAGTCTGTCATGTGGAAAGTGCTCCAAAAATGTCACATGTTATTGTTCCAATTAGAAAACAGGGGCCAGCCAAGTGGCTCAGTTGGTTAAGAGCTCACTCAAATGAGCAACAGTGGTTCGATGACCAGCCTGAGCTGAGCTGCCGCTGAGTTGCCAACAGGTGGCAGGATAAAAAACAAACAAACAAACAAACAAAAATTCATATCTCCAATTAGCAAACAGTTGATATTCTATGGGAGTTAGTGCATATTCTCACTATCAATGAAGATACTGTTAATAACACGTGAAAGTGAAGACTGACAGAGGAACTGAAATGATCCACTGAGTACTGAGACACTAAGTATACATTGAGAGCACTAAGAATGCTGTTTTTGCCTGTAAGTTATCTGTGGCCCCCTTATTCTAGCAAAAATATTCCACATTTTCTTTAGGAGGCAGGTTCTTAGCCCTCCCTCTATGGAGTTCTGATGGGGTGATCCAACCTTGTGTCTAAGGATAGGACTTGCATTGCATACAATATTATTTTGTGCCCCTGGGACTAAAGACAGACATGTGACTTAAGTTAGGCCAATGGGGGTTCCCTTAGATTTTTACCAGACTTAAGAGAAATGTTTGCTCTACCACTAGTTTATCATGATAGAACTTCTGAGGTGAGCATCAATGGCCAGGTACTAAATGGATAAAGCGTGCATGAGAGCAAAGGCTACACAGAGAAAAGCAAGAACAAAAGATGAAAAGAGGGTGAAAATCGGAGTCTTTGGAATTTTCAAAAATATAGGCCAGCAAATTCCCTGTTTACTTTAAGTCAATGTGAACTGGGTGTCTGTTAAATGGAGTCTCTAAGATTCCTGATTCATGCAGGATAGGAATTGAGAGGGGAGATGCAAATGTAAAGATGGGTTGCTTAACTGGAAAGGGCAAAATCCACAGCATATATTCCTAGGAAGCATGTGCCAGTGTAGACCAATTCCACCAATTCCACATGGTTGAGAGTTTGTCTGAGGGGCCAGGACTAAGGCTGGGGAGTGTGGCGGGATAACCAACTCTTCAGAATTAGACACTTATGATGTCCCCTAGCACATCTGAACAACCTATTGTGAAGCAAAGGTTAACTGCCACAGACTCCGTTCCTGGAAAAGATTGGCAGAACTTTGAGCACAGGACACATTCCAGTCTGCTGGCTGACATGCAGGGCTTGGCTTCTTTAAGGCCCTAGAAACCCAGGAGGAGTAGAGAAACCCTAGGCTATCCAAGAGACAGAGGCAGAAGCAGATGAGCCAGAAACCAGACAGAAGATGAAATTGATATTTAAGAAAACAACTTCCTGATTGTGTTGAAAAATTCTCCTTGAACCTAGTCTGAGCAGATGAAGGTGGATCATGGCTAGTATCTGGGGTGGGGCTGGTATGGGGCAGGTTTTGCCATTTAATTACTAGGAAAACACGAAAGAAATTATTTGTCCCAAAACTACTGTCTAAAAAAAAAAACACAACAACTGTTGGTTGTTAGATGGGAGAGGAGAGGGGATGAAGGAGAAGGTAAAGGGATTAGAAAGAGCAAGTTAGTAGACACAATATAGTCATGGGGATATGAAAGACAGAATGGGGGAATATAATCACTAATGTCGTAAGGATTATGTAGGGTACCAGATGGACACTGGACTTGTCAGGGGGATTACTTCATTGACTGTATAGATGCCTGACCGATGTGCTGTACACCTGAAGCTGAAGTACAATAATATTGTATGTCAATTATAAGAAAGAAAAAAAATATATATATATATAGTCATGGGAGGTGGAGTATAGTATAAGGAAGATAGTGACTGGTACTGTAACAGTTATATACGATGTCAGAGGGGTAGTAGCTTGGGGGAGGTTGGCTATCACTTTGGGAGGGGTGTAAATGTCTAACTATTATGTTGCTTTGTACAACTGAAACTAATTTTTTTTTAAAGAAAAATACAAGGTCAACACAGGTAAAAAATCTTTTTTCATAATGTTTGTCATTCAAATGAGATAAACACTTTTTAAAAAAGGGACAAAATGGGATAGTTTCTCTTATCATTAGGCAAAAATCGTATTAGATGGCATTTGTGATGTGGCCTTAGATATTCACATGGAAAAAATTCCAAAAAGAAAAATCATATACAACAATAAGATATTTTTCATCTTACTGGTTAAAAGAAAAATATTAATGAGATACAAATACACTAGACTGGAAATCAAACTTGACCTAATATAAAGCAAACATTACAGGGTTATGTGCTATGACCTGAGCAGAGCTTTTCTATAAATTAGGTAAGTTGAAAGTATATATTCGAAAGTATCAGTATATGAATGTCATCCTTATGAACTGCAAAAGATTTAAAGTTGAATGTTTTAATCATTTGCTTTTTTAAGCCATGTTGTTTAATAGTCTGTTATGTCTTCACAATTTACTACATGATATGTGAACAGTAAGCATATAATGTTTAATGAATGCTTACTATGAATATGTTGAGTAGCTTCACATATGCTTTTTTATTTGTTATCAGAATGTCCTCAGATCCCAGCCTACCATGAGTTCAAATGACATCTTAGTAAAAGTAAAAACCTAGCTTTCAGTAACTTTTACACCCAGGAACTGATAAAGGTCCTCTCTACTTGCCTGCAAAAATCTCCCTCAGTTCTACCTGAGAGTCTGCAGGTGTTAATGTATGTGTGTTCACATACCTGCCTATGTGTGTTGAGTACCATCATATCCACAGGCCATGGATATACATTGGAAACTGCTATTTATTTCCAGTCACTGCTGGACACCCTGTTACTCTGTCAGACATTCAGAGACATCTCAATCTCTGCTAGTCTTCCTCTAAGTGCCACCATGTCCTTCTTCTTTTAGGTCAGATATCTAGCGTTGCTGCTGAGCACTGCAAATGAAGTGTTGGCACACTTGTGTCAGCAAAGCTGTTCAGGAATGGTGTGGTGAAGTGGTGTACCAAATGCTCCCCTCTCCTCATATCCCCAAAACACCCCAGCCTGTCCCAATGCTTTACAAAATCTCTAATGGAAGTGCTCTTTCAGATTTGGGGTTTTAATTTAAATCCCTTCACCCCTGGTACTTTTATCCCAATATTCCATAGGACTTATCCAAGGAGAGGAAGGTGGGGTGGGGAAATTACATCAGATGACAAATCTTAAAAAGGGATATCATGTTTAATTTAGGATTGACTGTTCTTTCTAATAACCAAAGTTTTCTTACTGTGTCAAATTCATCATACTTAGTTTCCTACTTGACTCAGAATTAGGTCTCCTAAAAACCTTCTCATCCTCTAAGTCAGAAGTCACTTGGTTTTAAGTAACAGAAATCTAATTCAATGCTGAGCTGGTGAGGGTAGAGAAGAAATGTTTTTGGTTCAACAAACTGCAATTCCAAATTCCAGCGGTGGTCTTGTCCGTAGTCACAGCTTTGTCAAAGGACTTTAATGATGTCTTCAAGTTTATCTCTCTTTTTCTCCATCTCTGTTATTCTTTATGTTGGCTTTTGTCTCAGGCAAACCAAAACAGGATGGCAGGATAACAATGTCCTTCTTCTTGGCTCCAGGAAAAGTCACTGGGATGAATCTGATTGCTCCAACTTAAGTAAGTAGGCCCAGAGCTCAGCTAGCCACTGTGGCCAGGGAGATGGAGTATTTTGATTGCCAACCCTTGCTACCAAGCAGAGCAAGCCATGTAATTAACATACCTAGTAGTTAGAGGGAGGATAGTTTACCAAAAAGAAAATAAGCTGGGCAATAACAATTGTCCACTAGAGCCCTGCTCTCAACAGATAAGTGTGGGGCCAATCTTATCACAACGCATGCCCAGGTGTAATGGAGCCTCAGCAGTGGGAATGACATGGTTTAAATCCTTCCCTTAGCTCGTGTGCAAAGAGCCAGGATTCAAACTTGGGGCTCAGTGCTCCAATGCTTACTTTCATTTGACCATATTTACAGCTTTCCTAATTATAATGTCTTTTCATATTTCCAAAGAGCATTCCTAGCTATAATTATGTAGGCATACCAAGAGAGCATGCAACTTTGGAAAAGTCAGAAAGGCTAAAGTAGAGTTCCTCAAAGTGTGTTTTATACCACCTGCTGCAGAATAACCTGGGGTGCTTATTAATATTTTTGATTTGGGAATCACTTCTGAACTCTTAAATCAGAATCTTTGGGTTTCTCCTCTGCCTGCTATGGCTTGTGCTTGTCCACTGCTATTGATATAGTCGAAAAGGATTGACCACCTGATAAAATGCTGCCTTCCCTGCTATAGGGACCTGGCCCACAGGCAGATGAGCTGGCAGACTGACAAGGTCTCCGGACTCCATGGGAACACCGCTTATCTGACAGCCAGTTCTGTACACTGGCCGGCAGTCAGGGTCTCCCGGCTTCTTGGGACGCTGTGTATATTCGAGCAGGGCCTGCCAGACGATTTCTCCCACAAAATGCTCTTTGTTTTGCTATACTATATAACCTTGCTTCTTCTCTACCTGGGTGGGGATCACTGCCCTTCTGGTGGCCGCCATTGGAGACACCCCAGTCAATAAGTCTCAATAAACCTGTGTGCACACTCAGCCACCTGATGTGTTCTTTGGCCTTGTGGTTTCTCAGGCACAAATCTTGGAACAACTCGGACTCTATCTGAACAATTGGCGAGGCAGCCAGGAGCCCAGAAACACCCTTGGCTGTGTGGGCATGGGGAAGGAGGAGATCTGTGAGGGACATTCAGGGATGGCCTAGAACCTCTGTGTGGGAGGGCTGTGGATTGTTGGGTGGAGGTGGCCACATGAGTACAGAGATGTCTTGAAAATGCCGGCCAGGATGTAGCAATTACTGAGCACCACAGGCAAGGACCTAGACATAGAGAGAAGGAAAGCTAGCTGCGTGGTGGCAGTGGCCATGGCCCGGGACCACTGTGTGCTCACCCACCCCGACTGGGATCCGAAAGCTTTGGATCCCTTAGCCACCTCTTTGGATGATGAACAGGACATGTAGGAGGATGTAATAAAAAGGGATGTACTGGATGTGCAACACCCACGCCCTGTGCTGCAAGCTAGTCCAGTTCTGCAGCAAAAAAAGAAAAACAACAGGACCGGCCACAGGGAGCTGACCCTGCTAATTTACCAGTACCCTAGAGTAAGCTATTTACCTCTATGAGAGAATATATTGCTGCTGAATTGATTGAGCTGGACAATCACTTTAGGCAGAAAGCTAGAGAAAGCCTGCCGGAATGGTTGCTCCGGTTATGGGATAACGGGGAGGAAGGAGTCATTCTGGACAGGACTGCGGTGAATAAGCTTGCATTGATAGTGAGCCACCCACCGCTGAGCAACTGCTTTATGTGGCCATCAAGAGAAGGAAACAATGTCACTCCTGTCATGGTTAATAGCTGAATGCAAGGCAGCCTGGCCCAGCGAGGGGGACATACCCATGCAACCCATAGGTGGTGGACTAGGGAAGGCTTGCAGGACATTCTTCAGTCTGGGAATGAGACATGCTCTCTGTTTTCAGAACTACCTGGGGCCAAATAATAAAATTTTTACAGCAGGGATCAAAAATGTCATTTTTAGACCCCACAAAGGAAAGACAAAAAGGCTTTGTTACTTCTTATTTGATGAATAGAAATCACTTCCATATACCTTTTTTGATCTAATGTTTGCACATTAGATTCCTTCCAAATGAATTTTGTATTAGTAGTGTGAACCCTGGACAAATTATGATCTAACATTTGCCTTTAATGCTGTCTACTTTTTGTGAGGTAGCAGGTGACATGAAAGTAACCTGGATACATTATGCAAGGTAATGATAGGGGTAAGGATCATATGGGACATCTGATCTCATGGTGCAAAGCACAATTTCACATAACCAGCCTCAGCATAATGTCACTCCTTAATGTCGCCAAAACACTCATTTGGTGAAGATATCCATGTGATCCAGAAAGCCCTAAATGTTCAGAATACCATGTGACCAGAACACAGCCATGTAACTCCTAATCTTCCAGCTCACCTACTCTATTCTCCTATTAAAAGAATTGTTAAAATTTGCTGATAGCGCCAATCCATAGACTGTCATTCACTATTATCAGCTCATGTCTCAACTACACAGTTAATATTCCATGGGTTTTTACTATAACTCCGTTAGTCTTTATGATTTCCCCCCACCTCTTTTATACTGGCCCAGAAACACTCAATTGTGGTTAAAATCAACTATCTTCCTACTCTGTGTATGCCACTCATCAGTTGAATATTGATGGAGAAAAACAGATATTTGTGAAATAAAATTGTGTGCCCTGAAAAAAAATTTCATTTTAGAGTCGGACCCTAACCAACAGTATGGTACTTTGGTTTCTATCTTGAGTCCCCTGGTAGGGCCAGCAACCTCCCCTGCTGCACAAGCAGTGGTGGACCGAGGAGACACTGAAAAACTCTGCCGCCTGGGGGTCAGGGAGGCAAAACAGAAGGAAAAAGGAGGGGGGGGGGCTGTTTGTGTCACCCTTAAGCAGATATGACATGACCTGTTCTAAGCAGGGACCACCCTGGAACAAACTGACAGACAACCAAATGCGGTTTTAGTAAAATTATGTCAGAAGCTACCCAACGAGAAACATTGATGCAAATTGCCAACTGCTGACAGTCCCCTGCAAGAGAAGGGGAGAATCAGCCCACAGCAGCACCTTTGGAAGAGAGGTGGCAGGAGCCATATATTCTGCCATAGGATGGAGGCCAAGGCCCCAAGCTCCAGGTCAGGGCACACACCAGTGGACAGAGGCTTCATGTAGAACTGACCATCCACTGGTCTTCAAGAATAAACAAAGACTTGGCTCTTGTTGATACCCGAGCCGAATGCACTTTGATATATGGCAACCCCAACCATTTCCAGGGCCCCATTCTGGCCATAGATGGCTATGGAGGAAGCACTATTAGGGCTAAGCAAACACCTTTAGTCCTACAAATTGGCTGACTCCCCCCTAAATGATATGTAGTGCATATCTCACCCACACCCAAATACATTTTGGGCATGGATATGCTGGCGGGCCTTACACTCAACATAACCGCAGGGGAATTCAGACTACAGTGTAGGGTGGTGAAGGCAATCACCTGGGGACATGCCAAATGGTCTCTGGTGCTACTCCTATCCCTGCATCACATAACAAATACCTGACAATGTTGCCTGCCAGTGGGGAAGAAGTAATAACCTGAACTATACATGAGTTGGCAAAAGTGGGCATTGTTTGCCCAACCCGCAGTGTCTTCAACAGCCCTGTGTGGCCAATGGGAAAGCCAGATGGCACTTGGAGGATGACTGTGGGTTACCAGGAATTGAATAAAGTAACTCCCACCCTGTATGCAGCTGTACCTAATATTGATTCCCTCCTAGATGCTATTGGACGAGCCCTGGAAACATATAATTTTGTCATAGATCTAGCTAATGATTTTTTCCCCCAGCATAGCTATTGACTCAGATAGTCAAGACCAATTTGTCTTCACATGGGAAGGGCAACAATGGACATTAACATCCTCCCCCAAGATTACCTACACAGCCCTGCTATCTGCCAAGGTCTTGTGGCAAGAGGTCTACAACTCTGGCAAAGGCCTGTCTCAGCACACCTGTTTCACTACAGAGATGACATAATGCTGACCTGTGAGTTTCTTTCCGATCTAGAACAAGCAGCTGGAACACTGATTCCCCACCTGGAGCAATGAGGATGGGCGGTGAACTGTACCAAAGTGCAAGGGCCTGGGTTCTCTGTCTAATTCTTGGGGGTTATGTGGGCTGGTAAGACAAGAGTCATGCCAAAAACAGTTATTGATGAAATACAGACTCCTCTCCACCTACTTGTCTCAAATCCTTAGGCCATTACTCGTCTATAGACTGGTTAAAAAGAGGGTGCCTTGTGGTTAGAAAATCCAGCATACCAAGACAGTCATCTTAGCAAAACAGTCAAACAGATACAGGCATTGGACATGATTCTACCTAATGTGCCTGTGCACTAGATGTGGCTAGTACCGTGGAGGGTTTTGGCTGGGGCTGTGGCAGCGGCAGAATGGATGGCATGTGCCTCTTGACTTCTGGTTGCAGTTATGGAATGGAGTCGAACAATGGCACAGCCCCACCGAAAACCTCTGTGCAGTACACCATGCACTTCATCAGTGCTGCAGGGTGGATTCAAGAAATGCTGTGGAAACTGCATTCAGGTACTGCACAGGCAACACTGACTGACTAAATGACATGTTTATTTACTGCAGTGCAACACCTTTGCAACCAGCCCCCTCGGTGAAAAGAGGCACGCTGTCCTGAGACCTGGGACCTATCTCAGTACAAGCCTCTCTGCTGACATCCGTGACATGGACACATGACCTTCCCCCATGAAGGAAGGCCAGAGAACATTCCAACCAGACACATGGCACACAGACAGTTATGCAGTAGGGCAGCCACCCCAATGGACTGCCATTGCTGTGCAGCTGCTCACTGGTACCCTATGGTGGGATGCAGGAACAGGGCAAAGCAGCCAGTGGGTGGAACTATGGGCAGCATGGATGGTGATTGTTTGAAAAACAACCCACATCACCCTGTGTACTGACAGCTGGGCAGTCTTCAAGGGCCTTACTCTATGGTTCCCCACCTGGGCAGCAAATGACTGGATGGTTGCCAAGTGACTACTATGAGGCAGACAGCCTTGCCCACTTGCACTGGGCCTAACACCAAAAAAGAACCCAAACTAAACCAAACCAAACCAAAACAAAGAAAAAAACAATGGCTACATTACAGCAGCCACTGAGGACAAAGTACTCTCCTCCAACTAGCCACACAATACAACCTTGACGTGTCAACAAAAGATCTCAAAGCTGTCTGTCAATAATGTCCTATGTGCTGTCAATGATGTCCTACACAATTGGGACGACACATGGGACACATCATCAACAGAAGACACGAACCCATTTGTTGTTGGCAGGTTGACGACATAAGACCGCTTCCTCTGTCGGAGGGCTGCAAATACACCCTGGCTTGTGTGGGTACAGCTACTGACCTCCTTCCCGAGTAACGGGCTACACAGTGGAGCACTATCAGGGGACTTAAACACCTAAGTGTGACTTACAGGCTCCCATCACACACTGACAGTGACAATGGGACACCCTTTTCTAGAGTTCTCACCCAGATTTGGGCCCAACATGACATAGTATTTCATTTACCCTACAATCCAACCGCTGCCAGTCTAATCAAACAAAACAATAGACTTAAAAAAAAACAATTAAAAATGGAGACCCGCTCCCTCCAGGGGTGGATCGCCTGGTAGCCGCAGGTCCTCAGGACCATCAGCTGCTCCCCTCAAAGAGAAAGGCCCAGCATGCCTTCAACCTTTGTCTTTAAAATCTCTCCTCACATCACTATTCAAAACTCCAGGCACCGATAAAGCAGGCCTCCCTATAAATGACCCCTTTTCTAATTGGTTAGCCTCCCTACCCGCTTCTGGCATCTCACACTTTTGGGTATTGCTGCTTTCCTCCTGGGCTTGTTAACTGCTTTTCCTTTGCCTATATTGTTGTGGCAGTATCTGGTTACAATGTACATCTTTAACCTGGCCCACGGGCAGATGAGCTGGCAGACAGACAAGGTCTCCTGGCTCCATGGAAACGTCGCCTATCAGACAGCCAGTTCTGTACACTGGCCAGCAGTCAAGGTCTCCCAGCTTCTTGGGACGCTGTGTACATTCGAGCAGGGCCTGCCAGATGATTTCTCCCATGAAATGCTCTTTGTTTTGCTGTACTATATAACCTTGCTTCTTCTCTACCTGGGTGGGGATCACTGCCCCTCTGGCAGCCACCATTGGAGACACCCCTGTCAGTAAGTCTCGATAAACCTGTGTGCCACCTGATGTGCTCTTTGGCCTTGTGGCTCCTCAGGCCAAATCTTGGAACAACTCGGACTCTGTCCGAACACTTGCTGTGATGAAAGTTTCCCTTCATCCTGATATTTGCATCTTTGTTCATACCAACGTGCATAGAAGTAACAGAGAGCCATGTATTATGAATGATTTAGTGAGCCATCTATGCGAGGCTAACTTTTGGGGTACTACTAATGCTGTGGCGCAAATTCCTCATATTTGACCCAACATTCTAGTCAGGGTATTTCCAGAAATCTATGTCAGAGATGCTCTATGTTTGCATGGAACCAAACACAGCTCCTTTTTCACCATAGAGTTAATATGACACAGAAGCAGCGTGTCTGTCATTCACTCTGCCCTGACCAGCTCCAAAAGTCCCCATGTTGAGGAAGATCCTCAGCTACTATTGTGATTGAATATAAAGTCAAAAGTTAAAAGAAAAAGGAGATTGTTTCTTTTCTTAAGACACTTAAGGCCCTAAGTGATACGTTAAAAGCCTTTGCTTTTTAGTATAAGAAAGCTGGCAAGGGCAAAATGAGAACCAGTCATGCATTCACAAATGAGTGCTTGCCCGAGGATATGCATCCTTAATGTTCATGCACCTTAACACTTGAGAAATCACTTTGAGGCAGTTGCTATCAACCTTTGCAGTATATTGGGGTCACTTGGGGAGGATTAACAGAGTTGCCTGGATCCCAGCCCTGGAGATTGTGATGTAATTGGTCTGGGGTGTGGTCTTGGTGCTCCCCTGGTTGCTTCTAATGTGCACCAGAGGTTGAAAAGCACTGCAATCAGAGAACTATTGTATGATTGGTGGAAATGCCTACCAAAGTGTTTTTAAGGCCATTTCTCCTCTCAGGAGAAATGCGAAGAAAGTGCTAATCAGTGCAGAAAAAGCAATTGGGGAGGCTTTTCTAGGAGAAATGATGGTAAATATAAAAACTCAGAGGCAAGCCTAAGACATTAACTCTCAAAAATAATTAGGTTGGGAATACAGAGGGCCGGGAACATGGCAGAGTAGGAAAGAGGGCCATTTAGGTAAAGGAGGATGAAGAAGTAGAGAACTTTACCACCCAGGATCAGGAAATTGAATTCAACTTGAGAGCCAATTGAGAGCCACCACAGGTATCTGCAAATGGCAGTGGCATGATGAAAACCGTGCTCAACAATGAAAACATCACTAATAACATAGCAAGGTGGTAAATCCAATGTGTCTTTAAAAGAACATCTTCAGGGAACTTTACTTCCTTGTTTCTCCCTGACAGGCATTTTTAGCTACAACAATGAAGAAATTACACTCACAATAAAGAAACTGCATATTTGTTAACATTTGCTAGTCTCAGTTTGCATTGTCTGTAGAGGTAGGCCAGATCACAACTATTAGTCTATGGTTAAAGATTGGTAAGAATGAAGGTTAACAGTCAGTTCACATTGTCTTTGGTTCGGTTTAGTACTTTACCTGCAAACACACAGAACAAAGGATCCATGCAAGTGAATGTGATGCCATGATGCCTGAGCTGTTTGTATGCCTGATGTTGGATGCTCACCAGAGCCAGCATGGGCTGAAGAATTCATCATGTGAGAAGAGTTAACAACCATGAGCTCACTGCTTTTTAAATGATTTTTTTTTAAATTGAGGAATTGGGGGGAGGGGAACAGTGTTGGGGAAATGGGGAAGGGGACCAGCCAAATTGTTGTTCTTCAATCTTAGTTGTGGAGGCCGCCAGTCACCATCTGGCTGCCCATCAGCAGCTCGTGGCCTCTAAGCTCAAGGTGCTGTGTTCAATCTTAGTTCTGGGTGGGCATAGCCACCATCTCATGTGGGAGTCGAACAAGCAGCCTTGTTGTTAAGAGTGCACGCTCTATCCACTGAGCCACCCGGGTGGCAGCTCAGCTCAAGGTGCTGAGTTCAGTCTTAGTTGTGGGCAGGTGTAGCCCACCATCGAACAGGCAGTCTTGTTAGGAGCACATGCTCTCACCAGCTGAGCCATTCTGCTACCTGTTGGCAGCTCAGTGGCAGCTCAGCTCGGGCACAGCATCACTGGCTCATGTGGGAATCTAACTGGCGGCCCTGTTGCTCAGAGTTCACGCTCTTAAGCTAACTCTTAACCAACTGAGCCACTCGGCCAGACCCTTAATTGATTTTTAAAAAAAGATTTTATTGGGGAATTGGGGGAGGGGAACAGCATTGGGGAATTGGGGAAGAGGAACAGACAAGTCACTGTCCTTTTTTTCTTCAGTCTAGTTGTGGAGGATATCGCTTCACTGGCCTATGTTGGTATTATCATTGCGCTTTTCCCGAGTGAGGCAGTCGCTTGCCAGCTATTGGACAGCCGCTCATGGTGGCTCACGGCAGCTCACAAAAGCTCACACCCGCTGCCGGCCAGCCCTACTTCAGCCTACCCATTGCTGGTGACTCACGGCAGCCCAGCTCCAGGTCGAGCTGTTGTTCACCATCTTTGCTGTAGAGGGCTCAGTATCACTGGCCCTCATGTGAGATCCGAACCAGGGCCATGCTGCTCAGAGCTAACATCTCAGACCAACTCCTAACCAATGTTCCACTCGGCTGGCCCTTAAGCGATTTTTTATGTAGGCTTCTATTCATATCAGCACTCAAGAATCCACTCAGTACAAAAGGACATTATGGCAGCCACACTTCAGTAACTTACTTCCTTACTCTAATTCCTACTCTGTTGTTGGGGCAGCAGTAGGCTTGAAGACTACTGACCAAATCTGGTAGCCTCCAAATAGGGATGTGCTCCACTGGACCACTGGATGTGTAATGGTGCTTATTACTGGGGCTGAGTAGATTCAAGTAAGTGTAGACTCTATTGAGGGACCGTTATGTTACAGGATGATCAGTTAAGGCCATTTGGTTTAGGTATTTCTATTCTAAATATATTAAACTAAAAATCCTTAACTTGGGACTTACAAAACCAAGGATTTGAGGAGAGCCCAAAAAATTACTTTAGGAGAACCATTTGAAACATATACTATTGGGTCTTTGGAAAAGATGATGTATTTTGTCTATGTTTTTCAAAGGTAATTTATTTATATAAAGAACAAAGATCAATCAATGATATATTGCCCATTTTGTGTGATAACCTTTTGCTGTCTTTCAGTGAGCTTCATAATTCCTCGTTCATAGAAGGACCTGCCTTTATTTGTGAAAAACTGAACAAGGTGCTGATTTACAGACTCATCTGAATTGAATGTTATACCACGCAAGGAGTTTTGAAGAGAGCGAAATAAGTGGAAATCTGATGGTACAAGGTCAGGCGAGTATCGTGGGTGTGGCAACACATCCCATCTAAGCTCCAATAATTTTTGACAGGTGATCAAACTTATGTGTGGTCTCGCGTTGTCACGATGGAACACAACTCCTTTACAATTAACAAGCTCTGGACATTTCTGGATGATGGATTCATTCAAACTGTCCAATTGCCAACAGTATGCATTCGAATTGATTGTTTGGTTCCTTCATAGGAGCTCAAAAAACACGACACCTATAAAACCCCACCACACTGAAAGCATAACCTTCCTCTGATGAATGTTTGTTTTTCGATGTTGTTTGAGGCGAATCATCACGTCAGGACCAAGACCGTTTGTGCACCACATTGTTGGCAACAATCCACTTCTCATCACTAGTTATCAGTCACTTCAAAATAGGATTGTTTTGGGCAGGCTGAGTGGCGCGATGTTTAATAATTGGCTTGGGATGCTAGAGGGCCCTGGTTCGGATCCCACATATGAGGGCCAGTGACATTGCCCTCCACAGCTAAGATGCTGAACAACAGCTCAACCTGGAGCTGAGCTGCTGTGAGTCGCCGGCGACGGCGTAGGCTGCAGCCCCTGTGGCAGTGGGTTGCCATGGGCTACCATATGTAGCCGGCAGCCACAGTGAGTGGCCGTCCAGAAGTCGGCGACTGATCTGCCTCACCTAAGAAGAGCGCAATGATGGTGCCAACTTGGGCCAGTGAAGCAACGTCCTCCACAACTAGACTGAAGAACAAAAGGACAGCAATTTGTCTGTTCCCCTTCCCCCAGTTCCCCAGCACTGTTCCCATCCCCCGAATTCCCCAATAAAAATCTTTTAAAAAAATAGGATAATTTTCCTCACATTTAATGAGCATATTGCAGATGTTTATATGCGCCGTCAAATGAACTTCTGTGAGCTCATGTGGAACCCAAATATCGAGCTTGCTTATGTATCCCAGCTTCTTCAGGTGGTCATGAATGCTTGAATGATGGATGTTCAATGTTTCTGCAATCTCTCGTGTCATGTAAAATGGGTTTGACTCGATCAATGCCTTTATTTTGTCGTCATCAACCTCGGTGGGCCTCCCTGACCGAGGAGTGTCGTTGAGATCAAAATCACCAGCATGGAATTTCGTGAACCATCATTGGCCATGACGTTCTTGTAGAGCATTGTCACCGTACACTTTATGCAACTTTTCACAAGCTTGACCTGCATTCTTCCCTTTATGGAAGTAAAAGAGTAAAATATGGCAAAAATGCACAGTTTGGTCTTCCATCTTCAAAATTCCATCTTCCAAAACTCAACCAAATCACTCAGTTTTTTTTAGAATGAAGCTAGAACTGTCAGCTGTCAAGTGACATGCAATAACCATTACGTGAATAACTCTAGTACTTCCAAAAATGAACTAGTGCCACCTGTTGCAAACATGCATCATGACTTTTCCAAAGACCCAATAGATGGCTAAACATAGTACTCATATAATTGCTGTGTTAAAGAATTTAAACAAGGACTCCATTAGAATGAGGTGGCTCTAATGCCCTGGTAGCCTACAGTAAGCAAACCTAAACCTAAGCCAGTCAGTGCACTGAAATCAGAGAAAGTAAAACTTAAGAACAACCAATCATAAACTAGGCTTCCCCAAATAAGGCAACCACTTAAGCTATAGCCAATCAAATAATTTGTTTGCTTCCATGCCTTCTCTATAAAATCCTTGCCCCAAATCCTGTCTGTGAAGTACTCTTAACTACTTTAGGTTTGGCGCTACCTGGTTCAAATCAGTGTTTGCTCAAATAAGCACTTCAAAATTTTAATGTGCCTCAGTTTATCTTTTAACACTTGTAATACACTTGGCAGTTATTATCAGGCTCTGCCTGATATCCAAGGCTTATACTCCCCTCTCCCAGCATTTGGGACAATTTGCCTTCTACCTGATGCTTCAAATTTTAGGACATGTTTTATGCGATCAGAGTATCTCAAGTTATAATCCTTGACCAACTGTATTAAAATCATCTAGGTGTCTTTCCCCCAAAATTTAATTCCTAGGTCCTATGAGAGACCTATTGAATCAGGGTATCTGGGGTATAGAGCCTATGAATCTGCATTTGTAGAGGTCATCTAAACAGTATCCTCTGGTGACTTTCAAACCTGCTGCTTCCTAAGATCAGGAGGGTGGATGTTGAACAGCACATGTAAACTGCCAGCCTGATAATAGACTGGGTAACAACATTTGGACACTGATGTCCCCAATTCTGTCTGTATGGCTCTAGGTGTCACATCTTCACTGGATACAAATGGCCCGTGGTCTGCTGACCACTTTTGGTCCCTGTCCAGTACCGGGGTCATTATCTCAGACTTTCATTTACTTTGGCTGTCAATAATCCCTCTGGTTAATCCTGATCCTAAATCTCAATTGTTCATGTGGCTTTCACCAGCACATTATGAATGTCTGTAAACTCTTGGTCTGGGGTAGGATAGTGATGACATGTTTCTAGCCATTGCTGATTATGGTCTAATTGACAATAATGAGACGGAGCAGATTAAGAAGATCTACCATCTCAAAATAGACATATTTATTAGTTCAGGTAGCAAATTATTAGTTGAAGTGGCAAATCCAAGCATGGGGGTGGGCGGGGGGAGGAACCAAATACAAAATGAAGGGATGGTACTGCAGGGGAGAACTCTATTGGGGGATGCAAAATCAAACTGTGATGATTTTCCTAATCAGTGGTGATGGCAATGAAGGAAACTACAGTCAACATTGGAAAATCATGATTGACAGATCTGGGGATCATTACATCTTAGAAGTAGATAACAGAACTCCAAGTATTGGTCTTTAGTTTAAGGGCAGAATTCCACCCAATTGGAGTAAAGGTATTTTTTTCTTTGAATTTTTATTATTTTAGGCACATTACCAAGTCAGGAACTCACAAACAGGGAACCTCACTGTGGCATATGATGTAGGAACATATCTTAAAACCTACTGAAAGAAAGGATGACTTGACTTAGGGCTGGAGCCTCCTAAATCCCTCTTGCTTCTAGCTAGGCTAGGACTCACTGGGACTGCCTATCAGATTTATCTTTGGAGCATCTTTGTTGTTGTTATTTTTATGTTTATATGTAGATCCAAGGACTATCTAATCAGAACACCCTGTGTTTGGGCCTGGACGTCTGTGCCTTGTCAAACTACACAGGTGATTCATATAAACTACCAGGATAAGAGCCACAGTCCTAGGTATCCGAATTGGGCTGAACCTGAAAGGGTAGTAGGGTTAGCCAGCAGTGGTGGTGAAAGTGGCAATTAGAGAGAGCTATTGGTCCAATCAAAACAAGCCTCGGGGTAAAGTGCTATGAGGAAGGTTAACCGTTAAGAAACATAAGAGCATGTCCTCTTTTCTGGTCCACCTATAACACTTCCTAGAATTATCAAGTACAAATCAAAAGAGCTGTGCATTACATCACCAAATTATGGATAGTCGAGAACCACTGCTCTCCCAGGATGTAGGGGTCGGGGGACTTTTTGGCACCTTTGACTTTTTCCTGCCCCACCAAATGTAGGTTACCTTGACACACAGAAGATTTTATCTGTAACCTATGGCTATTAGACATTTAGGTCCGGTATTCAAGAGAATTTCCTACTATGAAAAATCTCTGATTCATCTAAAGAAAGTAATTTCGGCACTTTTCTATCATTCAAAAATTGATAACTGACTCACTTCTTGCCTCTCAGGTATATTATTTTAGATGAGGGAATTTCGGTAACAGTGATTCTTTCATATCGGTCCAGAAAACCCATTACAAACAACCACAGGAAGGCTACCGTCATCTCTCTAAAAGTGAGAGTAAACACGAGGCTTAATTTCTTCATGTGCAGTAAACAGTTGAGTTTTGAAAGCAGAATCTAAAGTGAAGATTTTATTTCTCTCTGGTCATTTTGATCTCCCTGGTTGAAAGATATTACTGAGATAAAGGAAGCGTTCAAACCTAGTGCTAGGTAATCAGAGTTGAAGGAATATAACTTTGTTTGGGAATTATTGTCTTAAATCTTTTTTTGGCTCAAAATAGAAAGCTTGTACCCCTTACACACTTCCTTCTTTCTAAAGTGGCTTGAGCTAAGAATCAAGTCTGCAGGGACTCAGGAGCCAAATGGTCAAAAGCAAGGATTCAGTCAGTAATTAGGTGCTTGGGATTCACATCTCTCTGCCAAGTGAAGATAAGAAGGCAAAATATATAATATTGCTTCTAAGTTTCAAAGGTTATGTCACTTTGTGATTATATTTGTGAAATACCCAAGGTCATCATCACCATGGGAAAAGAAAACCAGCTCTGAAACAACTCTGATCAGCGGGAGCACCCATCATGGATCTGGGACTACAGAGGACATTATATTCCTGAAACCAGGGTGGCTTCCAATGAGAGGTCAGAATTGCTAATTGGCTCCCTGCTGAGAAATGTACCCCCTATTGGAATCTGCACAGTGACTAGTAGTAGAGTTCATGAATGCCTGGCCCTTTACTTTTTTCAATAAAAGTAGCGATTCTGCGAAAGATGATTTCAGAACAGGTGTGAATATCTAAAGCTGCAGTCCTTTACTAACACTAAGAAATCTATACTGTTTGAGTTAAGTTGAAAGTCAGTTGTCTTGTACCAGTAACTTATTCAGGTATCTCTTCACTCGCCCTTTTTCAAAGCTGAACAGACAGCCTCCATAAGAAATGATACTTCTCTAGAAAATATTAACTCAAGGTGCAATATTTTGTCCATGGAAACAGTTAAAATACATACAAGGAAAAATCGGGTCTACAACAAGAGGGCCATCTATCATTTCAAATCTCCAGACTAACGCTTTCACCTCTTCTCTTTATTCCAGATCACTGATGCATGGAGGCAAGTACAGGAAATCAAAAAAGTAAAATTTTCACACCAACTTTGTGTTCAGTGTACCCTGGAAGGGGAAGATGATCAGTGCTGGGTCAGCCCCTGACCCAACTTGGTTCCATCAGTGTTTCTTCTGGTGGGAATTTGAAAGTTACACTGAGAGAAGGAATTCACAAGATTCCTTGCTAAACATAACATCAGGAGCTAAGAGTTGTTTACAGAAAACCATCCACCACATTTTATCTCTGCAGGAAAAAACAGGGGAAGCCTATCTCAGAGGGAAAAAAAAACAAACAAAAAAGCAGACGAGCATAGAATGACAAACAAGATGTGCAGAAAGAATTGGGAATCCCAGGGGCATTTGCTTTCAATTTATTTCTGAGCCCTGGAAAAAAACCCTTCCTTAAAGTTCATTGAGATATCTCTGAATCCTGTCATTAAATACCACCTCCAACTTTTGTAGGTATAACTGATGAAAGTTTCCCTGACTGGCAATAGCAATGTTTACTACTATAACTAGTTAGAAAATATAATGGTAAAAAGATATCACTAATAACCAAAAGTATAAAATCCCTAGCAATAAAAAGATATCACTAATAACCAAAAGTATAAAATCCCTAGCAATAATACACTTAATTAAATGTTATAAATGATATGGGATTTTATATTTAAATATAAATAATTACTAAATGATATGATAGAAGAGATGCATATGTGGAAAGAGAATCTATTCCAACATGAAAAAAAATCAGAGAAAGACAACCGTCTTGGCACTATCATATATAACTGAAGAAGAGTAAATATGTATGACCTTTCCATCAAGCTGTTTTCCAAAACATTTCAAAAATGTTCAGAGCCTAACTCAGCTATTTAACATTGGGAAGTTATCCTTGGAAATCATCAGAATATTCAAAGAGGTAGCCATAAGGATGAATATTGCAGAAATTATTACAACCTAAAATTGCTAAAATATATACAATAGTAGGGAATCTATCAGTTAAATTATTGAATAACATTACAATGAATACTGAACAATTCATTTAGATTATCAAAGAGCAATATGAGGAAAAGCTTGCAATATTATAATAAATGATAAAATATAAAATAAAATTCATAATAATCTACAATAGTTTAAATTATTTTTTTAAAAAAGATTTTATTGAGGAATTGGGGGAAGACAACAGCGTTGGGGAATCAGGGAAGGGGAACAGACAAGTTGCTGTCCTTTTGTTCTTCAGTCTAGTTGTGGTGGACATCGCCTCACTGGCCCATGTTGGTATTATCATTGTGCTCTTCCCGGGTGAGGCAGTCACTCAACGGCCATTGGATGGCTGCTCATGGCGGCTCACAGCAGCTCATGAAAGCACACACTCACTGCTGGCCAGCCCCACTGCAGCTTACACTGTCACCGGCGACTCGAGGCAGCCCAGCTCCAGGTTGAGCTGTTGTTCACCATCTTAGCAGTAGAGGGCACAGCGTCACTGGTCCTCATGTGGGATCCGAACCTGGGCCCTGCTGCTCAGAGCTGGTGTCTCAAGCCAACTCCTAACCAACACGCCACTCGGCAGGCCCAATAGTTTAAATTATTAAGATGTTTAAATAAATGACTAGATTCACATACACCAAAAGAAACAGTTCTGGATATATTAAGATGGTGAGATTTTTGTTTTACACTTTATATTTTTCAAAATTTTCCAAATTTTCCAAAATGAAAAGAAAACCAGAAAAAAGTATAATTCACACTAATAGAAAAAAAAAGGTAAAACACAAAGTACTAATAATATCAACAGTACAAAACAAAAAAAAACATGAAATAGATAAAGAAAGCAGGAAAAGTCATTTCAGACAGGAGGCCCATGAGCAAAAGTGCTAGAGTGGAAAAGAGATGTTCTGGGATTACCAAGTATTTCCATGTGGCTAAGTCACAGGTTATATAAGATGTAATTCTAAGAGAGCTGTTTTGAAAAGGACCTTGACTGTCCTCTGGGCAGAGAAAAGCATATTAGTTTGCTAATGCTGCTGTAACTACTTACCACAAACTCAGTGGCTTCAAACAACATGAATTTGTTATCTTATATTTTTGGTGGTCAAAAGCCTGAAATGAATCTCACTGAGCTAATATCTAGGTGTAGGCAAGGCTGCATTTCTTTCTGTAGGTTTTATGACACGATCTATTTTCTTGCCTCTTCCAGCTAATAAAGGCTACCTACATTCCCTGGCTCATAGCCCTCCCTATCTTCAAAGTCAGCAATGGCCAATCAAGTATTGCTCACAATGCCATCCCTCTGGTTCCAACTCTTTTGCCTCTTTCTCCCCCATTTATAAAGACCCTTGTGATTATATTGGACCACTCACATAATCCCGAATGATCTCTTTATTTTAAGCTGATTAGCAACCTTAATTCCCTCTGCAGCCTTAATTCCCCCTTTGCCACATAGTATAATATATTCACAGCTCCCGGGATGAAGATGTGAGCATCTTTGGGGGCATTACTACACCTACTAAAAAGTGTTTGCTTTGGAGATAGAGGGATGGTGGGGAGACCAGTTAATAAAGGTTACTTTAACAACTCACAGCTAAGTATTTAACTAGCCTGGAGGAAATGTTGTCTTATTGAGACTTGTAGGGTACACAAGAGTGGAGCATAAACTGATGTTTCTGAATTCAAGGATCAGAGGGACAGTCCATGTCACATCACTCCTTCCCAGATTCAAATCCTATTCTTAGGGCAATGCCTTAACGTATAGTAGAGGCTCAAGGGACACTTGCTGAGTCACTGATTTACCTAGGTAATAATTCATTCCACTACTTTTCTTAGCTTCTAGAGTTCAGTGATTTCTTCTGAGATTTCCTTAATACCTTTTGTTTAAACCCTTTATTTAGCACTTGGTCAAACCTTAACATTGTTTAATTGTTTTACTTGTATTTGTTATTTCATGAATTAAGTTGACATAGTCATTGACTTAGAACTAACTGCAATGTTACCCATGATGTAGTTTATATAAGAGTGGTACTCTATGACCTATACTTTCAAAAGCCTGGCTTTATGAGCAAATTTTACCATACTATTTGGACCTTCCATGTAGATATGGCTGATTATTTTCTGCCATGTAGACAAGACTAGAATCTCTGGTCCCTCTTTCTGTTGTATTTTTATTATTGTCTCAAGACCAATTCCTACATGATCATAAAGGGATTCATTGAGTGGGCTGTGAAGTTACTAGAATACAAAAGAAAAAGTTTCTCTGTATTTTTCATAGGAACTGATCCCCCCTCCAATATCCTGTTACATGCTAAGATTTTGAAAAATAGTAGCGTCTCTGCTCTGTTGACTGCTAAAATGGATAGTCCTCTGCTATATTAAGTATACGTGAATTCAGCAAATAAAGTATAAAAAGAACAGAATTTAGAAACTCAGCATCTCAGAAACTTTATGTAGATATTTACAATGAGGGGGATATATACCATTAATCATCTTGGAAATTTTAGAATTTTTCTGCATTATCTTTACATTGATTACATATGTATAATGTAATCATCATTGACAAATAAGGTTAATGGATTGCACACTAAAGCTGTGCCAGGATTAGATATATTCACAACAAAGAAACAGCAGAGTCAAACTTATACTAAAGCATAGATCTGAGGGTATATGCCAAAAGCTGAAGATGGTACATGTGATTTTCCCTGTCTATAAAATAAATAGTAGGAATGAAAGTAGTGGGTTGTCGGAAAAGTCATGACGTATTTTTTCTATGCTTTTTTAAAGTATAAGAACTATCACTATATAATATTTCATTGTATTTTCTGTGCTACAGTTTATATTTTTCCATTTACTGACGCATGTTGGGGTGTTTCACATTTTGGCAATTTTGAATAAAGCTGATACAAACATTCTAGTATATGTTTTTTGATACAGCTTTATTTTTAGAAGATATGTGGGATTTATGCTATTATAAATGGCATCATTTTTTAAAATTTATTTTTATTTTTTGTTGTTGTTATTTTTATGTTTATATGTAGATCCAAGGACTATCTAATCAGAACACCCTGTGTTTGGGCCTGGACGTCTGTGCCTTGTCAAACTACACAGGTGATTCATATAAACTACCAGGATAAGAGCCACAGTCCTAGGTATCCGAATTGGGCTGAACCTGAAAGGGTAGTAGGGTTAGCCAGCAGTGGTGGTGAAAGTGGCAATTAGAGAGAGCTATTGGTCCAATCAAAACAAGCCTCGGGGTAAAGTGCTATGAGGAAGGTTAACCGTTAAGAAACATAAGAGCATGTCCTCTTTTCTGGTCCACCTATAACACTTCCTAGAATTATCAAGTACAAATCAAAAGAGCTGTGCATTACATCACCAAATTATGGATAGTCGAGAACCACTGCTCTCCCAGGATGTAGGGGTCGGGGGACTTTTTGGCACCTTTGACTTTTTCCTGCCCCACCAAATGTAGGTTACCTTGACACACAGAAGATTTTATCTGTAACCTATGGCTATTAGACATTTAGGTCCGGTATTCAAGAGAATTTCCTACTATGAAAAATCTCTGATTCATCTAAAGAAAGTAATTTCGGCACTTTTCTATCATTCAAAAATTGATAACTGACTCACTTCTTGCCTCTCAGGTATATTATTTTAGATGAGGGAATTTCGGTAACAGTGATTCTTTCATATCGGTCCAGAAAACCCATTACAAACAACCACAGGAAGGCTACCGTCATCTCTCTAAAAGTGAGAGTAAACACGAGGCTTAATTTCTTCATGTGCAGTAAACAGTTGAGTTTTGAAAGCAGAATCTAAAGTGAAGATTTTATTTCTCTCTGGTCATTTTGATCTCCCTGGTTGAAAGATATTACTGAGATAAAGGAAGCGTTCAAACCTAGTGCTAGGTAATCAGAGTTGAAGGAATATAACTTTGTTTGGGAATTATTGTCTTAAATCTTTTTTTGGCTCAAAATAGAAAGCTTGTACCCCTTACACACTTCCTTCTTTCTAAAGTGGCTTGAGCTAAGAATCAAGTCTGCAGGGACTCAGGAGCCAAATGGTCAAAAGCAAGGATTCAGTCAGTAATTAGGTGCTTGGGATTCACATCTCTCTGCCAAGTGAAGATAAGAAGGCAAAATATATAATATTGCTTCTAAGTTTCAAAGGTTATGTCACTTTGTGATTATATTTGTGAAATACCCAAGGTCATCATCACCATGGGAAAAGAAAACCAGCTCTGAAACAACTCTGATCAGCGGGAGCACCCATCATGGATCTGGGACTACAGAGGACATTATATTCCTGAAACCAGGGTGGCTTCCAATGAGAGGTCAGAATTGCTAATTGGCTTCCTGCTGAGAAATGTACCCCCTATTGGAATCTGCACAGTGACTAGTAGTAGAGTTCATGAATGCCTGGCCCTTTACTTTTTTCAATAAAAGTAGCGATTCTGCGAAAGATGATTTCAGAACAGGTGTGAATATCTAAAGCTGCAGTCCTTTACTAACACTAAGAAATCTATACTGTTTGAGTTAAGTTGAAAGTCAGTTGTCTTGTACCAGTAACTTATTCAGGTATCTCTTCACTCGCCCTTTTTCAAAGCTGAACAGACAGCCTCCATAAGAAATGATACTTCTCTAGAAAATATTAACTCAAGGTGCAATATTTTGTCCATGGAAACAGTTAAAATACATACAAGGAAAAATCGGGTCTACAACAAGAGGGCCATCTATCATTTCAAATCTCCAGACTAACGCTTTCACCTCTTCTCTTTATTCCAGATCACTGATGCATGGAGGCAAGTACAGGAAATCAAAAAAGTAAAATTTTCACACCAACTTTGTGTTCAGTGTACCCTGGAAGGGGAAGATGATCAGTGCTGGGTCAGCCCCTGACCCAACTTGGTTCCATCAGTGTTTCTTCTGGTGGGAATTTGAAAGTTACACTGAGAGAAGGAATTCACAAGATTCCTTGCTAAACATAACATCAGGAGCTAAGAGTTGTTTACAGAAAACCATCCACCACATTTTATCTCTGCAGGAAAAAACAGGGGAAGCCTATCTCAGAGGGAAAAAAAAACAAACAAAAAAGCAGACGAGCATAGAATGACAAACAAGATGTGCAGAAAGAATTGGGAATCCCAGGGGCATTTGCTTTCAATTTATTTCTGAGCCCTGGAAAAAAACCCTTCCTTAAAGTTCATTGAGATATCTCTGAATCCTGTCATTAAATACCACCTCCAACTTTTGTAGGTATAACTGATGAAAGTTTCCCTGACTGGCAATAGCAATGTTTACTACTATAACTAGTTAGAAAATATAATGGTAAAAAGATATCACTAATAACCAAAAGTATAAAATCCCTAGCAATAAAAAGATATCACTAATAACCAAAAGTATAAAATCCCTAGCAATAATACACTTAATTAAATGTTATAAATGATATGGGATTTTATATTTAAATATAAATAATTACTAAATGATATGATAGAAGAGATGCATATGTGGAAAGAGAATCTATTCCAACATGAAAAAAAATCAGAGAAAGACAACCGTCTTGGCACTATCATATATAACTGAAGAANAATGTTCTCTAGTTCCATCCATATTGTTGCAAATGGTACTATTTCCTTCTTCTTTATAGCTGAGTAATACTCCATTGTGTAAATGTACCATAGTTTCTTAATCTTAATTGGTAGTCGTCTACCAATGGGCATTTCGGTTGTTTCCAAGTCTTAGCTATTGTGAATAGCGAATGGCATCATTTTTTAACATTTCATTTTCCAGTTTCATTTTATAGATATATAGAAATAGAATTGATTTTTATGTATTGACCTTGCATACAATGATCTTGACAAAACACTTATTAATTTCATTATTTTTTCCAGAGAGTATTCTGAATTTTCTAAATAGATAATATCATATAAAAATGACAGTTTTATTTCTTCCTTAAAAATCCATGTTCTTTTATTCAATTTTCTTGCATTTTTGTGCTGTTGAGGCCTCATATTCAATGTTGAATAATAGTGATTATAGAATACATCCTTTTAGTCTTTATCACAGAAGGAAAGATTTCAACATTTTGCTATTAAGTACAAATGTTTCTAATACGTGTTTTTTTTTGTTTTGTTTTTGTAGAAAATCTTTATCAGATTAAGGAAGTTGTCTCAAATTCTTAGTTTCTAAGAGGATTTCTTGTAAGTCACATTTGGACATTGTGTTTCATCACATCCTTTTCCTACATTTGTTGAGATGATCATGTGATTGTCTTTCTTTTTAGTCAGTGTGCAAAATGGCACTGATCAGTTTTCAAATGTGAATCCAATGTTGTATCCTTATAAAGCTACTTAACCATGATACATTTTACTTTATATATTGCTGCATTTGAAATGCTAACTTTCATTTAGGATTTATGTATATATATATATATATATATATATATATATTTATGAGATTTGCCTTTAATTTTCCTTTATCATAAGAACCTCATTAGGTTTTTCATCTCAAAGTTTACATTAGTCACAAAACAAGTTGGGAAGTCTTTTCTGATTTTTTGTTCTCTGGAAGAATTTATATAAATTTTATGTCATAGTTTTCTTAAATGTTTAGAAGAATTCATTTGTGAAGTAATCTGTACCTGGAGTTTTCTTCATGAGAAGCCTTTAATAATGGATTTAACTTATTTAATAATATAGGGATAATCAGAATTTCTAGCATTTATTGTTTCAATTTTGATGATTGTGTTTTTAAAGAAACTTTTCATTTCATTTAAGCTCTTACTTGATCATTCCAAAATTAATAATAATCTTATTCTTTTTCAGTGGTTTGTGTAATCTTTAATAATTTCTCTTTTTCATTCCTGATATATATATTTCACTTTTTGACTTAATCTTGTCAGTAGATTATCAATATTTTTAGTCTTTTCAAAAAGGACCATCGTATGGCTTGATAGTCTCCATAATTTTCAATTTTACTAATTTCTGCTATTATCTTTATAATTTCCTTTTTAACTCTATTCATATATAATAAATACCCTGTTCTTTTTCTGATGTCTTGTCACAGTTATTTACTCAGGAAGGATTCAGTCAGGAAAATAGCAATCACATTAAGCATTGAAAACAGATGGAATTTAACATAAGGAATTGTTTACTTCCCATCTTCAGCCTCAGAAATCCTCTGATGCTTTCCAACACTATAATTGAGATTTATTGTTTCTATAATTTTATATAGATGAAAGCATATATTCCATACTCTTTACTGCCTGGCCTTTTTCATTCAGTAAAATGTTTTTCAGATTCATTCATGTTATTGCATGTTATCAGTGGTTCTTTCTTCTTGCTAAGTAATAGTCCATTATACAGACAGAACAGAATTTGTTTATATCGTGTAGACATATTTTCTTTTTTTCTCAGGTAAATAACTAGGTAAATTTTTTCAGGTAAATAAGAGAATTTGTTTGTTTATATACACTTAATAGTTCAGACAAGGAAGAAAAAAGATGTGTGTGTTGCAGCATCAACAGCATAAATGAAGTAGATTCCCAAGGTGTAATTTTGGTCAGTATATGCAAATTATGGATTAAAGTATACAAAGTAAAATGTGCAAAACAAGGTTAGGTATATTTTAAAACTGTGATTAATTTTGTGTATCTTGTAACAATCTGATATTTCCCAAACCTAGTAAGGCTATTTATCCTGTAACTCAGAACTCTATCTATCTATCTACCTATCTACCAAATATTATTTATCCATTCATGTATTATTTTGGTATTAATTAGAATGTATTTAGTAAATACTAGCAGCACCTAATTAGTTAAATTTAAAAAAAAGATACACACCATGTCATTGTGTTTTCTTCTACTTTTTGCAGTTATGGTTTTTCCGAGCTTCTGTACAAATGTTCTAGGGGTTGTACAGAATAAATGCCTGAACAGCTGTAACATCTTCACCTTACATCTCAGCTGTTGGCACCAAGGAATGAATGGAAAATCTATAATGTTACTGTATAAATCATGATGAGAGGGGAAATTCGATTGTGCTTTTCAGAGGAAAAATAACAGTTGGTTAATATCAATTTTGTGACTGCATGAATCTCCTGTCGTTTTTTTTTTAAATAAACTTTTACTTTAGACTAGTTTTAGATCTACAGGAAAATTTTGAAGATAATAGAGAGAATTCCCATACAATCCACAGTGGTTTCCTCTATTATTAATATCCTATATTAGTATGGTATATTTGTAACTAATGTTAGCTATATTTTAATAAAAATATTTAAGAAAAACAGATAACAAGCTGTGAGAAAAAAATATCAAGGTCATCAAAACCAAGGAAATTCTGAGGAACTATCTCTTGACTTTTTAAAGAAATTATTTTAAAACTTGCTAATAAGATACCCTGAAGAGGCTTATAAAAATAATGATTACATTTTATCTTCTAAACTATAGCATCTACATTATAATCTTCTATGTAAATAAAAAGTATGTTACTTGGGTACAATGCTTTCCAATTTAACTATGACAACTGTCACTGAGATCATTAAATAGTAATTTCCAGGGAATGGAAGCTTCATTTGTAAAGTCAAATCCAGCTGAATTTACTACTCAGAGATCTATCAGACAAATTTCTGAGAGAAAAAACATTCCACTTCTCACATGCCACCTGAAAAGGGCTGCTTATAGAAAGGAGGGGGGGGCTGGCCAAGTGGCGCGATGGTTAAGAACTGGCTTGGGACGCCAGAGGGCCCCGGTTCGGATCCCACATAGGAGGGCCAGTGACACTGCCCCCCACAGCCAAGATGCTGAACAACAGCCCAACCTGGAGCTGGGCTGCCATGAGTCGCCGGCGATGGCGTAGGCTGCAGCCCCTGTGGCAGTGGGTCGCTATGGGCTACCGTGTGTAGCCAGCAGCCAGCGTGAGCGGCCAGCAGCCGCTGTGAGCGGCCGTCCAGAAGCCGGCGACTGATGTGCCTCGCCCAGGAAGAGAGCAATGATGGTGCAACTTGGGCCAGTGAAGCAACGTGCTCCACAACTAGACTGAAGACCAAAAGGACAGCAACTTGTCTGTTCCCCTTCCCCCAATTCCCCAGTGCTGTTCCCATCCCCCAATTCCCCAATTAAAAAAAATAAATAAATAAAAAATTTAAAAAGAAAGGAGGGGGTGTGCTTTGTAAGATAGTAAGACAGAAATATGAATAACTTAATGGACAAATAAAAATCAAATATTTGCCCACATACTTGGAGACTCAGTAATTGGAATATAAAATAATTACATACTTCTTTCTTTATATTTATCCCAGGACAGAATTCCCTCATATTGGCCATCTCTGATTTTATAAACCATACTGAAGAAAAATCATGAAAACAATAGCCAATCTGGTAAAAAAATTACAACATCCTAGGATTTAGTACTGATATTTAGTTATTACAAGCTGCACACATTCTCAGAAATGTTAACTTCTTTAAAAAATACTCTTTCTTTCAGAACGATTATATTTAAAAAGACACATTTACCACTCATGGAAACTCTGATTTCAGATTGCAAGAAACCCAGGCAAAAGCTATATGGAATGCCATTTACAGAGTGTCATAAAAGTGAAATGTAGCTAATGAGCCCTTCACAATGGTTTGCATCATGTTCACTTCTGACTCTGCCTTTATGGCAGCTACTGTTCAGAAAAAGTCCATCCATTTCATGTAAATCTGGCTGCTCCCTGCTCCAGTACCAGTGTTAGAAAACTCAATTTAAATCAAACCTAATCACTTCTGCCAGCCACAGTGCACTTCCCAACCCTCCTCACCCACCCGTACATTCTAGCATGACTTTGTTTCTTGCATCTCTCAGCCTTCCTCCAATTCAACCATACTCTAATTGGCTGGCTGGGGATTCCACTGTCACTCAAGCTAAACCCCAAGCCCATTGATGAAATTGGAAGCTGAGTTTGCAGTTTCAGTGTAGTGCCAAGGATACATATTTCCTGGCCTTTTTTTTAAACCTGTAAGTAGCCAGATAGAAGGTAAGACAATGTATGAAACTGTACCTTAAAATACAGCAGATCTTTTTTTCTGACATATTTAATTGTTTAGTTCCATGCTGGTGGTCGAGAAGGGAGTTGAAGGTTTGTCTTCACATTTTGCCACAAAAACAAGCCATAACATTGCCTAGAAGCCCCTTTCAACAACTATTAGGTTACCACTTTTTACTTTATATATTATTTTACTTTATTTTATTTTATTTTTTTAAGGAAGGCACAGCTCACAGTGGCCCATGTAGGGATTGAACCAGCAACCTTGGTGTTATCAGCATCATGTTCTAACCAACTGAGCTAATTGGCCACCCCAGGTTACCACTTTTTAAAATGTCCTCCTGTGAAATAAAGATTGTGGATTTGGGGAGGGAATTTTGCAAAATTTCCTGTGGGTACCAATCCAGACAATTCAAGATTTTGTTTTCTACTTATAGATTAGGGCGGTTAGCATCAAATTATTTAATTTTTTAAAATTCACAGAATGTAAAGTATTTCTAGATTGTTACTATTGCACCTGATGCTACATAACACAAGAGAAAAAAAATCCAGATTATGTCATTAGAATATAAGGGAGATATTATCAGCTTTGCGTCACTTAGTTTTTGTTTGTTTTTAGCTGAGGCATCCTGCCACCTGTTGGCAGCTCAGCTCAGGCTGGGCATCGAACCGCTGTTGTTCAGAGCTCACACTCTTGAGCAAGCTCTTAACCAACTGAGCCACTTGGCCGGCCTTACGTCACTAAGTTTTAATTTCACCAACAATAAACAAAGGACCAGCTGGGGGAATCTCTGTCTGATGAGTGTGGGAGGGTTACAAAAACCTGACACAAAGTCTTTGTCCTCAAGTAGTTTTCATCTTATGAAGGAGACATATAGATAGAAAATACACAGTGTTATATACAAGGTTAGTACCAAATTTGTAACACAGACAACAATTGATGAAGAGATTCAGAGGATGGGAGAGATGACTGAGACAGGTCTTTGTCCCACAGTTATCACTCTGTACTAGCCATTCTCTTCTCTGCCTCTTTGGATAAAGGTAGGTCAGAAGAAGAAAAAAGATATATATCCAATAATTGCTCAGTTCAACCATCAAAGAACTCTAAGTGGCTTTGATTTCACTCACCATAAACACATACCACATATTGCCATTACACAATGCATTTTCATAATGAGTGAAATGCAAATCTGCCTTATCCCCAAACCATAAACTTGCCAAATTGACTTAAACAATGAAAAGAAAGTCACTATTTATGGTGTATTTAGTATTTGTGTCTAAACATGGTTGAAGTACTAATAACATAATCTTTTTAGCCAATAGTTAGCTTTATGAATGATAGTAACTAAAGCCCTGTAGCATAGATAGAAGAAACTATCGGTTCTTGAGGAATGCAAATATAATTAACCAGTAATCGTTAGCAGGTTTCTTAAACCATAATTTACTGAACCTTAATTTACATACACACACATACATTAATATATGGAATTTTATAGGAAGAGTTGCCATTACTTGAGAGCAAACATTTTTTTTCGTTGAAGACTAAACTCACATATAACCTTGAACCATTATTTACTTTACTCCCCGAGTCACTTCCAATCATTCAGCTGAATCCCCATCAGATTGGACCACCCAGTCATCTCATCTCTCTACTTTACTCTATCATAGCTCCTTGGGACTTCTCAGATCCCTTCCATCCTCACAAACCCAGCTTCCTTTTCTTGTCAATCTCTTGGTTCAATCTGATGGCCCACACTGGGGTATGAGGCTTCAGATTCTGAGTGCAGGAGGCAGGCATGAACTGACGTTGTATAATAAAAAAATCATAAATATTTTCTTGGTAAGACTGATAACTTAATAACACCAACATGTTATGATAATAGCATCTGTCCCTTTTCCCCATCTTGCCATTTTACTATTGTCCTATTTTTGTTTTGATAAGGACATAAGAAGGGCCACTGCAATGTATGTTAATATCTCATTCTAGGTAAGAGGTTAGGAGATAAATGGCATTCCCTACCACATAGGATCCTGTGGCTGACTCCATATTATTTGTCTTTCCAATCAAATTCATAATCAGTGTTATCAGGTGTGGCCTGGAGAAAGTTGTGCTTCAGGTCTTTCTTGCTGTTCTCAGTGACTAGCAGACTCTACTGTAGTGGGCCCTATTTCCTGGAGGATCAAGTACTTTGTAGAATTGTCCTTTCCTGATTTCCCACCCTAATCAAAAGAATGCCTGTCCTATGCTTGGACTATGCGGGTCCCTATAAATAAGCTGATGAATATTTTTAGATGATATGTTAATGACTGCTCATTAATGTGCTGATCATACTAGCAATTTGGTATTAAAAAGTCTTCAATGACTATATTAAAAGAATCCAAGTATACAACCATGTGAAAATCATAGGTTCAGCTGAAGGACCGGGGAGTGGGGGAATACTGGGGGCAAAAGGAATTTTTCAGAACCTGTCCATTCACACCATTGAGGAGCATGCTTACGACTTATAGATTCAAGTGTTCAAACAAAATGATCAATGAAGTATGTTTATTAAGGATCTAGATACAGAAGACTAAATGATAATGTGTGCAGAATTTCTTATGAATGAATGCATGTGGATGTATCAATTCAGACAAAATGTTCGTCTGAATTTTATAACTCTACAAGCTTCCACCTATTTCCCACAGTTTTGCTTTTCTGTTCTTCAGTAAATAAAATAAATGCAATGTAACAAGAAACCATAAAACATTTGCTCTTTGAGGAATTTTGCTTTCACAGAATTTTCCCCCATCCCTTTCGGCTACCTGTCACATTTAGAGTACTTCATCAGCAGTTGAAAGTAAGCATAAAGTAGGCCTTGCTTCAGTTTTCTACCTTGGAATAAGTTATTTAAACTGATAGCCAAAATACTTGAGGACTGTGTGAAGTAAAGATCAGGAAATATTGAAGACAAACCATATGGGATTTAAAGGAAAAGTAGCTATAACTAAGAAAGACAATTGAACATCTCCACATTAATGAGTATGAAATGTTTTATGCAAATGAACATACACTATTTTTTTTTTCATTTCAAAGTAACTCTGGTACTCTGAAGCTGATGCCAATAGCACTAGGCTTAAACAGAAATATTTTGAATCATTCAAAATTACTTGAATATGTTCTGCAAGAAGCAGAAGAGTTGGTATAATACAACACCAGTCATACATTAACAACACATGCCCGTAGAGTACAGCATAGGGAATAGAGTCAATGGAATTGTAACCGCTATATATGATGTCAGAGGGGTAGTAGATTGGGGGAGGTAGTAGATTATATCATTTTGTGAGGGGTGTAAATGTTTAACTAGTACATTGTTTTGCACACCTGAAACTAATTACAAAAATACACATCTGAATTTTTTAAGTAGATTGTGATGATGTGATGGTCCCAGCAATACAGAACAACTGAAATACAAGATATTTGAACTGGATTCCTCCCTGTTATTGTTTTTCCGATATTATCTAAATGATATGACATTATTCTTATTCCAGTGCCATTGATGCTCAGCCTTCAACTTTGATGTGCAAAGACACCACAGACTTCTAAAGACCAAAACATAACTTGATTATTGCTGCTCCCACTCATAACAATAACACCTGCTCCATGTCAATCATACTTAGTTTGACCAACTGTCCCAATGTGCCTAGGACTGAGGAATTTCCTGGGACACAAAACGTTCAATGCCAAGACCGAGAAAGTCCCAGGCAAACCAGGACAAGTAGGTAACCCTAAGCCATCATCCATGTAATTGTTGAAATTAACACGTAGGAGTCAAACTTGATTCCTCTTTTCCTTTAATTCTCCAGATCTAAACTATCAGCAAATCTTCAGCCCTCTACCATGAAAACATCCCCTGGACTCATTGCTTCTTAGCTCTCACCTGTAGCCATAACAGGCCAAGCCAGCATGACCCTCACCAGTACAAGGGATACTATAATGGCTATTGAAGTGCTCCCCTTCCAGTATTTGCCATTTACAAGACTCTCCAGCCCTGAATACAAGGTCATGCATGATCCTATTTCCACTTCTTTCCCCAATATCATCTCCTACTACTCTGCAACCTGAAAATAAGATTCAGCTACACTGGCTTTGGTCCATTTTTTTTTTAAAGATTTTTATTGGGAACTTGGAGGATGGGAACAGTGCTGGGGAATTGGGGGAAGGGGAACAGACAAGTTGCTGTCATCTTGTTCTTCAGTTTAGTTGTGGAGGATGTTGCTTCACTGGCCCAAGTTGGCACCATTATTGCGCTCTTCCCGGGTGAGGCACATCAGTCACTGGCTTCTGGACGGCCGCTCACTGCGGCTGCTGGTCGCTCACGCTGGCTGCTGGCTACATACAGTAGCCCATGGCAACCCACTGCCACAGGGGCTGAAGCCTACGCCGACACCGGCGACTCACAGCAGCCCAGGTCCAGGTTGAGCTGTTGTTCAGCATCTTAGCTGTGGAGGGCAGTGTCACTGGCCCTCATATGTAGGATCTGAACCGGGGCCCTCTGGCGTCCCAAGCCAGTTTTAACCATTGTGCCACTCGGCTGGCCCTTTTGTCCTTTTTTTTAAACATGCCAAGTTTAGTTCTGCCAGGATGTCTGCACACCACTCTTTCGATTGCTTGCAGTCATTTCCCCCTGCTTTTTCTGCAACTGATTATAGTGCTTGTCTTATATTCTGAGGTCACGTATTGCCTCCACAAAGAGCCTTCCTTGACCACAAATCTAAAATTCCATTCAATGACTTTCACTCATATCACCACGATCTAGTTCTCTATGTAACAAGTAGTACCATTTGATATTTTCTTGTTGATATTTGTTTATTTTCTATTTAAAATTTAAAATTTTTAAAATTGTGCACACAATAGGATCATAACCATTTAAAACACATGCAAATAATATATGCAAGGAAATAGTGAAAACTATTACTAATATGTATATCTCCAGTCCACCTTGGTCTATCACAGGAACACCCCTTACTCAGGAGCAGGTGGACACGGCCATGGGTCACAACACCCTGCTTCATGGGGGAAACCTTGTTTGGCGTTCCAACCACTGATTCGAACCACAT
The DNA here is from genome assembly GCF_001890085.2 of Hipposideros armiger. Taxonomy (NCBI): domain Eukaryota; kingdom Metazoa; phylum Chordata; class Mammalia; order Chiroptera; family Hipposideridae; genus Hipposideros; species Hipposideros armiger. The sequence continues at coordinate 282,292 of NW_017732236.1, forward strand.
AACCCTTCCATTCTTCACCCAGAGCATCAGCAACAACTTCTGTGGTCATATGCCTCTCATAAAAAGTACGAAGTTTGTGTTCATCATCCACTTCAATGCGTTTCTGGGAGCCAGTGGCTGGTAAAAAGATATTTAGCTTCATCCTGAAGCAGCCAAACACCTCTGAGGCACCATGAAAAAGAGGCAGAATAGTTTTTGATGATGCACTAGAGAGTATTTTTGGTTTAGTGAAATAATTAGAATTACAAGGGTTTTAGCTTAGAAGTTATGCATAATTCTCCTTAGAGTTAAAAGTATAAGAAAGTTGGTCAGCACTGTTCTTAGGTTGGGTTCTAGTTGCTAACAGAAAAATCAAAATGAAATAAAGTACACCACATGTGTTCACAGGAAGTGTGATCTATAGAATAGTTAAAAACAGAATCAGAGGGCCGGCTGAGTTGCTCAGTTGGTTAAGAATTGGCTTGGGAGTGCAAGCTCTGAGCAGCAGGGCCGACGGTTCGGTTCCCA
>NW_017732236.1:283753-309230 GCF_001890085.2 Hipposideros armiger
GTCCTCCACAACTAGACTGAAGAACAAAAAAAACACAAAAAAACGACAGCAACTTGTCTGTTCCCCTTCCCCCAATTCCCCAGCACTGTTCCCATACCCCCAATTCCCTAATAAAAATCTTAAAAAAAATATATATATATATATATATTTATATATCTCCACTGAAGACAGTTTATAACAAAAGGAAATAAATGATTTCTAGTCCTATTACTGGATTAAACATTTTAAATCTTGGTATATATACTTCTGGAATAAATATGTCTGTCTTTCTGTCTTTGAATTTGGCTCTCTCTTCACTGAGCATGCACAAGAAATAACACAAAAACTCATGAAAATCTAGTGATGTGGACAGATATAAATCTATCAAAACACAATATTGCAAGTCCTGTGATTGTTATATACTTTGCCATGTAGGAAACGCTATAAAACATTAGCAATTCTCATTATATCACTCTTAATTGATACCAAGAGCCACGGATATAAAAGAGAGGACGATAACTTTCAGGGGAAATTAAGTAAGGTGATATATATGTGTTGGGGTGGACAAATGAGTAGTAGGCTCCCAAGTAAAGAGTGGGGTAAGGGCAATCCAAAAAGAAGCAACGTTATTATGAAATACAGAAATGTAGACAGTTGGGGAGAAGTTAGAACATAGGGTCTTTAGGAAAAAATGGTAAGAGACAGGATTACAGATATAGATAGCAGGGAATTATACTAGGAAGACATTTGTTTCTACCTGGAACTGAGGAGTGTGTCTATTCACCAGGAAACAGAGTCATTTGAAGACAAGACTAGAAGTTTTTAGATGATTAATCTGATAGAAATTTATAAGATGAATTTAAATAAGGGGGCTTAATGTTAACAAGCCCAGATAAGTATCTAAAATAAAATATAACTATAAAAATTATTGCTTTTGAGAAGGCTTTGAAATTTTTTCCATTAAGATTATTTGTATTGATCAACCTCATATTATAAAATCATTTCTTTCTCATTTCTATTTGTGTTCAGTTTGTTTTTCATTCTACAAAACCATGAAGTCAATATTTTTTTCAAATCAGGCATGTACATAAGGCATTAACTAAAAATCATGTTTTAAGAAATACAAAATATTTTATCATTTAGTAGTAAAAAATACTGAGAAAAATACTAATATTTTTGTGTGCACCAATAAGCTTGTAAAGAGGCTGATAACAAAACAAAAATGAAGCCCTCTAAAGTCATCCATTCTATGTAATTTTAATTACCATACTAAAATAGCTCTAATTTAACATTGATGTAACCTAGTTTTAAATGGTGTTTTTTTCCCCACAATATTAATTTTAATTCCCATAGACATAAGAATGATGAATATTTTGGCTGAGAAGTCACTCAAGATCTGATATTGCTCCTCGACTTACCATATTATTGTTTAGAACTTTGAATTAAAGTAAACATGAAATATAAATACAATTCCTTTATCTCTGTGTGAGGTTTAATCTTACTTGCAAAATAGGAATCGTGCTTACCCCTGAGGGTATCCAAGTATACTATTTTAAAACAACTATAATAAGCATAGGGAAAGCTAAAACACATCTCTAGGTCTCTGCTTGAATATACTGGAGAAATACCGAGGCAGTAAAGACCTCAAGGGTTAAGAGACCAGAGAGAAGAAAACCCAGAGTAGCAAGCCTCAAATCCCATGCTGCTTTTCCTAAGCCAAGCAGAAAACAGTGACTGAGAGGATGAAAAGATGAGCATAGCTTCTAGTGGATACACACACACACACACACACACACACACACACACACAAAAGATGCCAAAAAATCTACACATTTTAAGAAAGGAAAAAACTGTATTGGAATTGTAATAATATATACCGGTAACAAAAAGATGAATACAAGACACGTTTGACTTTTGCAATTACAAGAGGTGCTCAAAGTGGTCACCATCAGCATAATTTTAATACACTTTCTGCCTTTCTCAAAATATGTATACATTATTTTGGCACCCTCAGTATATATATGCAAAAACTGAGGTTGTGGCCAACAGAGGATGAGGGCCCCTGGTAAGCATTCCAGATATTCAGTAGTGATGGCCAAAGGACTAAGAGTGAAATAGAAATAAATTAGTCTGTACATATACTGAAGCCCTGTTATTAATCAGCCCAATTCAAGATTGAGTTAAGTTTATGGGCCTCAAATATCACATCTGCCAGAGCCTGAAGTAAGTTCCCTCAGGAGGACATCATCCAGTAATTCATATAATTTCTACAATGTTTTCTATATAAGGCCCAGCAATCAATAAAAAGTAAGCAGGCATATTAAGATAAGACCAAATGAAGAAAAAGTGAGGACAAATAAAAACAGAAGCAGAATCCAGGATATCCATATATTGAGATTGTCAGGTGGAGTTTAAAATAACTATAATTAATATGCTCAAGAAAATAGTTGACAGCACAGAGAATTTCAGCAGAGAAAATTAAATTATAAAAATACAATTTAAAAAGTCTCTAGAACTAGAAAAAGCAATAGCTGAAATCAAGAATTCAATTGAGGGCTGGCCGAGTGGTGCGTTGGTTAAGAACTGGCTTGGGACACCAAAGGGCCCCGGTTCGGATCCCACATATGACGGCCAGTGACACTGCCCTCCACAGCTAAGATGCTGAACAACAGTTCAACCTGGAGCTGGGCTGCTGTGAGTCGCCGGCGACAGCGTAGGCTTCAGCCCCTGTGGCAGTGGGTTGCCATGGGCTACCGTGTATAGCCAGCAGCCAGCGTGAGCGGCCTTCAAGCCGCAGTGAGTGGCCATCCAGAAGCCGGGGACTGATCTGCCTCGCCTGGGAAGAACACAATGATGGTGCCAACTTGGGCCAGTGAAGCAACGTCCTCCACAACTAGACTGAAGAACAAAAAGACAGCAATTTGTCTGTTCCCCTTCTCCCAATTCCCCAATTAAAAAAAAAAAGAACTCAATTGATGTGTTTCATAGCACATTAGATAAAGCTGATAAACAAGATTTAGCAAACTGGAAGATAGATCAATAGGAAAAATGCACGCTGAAGAATGGAGAGACAAGGAGTAGAAAATATAGGTGCAATCATAAAAAAACATATAAGACATGGTAAAAAAAAGTCTAACATTCAAGTAACTGAAATCTTAGCAAGAGACAGAAAGGGACAAAAGCAATATTTGAAGAAATAATTACTAAGAATTTCCCTAAATTCATTAAAGACATCAAGCCACAGATTCAAAAAACACCCCAAATACCAAGCAGGAAAAATACAAAGAAAACACTACTAGGCATATCATAATAAAACTGTCAAAATATCATAAAATAATAAAAGCAAACAGAGACAAAGACACTTTGTGTTTAAAGGGGTAATATTAGGACTAACAGTTAACATTTCAACATTAACAGCAAAAGACAATGGAATGAGTCTTCAAAGTATGAAAAAAAAACTGCGAGCTAGAATTTGATACCCATAAAAAAATGCCCTTCACATATGAAGATAAAATAAAGACATTTTCAGAGAAATAAAAAGTTGGAGGAATCATCTCTAGCAAACATGCAACAAAGAACATATCAAGGGAAGTACTTAAGCAGATCAAAATGAACCCATATAGAACCAGGAAGACATAAAGAGTAACCAAACAATTAAATGGGTACACAGTAGTCCCCCTTATCCACAGGGACTATGTTCCAAGACCCCCAGTGGACGCCTGAAACCACGGATAGTACCAAACCATATATATATATATATATATATATATATATATATATATATATATATATATATATATAATGTTTTTCCTATACATACATACCTTTTATAAATTAGGCATAGTAGGAGATTAACAATAACTAATAAAATAGAACAATTATAATAATATACTGTAATAAAAGTTATGTGAATGTGATCTCTCTCAAAATATCTTATTATACTCTACGCACCCTTATTCTCCTTGTGATGATGTGAGATGATAAAATGCCTACATGGTAAGACTAAGAGAGATGAATGACATAGGCATGGTGACGTAGCGCTAGGCTACTACTGGCTTTCTGACCATATGCCAGAAGGAGGATCACCTGCTTCGTGTGATCCTGGATCATCAAGCCATGGTGATGTTGATGGTAGGATTTCAGGAGCACAAGATGTTGACGGTTGGGGATCCTCCATAGTTGAAGGTTTTCGTTTTTGTTTTGGTTCTTTTTTGTTGTTGTTTATCTGTTTGGTTTTCTTTTTTTTTGGACTAACGGGGGGGAGAATATACAATGCAGATACACTGGATAAAAGAATAATTCACCTCCTGATGAAGACTGAGTGGGACAACTTGAGATTTCATCATGCTGCATAGAATGATGTGCAATTTAAGACTTATGAATTGTTTATTTCTCAAATTTTCATTTAATATTTTTTGGACTGTGGTTGACCACAGGTAACTGAAACCATGAAAAGTTAAACCACAGATAAGTAGAAAACCTACTGTACACAAATGTCAGCTGTTTAAAAATAAAGTAAAATAAAAAAAATTGTTGTGTGTGGTCTAAAATATATAAATTATGAAATTACATAAAAATGGTAAAACAAAATATGGAATGGTAGTGAAAGGAGTTAAAAAATTCTAAGGTCTTTGTGTCATTCTGAAAGTAATTAAAGTCCTCATTTATAATAGGCTCTAATGAGTCAAGATCAATATTGTAATTACTGAGATTAATACTCAAGGGATTTTAAAATATAAGCTCGTAAAGGAGAAACATGCTATATTAGAAAACTAAAGCAAGAGAAGGCAAGAAAACACAAGAAAGGAATGGGGAAACAGCAGAGGAAATTAGAAAGCATATGGTATGATAGTTGACATTAATATATCAGCAATGGCATTAATTACAGTAGTAGAATGTGCATTGGGTTGTAGTAGAACAAGTTTGGAAGCAAGGAGCAACTATTGTGGTTTAAGAAATAGATACTGAATGCCACCATGTCAGAAAATGTCATGAAGAGACAGTTCTGAGACACAAAACAGAAAACAAACCGGGGGCCGGCCAAGTGGTGCAATGGTTAAGAACTGGCTTGGGATGCCAGAGGGCCCCGGTTTGGATCCCACATATGAGGGCCAGTGATACTGCCTTCCACAGCTAAGATGCTGAACAACAGCTCAACCTGGAGCTGAGCTGCTGTGAGTCGCCGGCGACAGCGTAGGCTGCAGCCCCTGTGGCAGTGGGTTGCCATAAGCTACCATGTGTAGCCAGCAGCCAGCGTGTGCAGCCAGCAGCAAGCGTGAGCAGCTGTCCAGAAGCCGGGGACTGATCTGCCTCACCCGGGAAGAGTGCAATGATGGTGCCAACTTGGGCCAGTGAAGCAACGTCCTCCACAACTAGACTGAAGAACAAAAGGACAGCAATTTGTCTGTTCCCCTTCCCCCAATATCCCAGCGCTGTTCCCATCCCCCAATTCCCCAATTAAAAAAAAAAAAGAAAACAAACCAGTTAGGCAAGTGAAGATTTGCATGGCTGGTTACAGAGAGAATGGTAAGAACATAAAGTAGATATGGGATCTTTAATCCAGTCTAAGATTGTACATTAATTAGTTTGCTTGATCTGCCATAATAAAATACCACAGACTAGGTGGCTAAAAGCACAGAGATTGTCTCACAGTTCTGTAGGCTGGAAGTTTAAATTAAGGTGTTGGCAGGGTTGCTTCCTTCTGAGGACTATGAGGGAAGGATCTGTTCCAGGCCCCACTCTTTGGCATGTAGATAGCCATTTTCTCCCTGTGTCCCTTCACATAGTCTTCCCTCTATGGGTGTCTGTGTCAAATGTCTTCTTCTTATAAGGACACCGGTCGTATTTGAATAGGGCCCCTCCTCATATCATTTTAACTCACTTATCTTTGTAAAGACCATATCTCCAAACAAGGTCACACCGTGAAGCCCTGGAGGTTAGGACTCCAGCATATGAATCAGGGAGGGGGCACAATTCAATCCATAAAAGACTGTTTCTAATTAACATAGTAGTTTGAAAATAAAATATGTTTCTTTCCAAAGAACAAGAGATATGACTTAGTTCAATTGTTTAGAGAAAAGATATTCACTGCTCCCTTCCCCATGCCCAGAACACTCCTTGTACCCACCTCAGAAATTTCAAACATCCTACTGTTTGGGGCATTTTAATGATGCAATAATTGGACACACACTGATATTCACTGACATTTTTTAAAGTTTTATTTAGGTTAAATAACTGTTCAGATATCTATTACTCCACTTGGATTCTTACATAACACTTTAATAATGCCACGTTAAATTATACTTTTGTTCTCTACAATGGGTTTTATGTAACCCAAGAGGTTTGAAAGATGTTTATAGTTTGTGTAGAGGAGAAAAATGCAGTTTGTATTTCTATTTAATTCTAAACATAAGAAAGAAGCTATATTGATACTAATGCACAGATCAGATTAATATGAGTAATTTTGTCACTTCATATTGGTCACATGTCACAGTTGGTACATGAAGGATTTTGCGGGCAATATGAGAGTTACGTAATGGGAGGGATTGTAGCAGCTACCATCTCCTCCCTCCCCCCCATCTGAAGCATCATGAGACAACCTCTAGATTTTATATGTCTGGTTAAGATTCACTGATTATTTCATCTAGTTTTAAACAATCTAAGGCTTTGAAAGTGAATGTGACCTAATAAGAGTGCTGAAGAGACTTAGAGTGAAGATATTACAAATAATTCAAGCACAAGAGAAGAACAAGAAGATACCAGAGCTGGCTCCTCTAGCAAGGGTTTCTCAGCTAAGACAGGAAGTAAAAGCATCGGCCTAATTATTTCTGACCAAAGTTAAAAAATATATAAATCACGGAGAAGACTATTAGAATAATGAATTTATATTCATTATTGTTTACAGTGAACTTAGAACCTGAATGCATAATTTGTATTGAGATATTAAATAATAAATGTTGGAAGCCACAAAAAGTTATGACATTAAAAAGCTAAGCATCCAGAATGTGAAAACGAACCTTTACAATTGAAAAGACTTTTATGTATATTAATAACAAATAAAATTATTTAAAATAACTTTAAGCTGGTAATTACCTTCTCCATTTCTGGTTTGGTATCTTTCAAAAACTGCATGCATTATTATATTTTTATGTGTATATAAAATATAAATAAATAGCTATACATATCTTGAGGTACTCTGAGATGTTTTGCTAGCATTAGGGTCTGATAAAACAGTTTGGAGATTTATAATCTACATATGTTTTATTTGTATTTGGAAGTAGATATATCAAGTGAATTTCCAACTGGGATTTCTCTTTTTAAAAAAAAATCACATTAATTTTGACAGAGTGAAGCTAGACTATACTGATTAGTAAGTTTCTTAAGTTCCAAGATCACTTAAAGAAGCAGATTCTACATCCATTTAATGAGCTATAACTAGCTCATTAAATGGATGTAGGACTCAATAGTGCTTAGCTAAAAATAAATAATTGAGTTGAATTTACTTTTCATTTATGCAACAATGTTTACTGAATGTTTACATGTCAGGGACACTTTGGACTCCATAGAGAAGAGTGAATGAATAGGAATAATATACCCCTGTCTTCCTGGAGTTTAACTTTGAGTGGAAATAACAGAAACATAAATATGTAATGTGTCAAATGTGATATCTGCTAGGGAGGAATAGAACTTAGGATGCAGTGGCTAGAGAATGCTAGTGAAAGAAACTGCTACTGCATAGAAGGGGATTGGAAAACCCCTCGCTGATGAGGTGAGAGTTGAGTGGTAAGCTGCAGGAGGTATGGTAGAGAGTCAAGTGGGTATCTGGGTGTTGGAGGCATAATGAACAGGAGGTACAAAACCCTGCTAGATGTACTCATCTTCCAATAAGAGCAAGCGTGCCGGCGGTAGAGGGAGTAGCGGGAGAAAGGTTGGTAGCAGTAGGACAATCACAGATAATAGAAGCCTAGATTGCGAGCACCCCTTAGGCCACTGTAAGAGATTTGTATTTAGCGCAGTGAGATGGAAAAGCCATTGGAGGATAAAGACAAAATGAGTGACACAATTTAAAAGGACCGACATGCTTTAAAGGTATTACTCTGTCTTGAGTCATAAGTAGGTCATCTGTGGACAGGGTGCTTAGCAGGGAGACCACTTCAGGAAATGTAATAATATGTGAGAGACCGTGATGGCTGAGACCAGGGTGGCAGCAGTGGAAGTGGTGGGAAATGGCTGAATTCCTGATGTATTCTGAGGTTAGAACCAACAGTATTTTCTGTGGAGTTGGACGAGAAGAGGGAAAATAAAAAAACAGCTCTAAGGTTTTGGGGCCAAAGCAGCTAAAATTGAGACAGGGAAGAGCACGTTGTGGGGGAGGGGGAAAGTTGTCAGGGAGGATGGAGGAAGAGTGGTGTGGGAATGCCAGGGAGGAAGAAGGCGTGTTGCCTGGCTCTAGAACCACGGTACCCACGAGGGGTGTGTGCGACCACAGAGCCAGTCAAGAAGGAAACTGCAGAGGAAGCCGTGTTCTCAGGGGAAAGTCAGGTTGGGCTGGAGTAAGAACATGAAGGGAAAATTGTAAAAAGAGATTTAGGATATAGGGAGTTATGACATGTGGAAGTCTGCTGATACAGGAATAATATGAGCTCCAGAGACCAGTGGAAAGGACTGGGGGACGCAGGCATTGGGATACGGGGATTAGGGGATGCACAGAGTCACGTGGGGATGAGAGTTAGGATAATGAGGGATAAACTTGCTTCTTGGGTCACTGATATAACAAAAATGAAGGGCATCTTATAGTCATTCCTAGTGCCTGAATCATTTGGTCATTGGTATTCTGATAACATCATTTGATTAAAATATAGCATCATGATTTTTTAAATAGAAATCAATTTCCAAAGAACTATTGAGGATGAACTAGAAGTCCAATGCTAGGGATGAGGATACCAAACTACAGACCCACACTTTCAAAGAAATCATAATGTGGTTGGGGATTTATGCCAAATGCGTGAGAATTTCTGTCAATCACTATTTTATAAAAATGAAAAACAATAAGATTGCTATCAGGCTGTATTTTTAAAAATTACCAGATGTGTGGTATATCTTCCAGGGTACAAGTTCAGAGGAGAGATAAATAACTGTGGTCTGGGGTTGCCTGAGGAGTTATCTGGAAAATAGTGAGGAGTAAGTGAAGGGAAGGGGAAGAAAGAATTTCAGGCAGAGAGAAAGATAAAAATTTAAGGAACATTTTTGAGTTTTTAGGTAGATTTTCTTCCTTCTATCTAAAGCATAAATTCTACATAAATATTGAAATATTTGTTAGTATGATTATTAATTATTGGATAATTACATTCCTTTTCAAGTATATTAACCAGCTCATCTCTCCTGACATAGGAATACATTTTTGTTTTTAATTATGCTGCTGACATGAAAAAAAGAATCAGAAAGCAAAGGGAGCAGATGTGTATTCCACAGGATTTAAAGATTAATATACCCTCCATTGCACCCACTTAGTTTCAGGCAGGAAGAAACACTTGCTAATGAGTCAGATGATTACCAGCATTGAGTTTATTTAGAGGAATTCCATGTGTGAGGGGGGGCTTAGAGAGAGTACACCCAGAAACGGAAAATGTGAATGCCACGCTTTCTACATTATTAAAATAAAGACATGCTGACACTGTTTTGCGCAACTGAACTTTATCAATTGTTACTATTCTAAAGTGCAGCTTCAATCTAGATACTCTCCTAACGGGGACTAACCTTATAGGTGTTGTTTGGCTGCCCGCATGGCAGAGGTATATACTTACTACAAAAAGCTGAAACTGAAATGATGCCACTTACTTGGAAAGTCTTATGACAGGAATTCTGCTGCCATCAAGAGCATCTTTCCTTCATAGCAGGTCAAATGCATCTCTAGTTCAATTTGTGAAATGCTAAATCTTTGTTGGAGAAATAGCCATACCAGCTCCCTAAAGCACTATGAAATACTCTCTCTTCGCCGAATAGCAATTTATTTCACACTAACTATTTGATTTTAGACATAAACTGAACAACTCCCTATAACGATTGATGCTGTTAATCATTAATTTGCTACAACTGTTAGGAGGATACACACATACAAATCATCTGCCACAAAAATAAAGAAAACCTTTCTTCTTTTGTTTTCAAATTGTAACATTTGCTTGATTACATTGTTTCAGGGAAACATTTAGTATGAGGTAATGATTCTGTTTGCAAATATGTTCATAGTTTTATTGAATGAATTTTTTTAGCTACGTCTTAAAATGCTGTTTTAATTTCTGTCTTTCCTCCAAATGGTTGTTTTATCCCTCTTTAGGAAACCTGATTTCAAAATATGTTTGAGATACTTGATAATCTGAAAGGGATTTCAAAGTTTCATTTCTCTTAGCATTTAATTATAGCCAATCTTAGGTAATACTCACTCTTGTAGAGTTACAATGAAAAAAATCATTAACCTTCCCAGAGTGAATCAAACATATCCCCAAATAAACACTACTTGGGCACCAAATCCTTAAAGATTATAGCATCACAGAACTCATAGTACAGTTCCTCCATGCTTTGTGCTGCTAGGTGATTCTAAGCATATTTACAGATGTTGACATTTGTCTGAGGATATAGATTATTCAAGATTTTTGAGGTTAGTGACTGTGTGTCTCTCTCTCTTAATTGTGCAAATGGTCAAATCCATTAACAATGAGTTTACCTACAGGATTTTTGTTGTCAAAACCTAAACCTATAAATTAGTTATGTGCGCTAGTGCAAAGAGGATGCAACTGGAATCCAGATACCTGAGTTCCAATTCTGTTTGTCATTAGGAAACTAATCTCTCTGAGTCTTTTCTTTCTTTCTTTCTTTCTTTCTTTCTTTCTTTCTTTCTTTCTTTCTTTCTTTCTTTCTTTCTTTCTTTCTTTCTTTCTTTCTTCTTTCTTTNTTTCTTTCTTTCTTTCTTTCTTTCTTTCTTTCTTTCTTTCTTTCTTTCTTTCTTTCTTTCTTTCTTTCTTTCTTTCTTTCTTTCTTCTTTCTTTCCCTCCCTCCCTCCCTCCCTTCCTTCTTTCCTTCCTTCCTTCCTTTTTCTTTCTTTCTTTCTGTAATTTTTAAAACAGTGATCTTAACTTCTAGTTCATAGCTGTTGAAAGAATTAAATAATTGCCTGTCACATATTTGGTACAAAGTAACTAAAACAAACTAACTGCCAGTTTTGGATCTAATCTCACCAAATTATTTATATCTATCATATGATTACAAGATACAAAGGAAGGGAAACATTTAGTATTAGGTAATACCCAGTATCTGGAAAAATTATTATTTTACAGGCACAGAATCCATATTATATCCTCTCCATCCTCCCATCCTCAACACTTGTGTGTGTACCCCATGGCTTCCACACCATCAGAAAGTATGTGTTCCCCATTTAAAGTACCTTCAAATGATAAATGAAATTAGGATTTGGCTAGGCAGGGAGAGGGGGAAGGTATCCAGGCAAAGATCTAAAACTGAATAGCATGGAAGTCAAGAGATAATACCAAGAAAGAAGAATATTAGGGCAGTGACTGAACAATGATTCCAGGATTTTGGCTTTAGCAATTTGTGGAGCCTCTGGAAGAGGTAACGCCAGTAGACAGTGGATACAGGTATCTGGAGCTCAGGAATGAATTCTAGATTCGATGTATACATTAGGATTTCAACAGCATTTAGGGACTAGTTGAAGCCATTTGTATGGGTGAGGTTTTTCCTGGAAGAAAACACAGGATGAACATATAGGATCTTGGCAATGCTTAGGGGCACTTATATTTTAGTATAGTTAGAGGAAGTGAAACTCACATTGGGAGATCTAATCATTGGCAGATAAATATAAAGAAAACAAATATGAGTAATCTCACAGAAATCTGAGAAAGAATTTTAGGAGGAAATAAGAAGAGAAAAATATTCATTGGATTTAGTAATTTACTGATTTGTTGTTTATTTTCTAAGAAAGGTGAGGGAAAAAGCCACTTCTTTTGGTGAGGAATAAATTAGTAACTGAGAAATTGTGAAGTAAGTATACCCTGTAATATTAGGAAGCTTGATTGAGAAGGAAGGAGAGACATTGGGCAGTACTTATTATGGGACATAGACTCTAGATTTGCTATTTTCCAAATATATTTTAAGCAGAGGAAACATTCGGTATATAGAGAGAAATGAGAGACACAAGGAGGAGGGTAGCAGATATGAGAGGGGAATGGAGATGATTCCTGAAGAGAAGGAATGGATTGAAATCGAATACTTAGTGTGATTTCCCTTGACCTCCAAGGAAGAACAAAGGAAACCTCATTAATGCAGATTTAAAAACTGTCAGAGAGACACAACATAGCAGCATCTGGCCATCTGCTAGAAGTCACATTCTGTTAAGTGTAGATTATACAATAAATTCATGACTTCAGTGCTGATAATTCTATTATTCTGCGAATTGAAGAGACAGCAGACAAAAGTGCTAAATTCCATCTACTAGAAAATTGAGGATGAAGTAGAAGTGATAAAACCCTGGGAGAAAATGACTGGATCAGATGAGAATTTCCAACTGAAATTAAGGGAATGTATTGAGCATGAAATGGGCTATAGACCACAAGAAGACAGTTTTGAGAAAATTCAACGTAAAAGCCACTGTGATGCCTTGGCTGGAGATTACAAACATAAGGTGCATACCAAAGAATAAAAGTTATCTGGGAAAGCAAAAGCTCAATGTTCGTTCAACTTATAATACTAGGGGCAAAAAAGAGGACTCTATGAATTCAGAACAGAAGATGGTATCTTGAAGCAGGTGATTTTATCCAAGGATGCAAAACCTCTCAACATTTACTTTGATTGAATTTTTGCTATCAAGGACCATGAAGTTTAAACTAAAAAGAATAAATCAAACACAGTCCAGAGATATTTGAAGTTCATGAGACAAGATAAGAAAGAACAACTTCAACTCTCAAAGGATACATAAACAATTCCCATAGCACAGAAAGAACTAGCAAACCCAGCAAATGCAACTTTTGAAACTGTTTTTTCAAATAGAAAAATGGGAAAAGCATCAGAAAACATGACAAAAAAATTACCTTAATTTTCAGAAAAAAAAGAGAGATCATAGAATCTAGGAACCATAATGCCAGACTAGAAACCATAATGACAAAGGCAAAATGTGAGAATACATTATAATATAGGTAACTTGTACATATGAGAGATCAAAGAAAAAAGAAGTGATCATACACAGATATTCACAAAGGCTCCTTGGAAGAGATGACTTTTGAAGACTAGGGACATTTTAACAGATGGAAAGGCGGATGGAATGGAATAGGGGCAAGTGGGTAGGGCATGTCAAACAATGGGAGGTAGCACTGGAAGAAAACCAGCAAGACTGCATTTGTTATGTTTAGAAAAAAATAAATGGTATAAATATGGTGTAACAGGAAGTAAATATGAAGCTAAAAAGTAGTAAGTGGGTATATTACACTTTTGCTGCTAATAGTATTAGAAAACGATAGGTTAGTTTGAATGCCAAGCAAAATAATATTTCATATTGACCTTTGTTTTTAATTTAAAGACAGTATTGGTAATTTTTTAAAAATCCATTTCTGTCTACTTTAAATTCACAACCAATCCAAGAGGGAAGAAGCCATGCCACTACCAAGCCATTTTTGCAAATTCTAACACTATAGGTCCTTTGATTTAAAGAAAGAATCACATCCCCTTACCTTTCTCCAGCCCTCCAGATCAGCACTACAACACTTCCTGCATTTCCAAAATGCTCATTCCTTAAGATGCCCTGGGTCTTCTATGACACATCCCTTCACAAGATAGATGTTCCGATATGTGTTTCACACTATTTTAAAAGATGTCTGCCTGGCAGACAAGAGTTATGAAAAAAAGGATGGGAATATATGGTACTCAAAGTTCTTAGGACCTAATTATCAATTTTTGATGTAGTTAAAGTCTCAGTGTTTCAAAGACTGTCAGTCATCAATACTAATTCCTTTGTTGCCCAGATCCTGTCACCCACCAGCCTTCTTAAGACCAAACACAATGTGGTATGGCGATTTTATTTATATGTGAATAAACTCACTCCACTGCCTTAAGGCTTCATAGTAAATCAAACAATATATTTTTCAGTTAGTTGAAAAACACATTAGTACATTCCAATGGCAGCATGCCAGCAGATATACTGGTAGATATTTTGCCAGCTCTGGCAGCAAACTAAGCAATGGCATTGATCTCAGAGATGGAAAATTCAATGAAAACTGCATGCTCATCTCAAGTTTTAAAACACATATACATACATTGGATTTAGGATGCTAGCAAGGAATGCATGTGAAAGATTGACTTAAACTTGAATGAATGACATCTGCTTTTCATACTAAAGATAGTATCTGATTTTGAACTAAGGATTCCCAAGTGTGAATCAGATTCTGCCTTCAGGTTAATCGTCCGTAAAATGGGAATAACTTGCATGATTGTGATAGTATCAGAAAGAAGTTTCATAGAATATAAAAATGTATGGTGCATAATAGGTATGCAGTAAGTAAAACTCTAATTTAACATAACATGTGTATTTTTATCTATTTCATAAGGATATTTTTTAGTGGATAGCAATATAAGACATTCTTTATTACACAAAACGAAAATATGCCAACTTGAAAGGGTATAATTTAGTTATACCATTTGTAATATATATATATATATATATATATATATATATATATCTTATATTTTATATAACTTAACATGAAAAATTTAAAGTAATACAACCCTATACACACACACACACACACACACCTTTAAAATCCATCTATTAATCACATTCTGTCAAAGCTGGCAGTTGAGTAGGTTGACCACAGCCAACATTTCTGCCCATTCTGCAAGGCAGCAGCACTTCAGCTGGAATGCAGAAATAGCAGAAATATAAGTATGTCATGAACCATATTTGGTTTTATGGCCTGGGGTCATTTAGTAAAGATATTTCTTTCACCACATTTATCACGGGCATATTGTCTAGATGATTATTTAACATATTTGAAGTTTTTGGAGAACATATTACATGTAAACTTCAAGTTTGTCAAGTTTCTAATACCAAAATGGCATGAAAAAATACCATTTTCTTATGAAATGCTGATTTTTCTCAAACAAAGAACATTAATTATCTCGCAAAGGCTTCTGTTCGGTCTTCAGTACAGCCCATTTCTTCACACGTGACCTAGCTTCCCCATGCAGCGAATTTTTCACTTAACCAAGTATTGACACAGAAAACGTATTCCCGTCCAAACCCAAGCAATAAATAGCTGACACAAAGAGGTTCAATATTTGTGCACCAAGTGTTATACAGATGATTTGTGATGACACAAAAGTGTAGTTTTCATCTTTCTGAAAGCATTTCCTTGGCTTTCTGCTGAAAGAGGGGAAAAATCTGCTATCGCTCCTTTCTATTTAGAAACCTGAATTTCATTGAGAAGGAGACTTGGTGACAGAATAACATGATTACATGTTGCCTAGTGCCTTTGCTGAGCAGGGGACTACCGAGGCAGGGTGAGTTAGGGGAGAATGTGAGAAATGCAGAGGGAATGCATGCATTTGGTATGTGTTTATCCTCCTAATCAAAGTGATTATATTTAGTTGTAAAAAGAAACATTGTTTCCTTATGCATCTTTTATCCGGCCCTATTTTAACCTCCAATTAGCTGAAGTCTCCCTGGTTTTCCCCTACTGCCCAGCCAACTGGCTTCTGAGCCTAACACAGGGCGCCTGATGCCAAATCCTGGAGTATCTGGCACCTCCAGGTATAATGACCTGCCTTTAGCCGCAGGTCACCTACGTCTACCAGGCAGGAGTGCCAATTTGATTTTTATATCTCTTGTCATAACAGTGAAGCAGACTCACAGCACCTGTGGCATCTATTTCCTGTCACTTAGAGAGGGAAGGACTTGGTGACCTTTTTTTTTTAACCATGTCAGTTTACTTGCCAATGAAAACAGGTTTTCCTAAAGCAGCCAGTAACCTCAAGGCACATGTATGGGACAAATCCCTTCAAAATAGGAACATAATTTCTTCTCAAGCTGTTGAATCAGTACTGCCATAGGCCAGAGGAAACTTGGAATGCAAGCCAGTAGACAATGAAAGACTCAGGGCATGACCCTAAAGTACAGAGAGATAATTGTACAAAACAAATTTCTACCAGGTCTCTTACGTCCACAGAACTGCTACAGTTTTACCTGGTTCATGATATCTCCTCACCCCCATGTATTCCCTGGTTTTCCTTACATAATGTTATTAACCAGTGTTCCTGACACATTTAATTTTTAAAAAGGAAACAAAAGGGAAATACCCATCTCAACAAAATACTCCTAGCAGCCAAGCGTATGAGAGAAATGGACAGCCAAGTGCAGTCATCCATCGCTAACAACCAGCACGCTGCTACTTTTAGCATCTTTGGAAGCCGGCAGCTAGAATGGCAGGGCCCACTCAGAACTCCCACATACACACCCAGCTCCTACCTACACAGGAAGATCAAGAAGCTTTTTCTTCTTGGCTGATCATTTAACATTTCAAAAGCCTTTTGATCCAGTTTTTACACTGTAGCTTCCCCAATCTTGAATTATGTATTCTGATTAATCACCCAGCAAACCAGAGTCTTTGTTGAGAAATTGCTTTAATTGTATTTAGAATGATATATTTCCTAAGTGTTTGTAAATCTGAGAAAGTCTTTCTGTTGCTTTTGGACATAAATCACTAAAGCCTGCGTATAGAATTCTTTCAACAGAATTTGTTCTTAAAATTCTGTAGGTATTGTTCTATTGTTCCTTGAGTTTTTGCATTGAAAATAAAGTTGTGGTCCAAACCAAAAAAAAAAAAAGTTTTTGGAGAAATATGAAACAAGTTGAGAAGTTGATTAAGTAACAGTTCATTAATGTCCTTTATTTCCTACAACTATAAACACAGACACTGAAAAAAATCTAACCCCAAAGTCCTTCAGCACCAAAGTAATGTAGCCTATTTGAGATATTTTACTCTCCTCTGAAAATGGAAACATTCCTTCAAATAAAACGTAGATCTAAACTGGTAAGGGATACAGTAACTAAGATCTACATGTATTTGCTATTTCTTTCGGGGAATATATTTCAACTTATTCCTCCAAATCTGAAGCAAAAATGTTGTGGGGGATTTTTTTGGTGTTTGTTTGTTTTCAATAGCTATTTAATTAATATTTATGTTTAGGAATAGGGACTTTGATATTATAACAGAATCTACATAGTTATTCTGTTTTCCCCAAATACAATAGGCCTTAAAGCAAATTCATGGTTAAAAGGGCATCAGTCTTAGACTGAGAGTCATTCTATGTTTAACACAAATAAACTCCAGTATGAAGGGAGGCAAATGTCTCTTCTCTCCATTTTGACTGGCGAGGTGTATGCAGTTTGTGTGTCTGTTTTTCTATGTGCTCACTGTCTCACATTGTGTAACTTAGCTCTCTGGAGATAACTTTCACAGACACAACTCAGGCCCTGCAAACAGTGACCCAATACCTTGGGAATAGGCATCAGGCCAGGCTGACAGATGGATATCAGTTTGACAAGAAATATGCTAAGCTACGTTAGAGTAGAGTATTACCAGCCAAATTCTCCTTTGAAACCACTCAAATGGAAGCCTGTGAACATGTGCATAGTTTTAGACACAACGAAATTTTTCCAAACAGGCTATTCCAGTGTTATCTTAAGTAGATGACTTAGAGTAAATTTAGTTGTCTTTGTTGATTTACTTGTTCTTAGATTTTGAATTTACGCAGTTAAAACCATACACAACAGGAAAGGGTTTTTATATTCCTGAAATTCATGGAGAGCACTCAGAAACTGCATCCAAAAGGCTTCTGTCCTCCTGTGCAATTCTCTAGCCAAAGCAGGAAAACAATTGCTCAGGATTGTTTTTCCTAGATGCTGAAGCTTGTTAAGGAATTGCTGAATGTATTTTTACCCCATCTTATACTTGATTGAGTCTGCTACACAAACTAAATGAAAATGAAATATCACCTTCTTTGATTATCACTAAATAGTTCACAAATTAACACTAAACTGCAAATAAGGAGATAATGTGTCTTTTTGAGAAAACCAGATGCTTTCTGTTCCAAATGTGTGTGATAACAGGGTGGAATAGTTAATGTACAATGCATGCCATCTGCTGACTAATACAGAGTATTTACAAGGGTAAATTCTTCCAATAATTGTGTTTGGTAAATGATTATCTAACTTAATACAACTATATTTGAACCACAAGTTGCAACTTGCCAATTTTTTTTAACTTTAATTGATACAATTTAGCATTCAATCTAATTAGAAAAAAATAAAAGGTAACTGCTCTGAGGTTAAATACCGTGGTAAGTTGTCAAATGCCTCTCAGACATGCAATAAATAAGTAATGAATAAATCTGAATGCTTCTCCTTTCATCTATGTCAATTCAAAAAGTAAAATATATTTCTTAAAACCCCATTGTGAAAACCATGAATATCTAATAGCTTCCTGTTCCTGATGTCTGCTTTGTGCTACTTTACAAATCAGTTTGAATGAGATGTAAACAACATAATTGAAGAAATGTAATTTGTTATGTCTTTGTTTAGTCACAGTAACACAGATGATTTTTAGATATTGTGTACAATTTATATTCAGTAAAAATAGGTCAAAAGAATGATAAAGATTACATATCTGTTTTGTTAATTGAATAAACTACTATAACTGGAATGTGTTAAAATATAACTCTGTTTAGCAGTGCAAAGCACATTTACAGGTAATAACTTCATGGACATAATCATTTCTATCACTATAGAGGAATACAATAAGAATATTAATTTTATTTTTTTCTAACCTAAAATTACACCTGTGATGATAGCTTCTGGTTTACTGCCACAGGTACTTCACACTTTGGTTTTCTAACTTCAAATATAATTTTCAGTGTCATGGTCACTTTATCACCAACCTCATTTGATTACTGCATGTTAATAGATTCTAATACAATCATCTATGTTTAGGTATTTTTTTTCCATTGACGTTGTAAATATTCCCTTTTTAAGACTCATGGGGAACGCAAGTATAAAGCAGGCAGAAACTGAAGGTAACTTGAGTCTTGGAGTTAGACAATCTCACTTTGTGAATAATTAAACAACTTTTCACCTGAGGGCACTTTCAGTCTTCACAATGCAGAATAGTCTTACTGGTTTGAGAAGTCAGAATATAAAGTTTTAGCTTGCCTGACCGACTGGAAAGTATAAAGAGAATTCTCAGAAAAAAGAGATCCACAGAGAGGAGAGCTCCAAAATCTGCATACAAACTCCATGTACAAGAAGACTCCAGGAGCAACATATGGAAGGCTAAAATAATCAAACAGAGAATTCAGCTACTGCCCATTTCAGGGAAGATAGAGTTTGAGTCCAGCAAAGGTAACTGCCTACTACAACAAAATGAACACTCCTCAGAGGAAGAAAACAGAATCTAGAGTCTCTAATAACATATAACCTAAAATTTCTACTGAGGAATCAAAATGTATTAAACATGAAACAGTGAAATGGGAGTCATGTTCAAGAAGACAAGCAGCAAATAGAAATGAACTCTGAAATGATCCATATAATGAAATTAGCAAGCCAAGATCAGCGTTTAGAAATATGTTCAAATTCTTAAAGAAAAACTATGGTCACAATGAGTTCACTGATGTTAAGTGTCAGGAGAGAAATAGAAGTTTGTTTGTTTTTTATTTTTTTATTTATTTTTTTTATTATTATTATTTTTTTATTGTTAGTTTCAGGTGTACAGAACCATGCAATAGTTACCCTTTTCACCCTCACAAAGTAAAACCCCCCTCCCCCCATCCACTGCCCTCCCACCCCCGATATCATGCTTATCTATTACAATTCCATTGTTTTTTAAAAGACCAAATAGAAAGTCTAGAAAAGAAAAAAAAACAATACCTGAAATGAGAATTTCAGTGGATGGGCTTAATAGGAGATTGGGAAAGGATAGAAAGTTTTTAGTGAATATGAAGTTAGATCAATAGCAATGATCAAATCGGGAGAATAGGAAGAAAATATATGAAAAACCAAAATACAGACTCAGTGACCTGTGGGGCAATATTAAGTGGTCTAAGATGTATGTACTTGGTGTCTCAAAAAAGAAAAGAGTGAGAGAATTAGGCAGAAAAATACCTAAAAAATTGGCCAAATTTTTCACAAATTTGATAAGGAATAGACTCAAGAGGCCCAGAAAACCCAAAGCAGGATAATGTAAAGAAAAACAAGCCTAGACACATCATAGTCAAACTTCTGAAAGCCAAACATAAAGAAAAAATTTGAAAGCAGACAAAAAAACAAAAGCTTACATATTACATACAGGGGAACAATTAATATGAATAATGACTAAGTTCTAATCAAGGGAGGCTACATGTCATATTTTAATTGCTGAAAGAAAAACATTCTTTTAACTCAGAATTCCATATCCAGTGAAAAGAGCCTTCAAAAATGAAGTTGAAACATAGGCATTCTTAAGACACAGACCTGCGTTAGAAAAAAAAAATGCTGAAAGTATTTCTTCAATCCAAAGGGAAATTATCCTATAAAAACCCAGATTAAAAAAAAAAAACCCAGATAGTAAGTACAAAATGAAGAGCATTAGAGAAAGTAAATCTCTAGGCAAATATAAAGGACTACTTTTTGGCACTATATTTTTTATCTTATTAAATTTATTTAATAGGCCTATGACTTCAAGTCAAAATATAAAAAAGTAAGTGTGGGTTTCATAGAAACGTCAGAGAAACCTATAAGACAACAAAAACAAAAACAGCAGTAGGTATAAATGAAGTTTATAAAGGTGTAAGTTTCTTATATTTTTTGTGAAATAGTAAAATATTATTTGAATTTTGACAGTGATAACTTAAAGATGTACATGGTAATCTCTAGATCTATCACTAAGATAGCAAAAGAGATATAGTTAGAAGGTCAATACTGGAAGCAAAATGGAATCTTTAAAAATAGGCCATCCACCCTATGAAGGCAAGAAATGGGGGAAAAGAATACAAACATGGAAAAACCATATACCATTAGAACACTGGTCTTAAGAAAACTGGTATGCCTATATTACTGTAAGTCAATGAAGACTTCAAGACAAAGTATTACTAGATATAAAGATAAATATTTCATAATCATAAAATGAAGATTATCAAGAAGGCATAAAAATCTCATATGTGCATGCACCTAGCAATAATGTTTCAAAATACATGAAGCAAAACTCACAGAACTAAAACTCAAAACTAGACAAATCTATAAGCATAGTGGGAAGTTTTAATACCCATTGATCAGTAATTAATGGAATAGACCAAAATAATTGAAAAATACATGGAATATTTACATAACAAAACCAACCAACTTGACTTAAGTGGATATATAGAACATTATACCCACAAACTGAAGAATACATGTTCATTGAAGAGCACATGGAACAGAACATTGATCAACACAGATCAACTTTTTAAAAGGCTGAAATTTTAAGAAGTATGTGCTCTGACCATGTCACGTCCTGCGTGGCAAGGGCAAATGGGTCTCAAGAGGAGCGACGCAGATTGAATAAGAACAAAAGACAGAAGTAAGATAAGAGCGAGACCAAGGGACTCAGCCAGAGAAGACTGAGCCCCGAATCGGGTCAGCGCCTGGCTTTTATTGAGAATTTTCAAAGAAGTAAAACTGCTGTAAATTAGTAACCGTGTGTGATTTGTGTGCCTTAAGGCCTTTTTCCATTAACCTATCCCATTGTGTTCCAACAAATGCTATGCCTTCATACATCACCACACAGCCCCAGGACACCTTGTTACTGTGTCCTCCCAGGGGAGATAACTATTATCATTCCATCAGGTCCCAGTCACCTGAGGCACCCCCCAGAGAGAGCTTTACCGGCCTCGGTCATACCGAGACACCCCCTCAGAGAGAGCTTTCGGGCCTCAGTCATACCGAGACACTTCCTCAAGACTAATAGGGTTAGAGGCTAATGCAGAGAGGGTGGTCTTGGAATCGGCTGTAAGGCAACATGACCACAACAGAATAAAATTAGAAATCAACAAAATAATATATCTACAAAAGTTCCAAATACTTGGAAATTATCAACCTACTTCTAAATACCTTTGGGTCAAAGAACTCAACATCATTTTCCTTCAGGGAAATTCAAATTAAAAACATAATGTCATACCATTTCACAATCACTAGAATGAATACAAACAGAAACAAAGACTTGACAACACCAAATGTTGGAGCAACTGGAAATCTCATACATTGTTGATGAGAGCATAAAATGGTACAACTACATTGTAGAATACTTTAGCAATTTCTTGTAAAAGTTAAGCATACTCCTACTCTATGACTCAACATGCCCACTAGATATTTATCCAAGAGGAAAGAAAACATATATTGAACAAAATAGTGATACAAGAATGTCTATAGCACCTTATACATAATAACTAGAAATCAGATACAACCCAAATGAACACCAACCAGGAAAATAAATTATGGTATATCCATGCACTAGAACTATACACTTAAAAAAATAATGAACTAGTGATACACACAATAACAATAATGAATCTCAAAAAGGGTATGTTGAGTGAGAAGTCAGATACAACAAAGTATATTCCAAATGATTCTATTCCCATGATGTTCAAGGAAAATGTAAAATTAATGTATGGTGATAGAATTCAAAAAGAGATTTCTAATGAGGGGTGTGGGTAGGATCTAAGGGGGCATGACGAAACCTTCTGGGGCCATGGAAATGTTCTGTTTATTGAATAGGGTAATCATTTCAGAATTGTATACATCCATGAAAATTTATCCAACTGTGCTCTTCGTAACTGAGCATTTCACTGTATGTAAATGTTGCCTCAAAAAACTGTAAGCAAATATTGAACTCTAGTTAGTAGGTTTTCTTTTGTAGTGGTATGGATTTGTAATTCTGAAACTAATTTTGTATCATAGGTATGAACAAATAAATATCTTAAAGATCATATGTAGAAGTTTTTTCACTGTTGGAGAAGAGAATTATGAAAATGGAAAGAGAAGACTAGAATAAACCCTTTAGTGTGGGAATTGGAGTTATCAGCTAAATAAATGTGTGTGTGTTTTTCCTAGTTCCATCCACTGAAAGACACAATAGCTCCCTAGCAACATAATGTACCTAGCACCTAGATCTTGGTTTCTGAAAATCATTCACCACTAAAAGGAAATATGACTCCTAAGAAAAATGGCTGACATCAGCATGGAGACTACCAGAAAATAAGTACATGTTCAAAGAATTATGACAACACATCAAAGCACATAAGAGCCAGTTAGAAGGGACTTGCACAGGCTAAGTGTGGGAAACTTTTAGCATGAAAATAAATAGCAAGAATAAGAGCTCATGACTATTGAATAAAATAAGAATCCATACTTCCAAATTAACACAAAAAAATAAATGGAGGAGAAGGAAAAGTTCTTCCTTATAGTATAATGCCAACTAATAGATGTAAAAGGAATGATGGAGTTAGAATGTTATCAGTGAAAGACAAAAGTTATGGATGAAGGAAGATGTGATGAGAGAGAGGATATTTCTATAACCTCAATGTATCACTCCACAAATTACGTATGAAGTACAAAGAAAAATATGGTTACTTTACATTTGTGAGTTCTGGCAGACACAACTTTAACCAAGTTCAGAAAATATGCATGTATACAAATATATACACAAACTTATGTCGATGTAAGAAACGGCTAAACCTGTAGAGAATATTTATGAGTTTATTTGAGCCAAACTGACTATAATTGCCAGGAAGAAAATCTCAACAGATGGAGAAAATGCTCCAAAGAATGACAGTTTTGCAGGTTATTTTATACATTAGAATCAAAGGAGGAGATATAACAAGAGTTACCTAAAATCCATTAGTGGTAGATTAAGGGGGAGGGAGAAAGCAAAGCAGGGGAGTCTGTGGGACATACTTCTTATAGTTAATAATTAACATTTACAGCACAGAGAGATGGCATTCAGGGAACAAGATAACAATTAGGGGTTCTGTGGTCTGTGCTCTGGTGTTGGTGGTTGTGCCCTGAGGGGTTTGGAAAAAAGGGATTACTCTGACATTTCAAGGGTATGTTATCTTAGATGCAAAGACAATAGACAGGCTCACTTAAGGTAAAGATTGCCCTTTGTCAAGGAAGCTACAGGCCTAGGATGTGACTACCCACCATGAAAGTTTGGGAAATAGATGCACATCTCTTATCGTTCAAGTAAAAAAATAAAGTAAAGGTTATAGTTTGTATATATCATATTTTCTCAGACTCATTTTAACAACTTATTCAATCAACCAAAAACCTTTGGCTGTACTCATGTGATATAAAAGAGTTTCTACTCTATTAATAAACACATCTAGCAGCTGGGATGATTAAAAGATTTGGTATTCAGTTGATGTAAGAATATGCATATTTGTAAAATTTCATGAAGATTATGCTGAAACAGTGCACTGTACTTTCCAACTTTAACAAAAGGAATTGCTTAAATATTTTATTGCATGTCAAAAATCTGTTATATTAAAATAAAATTAACTTAAAAATGTAATATTCCAGAAGATTAAAAATGTCAAGAAGTCAAAGTAAATGCTAGCTAGCCCTTTCGGTTTTGAATGTCTACTCTTTGTAATACTTGGGAGGAAGTTTGGCTAATTAACAGAATGGTGAGTTACTATTATATCAAAATCCCTGGAAATGCCAGAGCACAATTTTTCAATAAAAGCATAGGAAAAACATAAGTTTAAAATAAAATATAAAGGATTTAAATTTCATTATGGGTATTATCATTATTACTACTTGATTTTTACCAAGCATTGTGACCATGATTTCATGTGACTACAGCACTAAAATTACTCTTATTGAGAGGAAATCTTGAAAATGTGCTGGTTTCCTTGGAAGCAGACAGAAGTGTTGGGCCTGAAGAAAGAAATTTCCTTGATTTCCTCTACATTAATAGAGAACAAATATTAAGAAGCAGATCACTGTAAAAATTGATCATACATTGTAACTAAAAATCCCACATACGAGTAGTTATGGGAAGAAAAGACCAAGAATTAAGTGAGTCTTGTCCTGAATGACATGACGGACAAGATGGAGGACAGGTTAGAGCTGATTAAATTCTAAAGTGATATTTCAAAATACCTAAGCATTTTAATTAATCATCATTATAAAAGTTAACATGAGGAGCTAGTCTATATTTAGATATTCTCTAACACTTAAAAATTATATTATGTTTGGATTCCATATTAGATGATGGTGATGAAAACTACATGAGGCTAACATTTTTAAAAATTGTTTCTGATCTTTGGTGTATTGCAGTTGAACACTGCAACTTCTCTGTCAAACCTAATTAGCTTAATTTGTATAGCTAAAAATAGTAGGGTTTTTAGTTTCTAAAATCTAATTTTTAGTTTT
>NW_017732236.1:313670-345092 GCF_001890085.2 Hipposideros armiger
TTTTTTTTTCTGATAGACAATTAAATATTTTTAAATATGACGTCCGATAGGTTCGCAAACTTGCCACCATGCGCTTACATTGGCAGCACTATACAAACAGTTCAGTAAGGTTTTATAACCTTGGTCTATCAGTGTCTCACAGCTGTGTTCATGTCAACATGTGGTGGTGTCTTGCTGAGTTGCGTTCACTATTGTTGTTGTGTGTTTTTGTGCGCTGTCCTGAGAATGTCTGAGCTTGAATTAGAGCAACGAAGAAACCTTAAATTTCTTGTTAAACTTGGCAAGAGTGGAATTGAAGTCAGGGACATGATTAGTCCCAGTTATGGGGTAATGCCATGAAGAAAACGGAGTGTATAAATAGATTAAACGTTTTTCTGATGAAGAGAGGTCAGGGTGGCCATTAAGGAGCAGAACTGACAAAAACATTGCAAAAATTCATCCAACTGTGCATCAAAATCATTGGCAGACTGTGAGAAGCATAGCAGACCAAGTAAACATCGATAGAGAAACAGTTAGGAAAATATAAAGTGAAAATCTTAGCATGAGAAAGGTGTGTGCAAAAATGGTCCCAAAGGAGCTCTTGCATCACGACAATGCACCAGCTCACACGGCACTGTCTGTGAGGGAGTTTTGAGCCAGGAAACAAATAACTGTATTGGAACACCCTCCCTACTCACCTGATCTGGCCCCCAATGACTTCTTTCTTTACCCAAAGATAAAGGAAATATTGAAAGGAANAGGCAGGTCAGTCGCTGGCTTCTGGACGGCTGCTCACGCTGCCTGCCGGCCACACACGGTAGCCCATGGCAACCCACTGCAGTAGGGGCTGCAGCCTACGCTGTCGCCAGCAACTCATGGCAGCCCAGCTCCAGGTTGAGCTGTTGTTCAGCATCTTAGCTGTAGATGGCAGTGTCACTGGCCCTCATATGTGGGATCTGAACCGGGGCCCTCTGGTGTCCCAAGCCAGCTCTTAACCAACACGCCACTCGGCCGGCCCCTAAAATCTAATTTTTATATAACCGAAAGCCATTCTTCGTTCTTATATGCTTATAAACTTAGAATGTGCTTTCAAGAAAAAAATAATCAGTCATGAGTTGTTTCAGATTCTTTTTTCTTCATTCCCTTTTGCAGCATCTCCAAAATCCTCTGGGATCCAATACCTCTAGATTTGCATTTGAAAACCTCAATAGCCCAAGCCTCAACTTCTGTAACTTTTATTCCTTCGCCTCCTCATTTATTCTACTTTCCCTGGTGTCTTTTTCAGATGCTGGTGTTTCGTGTTTTTAAAATGCAACTAGATTTTTAAACCTAGCTCATCCATCCAGAGCTTTCCTCAACAAAGTCTTATAGAGCCACCTGGGAACAGTACAGAGGACATTCTAATAAAACAGAACAGGCTCCAGACTTCTCACTGGGGCTGCATTTGAGGAGGGTATGTAAACTCTTACTGGAGAGATCATTGTGGGGAAAAGGGAGTTCTGTGAAAAAAGGGGAAAAATTGATCCCCCAAGGAAATAGAAAATATTAAAAAATGTAACACATGTAAATTAGATTTGAACAAAATATATAAATTAGGTTTGAATGTAAACGAAAGATGGCAGAACATATTTCTTTAAAAATTTCTATGCAATGCCAAAGTAAGGACTGAAAATACAACATGCACTGAAAACATTTACTTGGCCCAGATGAGAAAAACCACATACAGAGGGTGCCAAAAATATGTATACACATTTTAAGAAAGGAAAAAACTGCATTAAAGTTGTAATACTCAATACATACCAATAACAAAAGATGAATACAAGTCACGTTTGACTTCTGCAATTACAAGAGGTGCTCAAAGTGGTTACCATCAGGGTAATTTTAATACAGTTTTTCCTTTCTTAAAATGTGTATATATTTTGTTGGCACCCTCTGTATAGCAATTAACAATTAACAATGAAGGTTTAATAAGGCATAAGGCATAAAATATTTCCATATGAGTTATATTCTCAATATACAATAAATTAGTGCCATTAGCCACAAAGAACACCAAAACAAAACTATTTTACAAGTATGAGACTGTAATTTAATCTAATCCAAGGATAAGCTTAGAGTCTGCAAAATTTTAAAAAAATTCTTAAATTAATCCTTAAATTCAAAGCTGACCATCAAATTATATTCTAGTGCTTTATTTGTACATAAACTTTATTTTTAATTTAAATATGTATAGCAGATTATTTTTACTCCCAGGCCTCATTAAAAAATGATCCATTTGTTTAAAAAACTCTTCTGCAGCACTTAAAATAATTTTCCTCCTTCCTAATATAACAATAACCATCCATTTGCTAAAATAAATATTTTCTTAAACAAAATAAATTATTCACCGACTATAAAAGATATCTTTTTGTGATAAAAAAATCAAACTACCAATCTGTTCGGGCAATGCATCATCATAATGATAAACAAATGACTGTACTTGGTAAATTCAATGAACACCATTTAAAAGGAGGAATGAAGCCAAATAGAAATTACTAATAGAGACAAAGCAGGGAGTTAGCAATGTCCTTTGAAATTGAATATGTGCACTTTAATAGGCATATCAGCCTTCCATGTTTTTGGAAGAAACATTAGGTACCACTCAATACTCTAAGGGAAAACCTTTAAGGAATTTTATAAAATATAATTTGTCATACCTAGTTTCATTGTGAATATTTATCATGAAGTATTAATATCACGCTTTAAAATAATCACAAGAATAGAATAAAGCATATTGGTCCATCAAGACATATTTATTCAGCAACTATAATGTATAAGGCCCCGTCAAAGTCAAAGTCTATTCTAGATCTCACATCTGAAGTTTGTTCTTTTTTTCCTCCAAATTTTCCTTCAAAGTTCTTCATAATGTTTTAGAACATCAAAAACTCTTAAGTTGGCAATCAAGAGACTTTCTCCTTTCAAAAATGTGTTATTTAAGTTTATTACAATACACAAAAGGATGTATTTCATAAGTTGCCTCTCAATTAATCTTCCGCAAGTATACAACTATATTACCAACACCCAGATTAAGAAACGGAGCATTACATACACCCAGAAGCTCCTTTTTCCCCCTGCCAATCATTCTACCTCCCTAGGTAACTACTATCCTTCCTCTAAGAGAATAGATAAGCTTTTCCCTCGTATTGCACTTCATGTAATATAATCATACAGTATGGGGTCTTTTGTTACTGGCTTCTTCCAATATTATGTTTGTGGGATTCATACATATGGCTATATGTAGTTATAGATCATTCATTTTCATTGCTGTAAAGTATTCGATTGTGAATATATTGGGTTGTCGGAAAAGGCATGACTTATTTTTTCTATGTTTTTTTGTTGCAAAAATGCATCATGACTTCTCCGACAACCCAGTAGATAGAAGTGTGTATGTGTATTCCTTCTTTTGGAAATTTGAGTGGATTCAGTTTGGGGCTATTGTAAGCAGTGATAATAGAAACATTCTAATACACACCTTTTTTGTGTGAATATATAAGTATATAACTATAAATGAAATTGCTAGGTCATATATTCTTATTAATTTGTAAATACATTTTCCATATTAAAAAATTGGGGAAAAAACAAAGTAGTAAAAAATCACTTAAAACCCACCATTTAAAAAATATACAAAGTGAGAACTTAGAGGGAGCTAACTCTAACCTATTGTATTTCTTACCACATTTAGCAATCTGTTATTCACTTATCTAGATTTTTTCTGTGCTATGTGTAATTAATAATGGCAGATCAATTATTAAATGTGACAGGAATGGAATTGTACCATGTGTTCAGTAGGAATGTTAGTCTGGATTTCAAAAATACCTCATCACCAAAGTACAGGCAATATTTCGGACCACATCATAGTAACTGAACTGAGAAGCATAACCATAAGATTGAGAGGCTATTGATATTGTCACCAGTAGATAGCCAACAGCTCAAGAAATGAGTTTGCTGACATTTTTAAGGTGTTTCCAATGATCTCATAATTTGAATTGCATTCAACTGTGATCGCTGATGACTACAGCAAAGTTTTACAATTTTATGGGTCTTGATCCTACAAGCATCTGAATGAAAGCGCTTCTGATTCAAATTCTAGCAGACACATATCACCAGAAAAAAATAAGCTTAAATTCATCATCTTGAATTCTTCTCAGTTTATATTCATTTTCAAAGTTTCTAACAAAATATTTAAATTCAAATATATGGCACTATCTCGCCATATAAAGAAATAGATCCAGGGCCGGTGGAGTGGCGCATTGGTTAAGAGCTGGCTTGGGATGCCAGAGGATCTCGGTTCGGATCCCACATGTGAAGGCCAGTGACTCTGCCCTCTACAGCTAAGATGTTGAACAACAGCTCAACCTGGAGCTGGGCTACCATGAGTCGCCGTAGACAGCATAGGCTGCAGCTCCTGTTGCAGTGGGTTGCCATGGGCTACCGTGTGTAGCCAGCAGCCAGCGTGAGCAGCCGTCCAGAAGCCAGCGACTGATCTGCCTCGCCTGGGAAGAGCGCAATATGGTGCCAACTTGGGACAGTGAAGCAATGTCCTCCACAACTAGACTGAAGAACAAAAAGGACAGCAACTTGTCTGTTCCCCTTCCCCCAACTCCCCAGTGCTGTTCTCATCCCCCAATTCCCCAATTTAAAAAAATCTAAAAAAAAATAGATCCATTTTAACAATGAGAGCCTTAAAAAATAATCCAGAAAACAAACCTATTTTTTTTTTCTGATAGACAATTAAATATTTTTAAATATGACGTCCGATAGGTTCGCAAACTTGCCACCATGCGCTTACATTGGCAGCACTATACAAACAGTTCAGTAAGGTTTTATAACCTTGGTCTATCAGTGTCTCACAGCTGTGTTCATGTCAACATGTGGTGGTGTCTTGCTGAGTTGCGTTCACTATTGTTGTTGTGTGTTTTTGTGCGCTGTCCTGAGAATGTCTGAGCTTGAATTAGAGCAACGAAGAAACCTTAAATTTCTTGTTAAACTTGGCAAGAGTGGAATTGAAGCCAGGGACATGATTAGTCCCAGTTATGGGGTAATGCCATGAAGAAAACGGAGTGTATAAATAGATTAAACGTTTTTCTGATGAAGAGAGGTCAGGGTGGCCATTAAGGAGCAGAACTGACAAAAACATTGCAAAAATTCATCCAACTGTGCATCAAAATCATTGGCAGACTGTGAGAAGCATAGCAGACCAAGTAAACATCGATAGAGAAACAGTTAGGAAAATATAAAGTGAAAATCTTAGCATGAGAAAGGTGTGTGCAAAAATGGTCCCAAAGGAGCTCTTGCATCACGACAATGCACCAGCTCACACGGCACTGTCTGTGAGGGAGTTTTGAGCCAGGAAACAAATAACTGTATTGGAACACCCTCCCTACTCACCTGATCTGGCCCCCAATGACTTCTTTCTTTACCCAAAGATAAAGGAAATATTGAAAGGAAGACATTTTGATGACATTCAGAACATCAACAGTAATATGATGACAGCTCTGATGGCCATTCCAGAAAAAGAGTTCCAAAATTGCTTTGAAGGGTGGACTAGGTGCTGGCATCAGTGCATAGCTTCCCAAGGGGAATACTTCAAAGGTGACCGTAGTGATACTTGTAATGAGGTATGTAGCACTTTTTCTAGGATGAGTTCGTGAACTTGATTGTCAGACCTCGTACTCCTACCACTTTAAATGTGGAATGGCCCCATCATTCCTATTCTGATTTCTTGCTTATAGAAAAAGCAGTTCCAATTTTTCCCAATATTTAAATCTTCATAAACAGTAGCTCCTCTTTGAACCTCACTAAGTTCTTATTCCTCTCTACTCTTTTCCTCTACTTTGAAATTTCCCAAAGGTTTTGAAATATTGATAGAAAATAGAAGATAATATCTTACTCCTTAATTTTAGACCAGACTGCAGATATTTTGAAGAATCTTTGTGGTTTAGATAAGTTGCTATATTGTATGAATGGCTGATTCCTTCCCCCTTAGAAGTGTCTCAGAGTCTAAGATCCCCTTTGTCTCCTTCTCTGGAAGTTACCTGCACATGCAAATCTTACTTTTAAAATCACATTTTCTTTTACACCCCAAATTTGAGTGCTTACATATGTCACATCCTAACCCAAGTGCTTTCAATGTATAATCTCATTTAACCCTCACCCCCCAAAAGGAAAGAAAGCTTATAAAATAAATAGTATTATTATTGTGGTTGATATTCTTGTTTAATGAATAAAGAAAAAAGGCACAGTAAGGTTAAGTAACTTTCCTAAGATCATGCACTATCTAACGCTGAGGCCAGGATCTGATCCCATGCAGAGTGGCAACATTCACCTGCTTAACCATTATGCCATGTTGTCTTCGAGATTCATACATATGTCTGCATATTCAAAATACTTCTAATTTATTCATGCTTCCCACACAGGACTCTCAAGAACAATGAAAAATATCTTCAACACCTAGAATAATTACTTTTAGGAAGTTCCAATTTCCCCAGAGAGTGTTTTGTCAAAAACTAAGATGGCCCATTGATACCAACTAAGATCTTATGGCTAATGGCCTCCTACAGGTGGATTCAAAAGGAAAATGAAACAATTTAGGCATCCAAAGTTCAAGAAAAAGATCAGCAACTTGGAGATGTGCAGTAGTTAAAGGGTATCAACAAAATGTGTCTAAGATTCAGGAAAGCAGGTACAAGAAAGATAGGAATTGGAGGAGGGGAAGCAAATAAGGTAAAAACCGAATCATCAGTATTTGCAGCTCAGAAAGGATGTTTGCCAACCTCCTACAAGAGGCCTATTTCCTACTCAACTCCCAAGAGTTAATGTTGAATAAGCCAGCCTCAATGCTGGTGGGAGGTAATCACATACTTATGATATGTGTGGGCAAGAAGCCAACCCCATTTAGGAAGAAGTTTTTCTAATGCCAGGCTAGCATGGGAGCCCTGGAAAAGGGGTGAGGACAAATCAAACACTGCAATACACCATAAATGGGGAAAAAGGTGAGAATTCTGGTGTCAAAGACATTGCAAATAAACTTCCCCTACTTAACAGTTTTACATTGGGACAGCCCTGGGCAATAATGTGCTGCTTAATGATGGGAACCATTTTGAGAAATGCATCGTTGGGTGATTTCATCATTATGTGAACATCATAGAGTGCACTTATACAAACCAAATGATATAGCCTACTGCACACCCAGGCTGTATTGTATAGCCTATTGCTCCTAGGCTACAAGCCTGTACAGCATGCTACTGTACAGAACCAACAAGATTAAATCAAGTACAAGAGCAAATGATGCCATCAAAAGATGCAGTAAATGCAAGACATATGAGGTTGCTGCCAGTGTAACAAGGCATACTGTTTTACAGCAAACTTTCTTTCTATAAGCTGACAGACCACACTTTAAAATAATGATTAAAAAGTATAGTATGGTAAACACATAAACCAGTATCATAGTAATTTATTATCATTATCAAGTATTATGAACTGTACATAATTGTGTGTGCTATACTTTTATATGACTGGTAAAGTAGGTTTGTTTACACCAGCATCACCACAAACATGTGAACAATGCAATGAACTATGACATTCCACTGGCTACAGTATCACTAGGTGATAGGAATATTTCATGTCCATTATAATCTTATGGGACCACCATCTTATGGAACAGTATACGCAGTCTGTCATTGACTGAAACACCATTATTGAATGCATGACTGTACTCAATATTAATGGATCACATTATTAGTGGGATTTCATAAAGTTTAGGG
Organism: Hipposideros armiger; assembly: GCF_001890085.2. Classification (NCBI taxonomy): domain Eukaryota; kingdom Metazoa; phylum Chordata; class Mammalia; order Chiroptera; family Hipposideridae; genus Hipposideros; species Hipposideros armiger. The sequence goes on from NW_017732236.1 coordinate 321,449, forward strand.
ATGCATATCTCTTAAAAACCTGCTTACCCCCCTCCACTGCTTTTTCCCTCTCCTTTTCCAATCAGAAATCAAGAGGAAGAAAACATACATAAATGTTGAGAGTCTGAATTTCTGGAGAAACCTCAAATAGCTTTAACCAAATGACAGAATGGAAGAAGACCAGGGTACAGAGATCAAACATGTCCACTAAACAAAAGGGGTCTATTCAGACCAGCTGATCACTGTGTCCAAGCTGCACAATGTTCTAGAGCAAATTACTTCATAATTGTGAGCCTCAGTTTTCTTATTTGGAAAAATAGGTATAACAATGCCTTCTTCACAGGGTTATGAGAAATTTAATCTTTAAAAAATTTTGTTAAATTTATTGAGAAGACATTGGTTCATAAGATTATATAAGTTTCAAGTGTACAATTGTATAATACATCATCTGTACATTGCATTGTGTGCTCACCACCCAAAGTCAAGTCTCCTATGTCACCATATATTTGACCCCTTTTACCTTTTTTTTTTTTTTTAGCTGAGCCATCCTGTCAGTGGCAGCTCGGCTCGGGCTGGGAATTGAACTGCTGTTGCACAGAGCTCAAACTCTTGAGTGAGCTCTTAACCAACTGAGCCACTTGGCCAGCCCCGACTTTTACCCTTAATATGACATGGGACAGTATCTGGTATATCTTAGGCACTCAAAGATATCAGCTGACTCTTACTCTCCCTTCTCTGAACACTTATACAAAGGTTTATGCTTCTCTTAAGGCATAATTAACTCCCTACTCTGCATTATAGTTATTTCTACATGCATCTTATCTCCTGCACTAGTATGCAAACTCACTGAAAGAAGGATATATGCCTGATTCACGAGTATCCTCCTTAGTTAGCATTTTGTAAGTGTTTATTTGGATGGATAAGTTTAATGGCAGAAAACATCACTGAAAGACAATGGAGCATACAATAATCAGGCAAGTAAAGGTTGGGAATGGATATGTTCAGGCAGAAACTATTTGGACATTCAAACTAGTGGAGAAAGAGCTAGAACACACTTATAAGTGATGGAGGGACCCAGCAAATGGACTGTGTTCATGGGAAGTAGGCAAGATGCTAGAGTAGGACACTAGGCTGAGTTTTAAATTTATGACTTGAATATAGTTGAACAAGTAAAATTCAAATAACTGGGGGAAATGGGTGGAAATAAGTGAACAGATACATCATTTTAATGTTAATAAATACTCTTTAGAAGTAATGAGCATGATTCGTAGTGAATTCTAGGTTTGAATCTTTAGTCAGTTATTAGCTAATTAATTGTGGACAAATTATATAATTCCTCAAGTATAACATATGCAGAATAATAGTACCTACTTCAGAGGTATAATGAGGGGATTAAATAAGACAATTCATACTAAAGCACTTAGCACAGTGGCAGCAATATAGTAAGTGTCCAATAAATGACAGCTTTAACAATAATAATCCTTATTATTATTGCTTGCATTTTACAAATGAAAAATACAGAATCTCTGAGAGGTAAAGCAATTTTTCCAAGGTCACAAAGCTAGTAAGTGTTAGAACCTGGAATTAAGCCCAGGTTGGACAGCCAGCAAAGCCCACACTGTTTCTACCATATTGTGTTAGACAATAGAAACAAGGGGGTTGGACACGTGAGAAAAACAAAACAGTAATTCTTAGAAGGGCAGAGCTGGCACGGGACCGACTCTGTTGGTGGTGCGTATTCACTTGAACCACTGTGGCCTGACATCAGGATTAGTTACATAGTCAGCGTAAGGGTGGCTTGAACCTGAGAGCTCTGGTCCCTGACCCAACCATGGGGACTGCAAATAGGTATACATACGGAGTCAGTCTGGTCACTTTGATCTCCCTTAAATGTTTCTGATAATGTGGAAATCTATCACTCAGGAAAATATTAACATCATTGATAAGTATTGTTAGGAGGTAGAATATTGCAGTGAATAAGAGTCCTTGAATTAATACAGACATGGTTTTAAGTTCTGAATCTTCCACTTATTAACTCAAACTTTGGGTGAGTCATTTAATACCTTTAGGGTTCAGTGTCTTCATCTGTGAAATGGCAATACTAAAAGTAGGTACGACATAAAGTAGTTTTGAAAGTTAAATGTAATAACATACATAGTGTACTTTCTGTAAATGTTAGCTATTTTGGACACGTCACTAGTGCTCACACATAACTGGTTCTCTTGTCCTCCTTTGAGTCATGGAAGGCTGACTTCCCAGCCATCTTGAGGTGGGCATGGCCATAGGAATAGCTTCAGCCAATGGAATGTAAACTGAAGTGACATGAGTTACATATTAAGAGAAAGAGTGAAAAAGCCCTTCCATTCCTCCCAGTTCTCTTTCCTCATGGTCCTGGAGAACCATGTTGAGATGGAGTTGGGACAAGTCAGTGCCTCTTTCCAAGCCTGGGTCTCTTAGTAATTATGTGGCACTGGCCTCCTCCTTGCCCTATTCTGGACAAGTACTTTCAGTGAGAAATAAAACATTGTTGTATTCTCACAGAGATTTAGCAGTTACCACATTACCCTAGCATACCTAGGTCTACCTGTCTAATACAGATATTATTATCATCATCCATTACCATTATTTGGTTCATTAGCATTTCCTTGGTATCCATCACTGCACTTAGTATATTTTATGTTATGACTTGTGCTCTATTTATATTTTACAACATATTAAATGTAAATTAAACTTTGTATAGTTTTGGTAAGCAATAAGTATCTTTAAATGTTTTGTCACTCTTAACTCACTAAATTAAGAGACATTGACATTCCATACAATGCACAATTCAAGAGGTGAGAGTTAATCAAATAAATCAGGTGGTAAAATAATCTTTTAAAAGTGTGTAAAATGTACACAATGGCAAAAATTCAAATTCTTAAATGGAGGAAATTTATTTGAAATATTGATTTTAAACAAGCCTAGGAATCTATTCTTAAGACAAAGAATAGACTCTTTTAAAACAGCTGTTGAAAACTTATGAGTAATGAATTGCATTGTGTGCTGAATTATACAATAATTACAGTAAAGGCTCAGACAAGTAAATAACTTGACACCATTCTTGACAAGACAGTGAAGTCTGAATCCACAGGGTGAGAAGAAACAAGATGCAAATAAGACTATATTCGATTTTAAATTTTATCTAATATTATCAAATGTCAGCATTAAATATCTGCATTAAAGAATATCAGTTGCTTCAGGAAATAACCCCAAAATCTCAGTAGCTTACCCAATCAATGTTTATATCTCTCTCCTGCAGTGTCCAATGTAGATGTTCCTGTTCAGGAGATTCTGCTCCAAGTGGTGACTCAGGGATCCAGTCTCCAAATATCTAATGGCTGTGCATCTGGTTGGACTGCTGAATGAAGAGAAAAAGCATGCAGAATGGTAAGGGAAAATTAAAAGTACAGGCTGTTGGGAGCCGTCTCAGAGTAATGAGACTCTAGGCTGACTGCAGGTGGAGAATGGCAGGTGGCTAAAGACCCCCAAGTTCTGTGTGCTGAGGAAAAGACTACAAAGCTGCTTGTTAGCTGAACAGCAAAAGGGGAACTGATAAAATCAGTAACCCAACAACGCCCAGCTCATCTCCTGTGCCATGGAAAAGCAGAAGCTTCTAAACCACAACCACCAGATCCTCAGATGTCACTGTCTATGGAGTTATGAACTTTGAAACCTTCCATCATGGACTTTTGAACTTTGGAACTTTCCATCATGGACTTGCTGACAGTTGCTATTTGCCTTGAGTTTCACTTTACTTAAAATATATTATTAGTCTATGCTATGTAATCATATAACTTGTTGCCAAGAGATAGTCTCACTTCCAAACCCCGAAGTTAGGAACATTGGTTCCTCATTCCCCAAAAACTCCCTACCAAATCCCCTATGCTTAGATAAGAAATTATTCCTGGTAAAAGAGGAACTTGCTTTCTATATATGCAATATGCTTTTTAATAAACGCCATCACTAGCTGCCATCAGCAGTTACTGAACCTCCTAATCCCAACTTTGGTGAATATGCCATCTCTTTCTTTTCTCATTTCCTCGCACCGATCAATCCGGCTCAGGGACCATTTGGTGGGTTCCTGGCCTGATCATCCAGGTGCCCCGGCTGTCGAGCTGGCTCTCGACAATGGGCCTAGAAATATAGTTCAATATATTGTCCAGAACTATTCAAATGGCCCTCCCCATATGCAATTGTGTTGAAATAAAAATATGCTATAACTTAATATCAAATTTAAACTCTGAAAAATGAGACTGAGAAATCCTCCAAAAACACAGAACAAGTGAGAACATAATAAAAAGTATGGAAAAATGTTAAGTGGAATGCAGAATGAATCCAGAAGTTTCAATGTCCATATAATAGAACGTCCAAAAAGACAACATAGAAAGAATTGAGAGAAAAAATATAATGCTTAAAAATTTCTTCAAGATGAAATTATTTAACATTTTGTAGATTGAAACAATCAAAAACACAATGCAAACAGGATTTTAAAACCCATTCCCAGGCATATAAGAGTGTAATTTCAGACCAAGGACATGGGGAAAAGCCAGATTACTTACAATAGAAATAGAAATTGACATCAAGCTTCTAGTCGAAACATTACTAACAAGAAGTCTGTGAAGAGAGGTTTAAAATCAGAAGAAAGAAAAAGAGAAACTTTGAAAATACACTTGTACATTTCACTACAGAATGAGAGAAATAAAAAGATTTTCACATATACAAGAACTCAAAAACCTTAGCACTATAGTATACATTCTGAAAGAGCTAATAAAAGATGTGTTCCAGCAAGAAAAGAAAATAAAACTATAAAGGTCATTTCTAGTTTTATTTGTAATGGGGTACAAGAAGCAATGATAAGCAAAGCAAAACAAAAAAATCAGGAACTCCTTGTTAAATCTAAGTATTTATTATAAAATATGCGTATAAAAACTAAAATTAAAAAAAAACAAAAAAAAACTAAAATTTTAAATAGTGGCAGCATTTGAATATGAAATGACAAGAAGACAGTGGACATTAATGAAACCATGCTGAGTTCTTTGTCCCTTTGCTGAAGAGTTATAATTACAGATTTATAAGAAAAATTTTTGAAAATTTAAGAGCAATTTGAATTTGAAGAATAATGAAAATTAGAATTTTAGAAAATTAAAATAGAAAATTAAAATTTTTAAAATAGGAAATAAAAGGGAATAAACAAATTCAGTAAATCCAACAAAAGGCCAATAATGGAGGAAGGAGAAAATATAGAAAGCATATATACTGCTGGGCCGGCAAAGTGGCTCAGTTGGTTAAGAGCTCGCTCAAGAGTGCGAGCTCTGAGCAACAGTGGTTCAATGCCGGGTCTGAGCTGAGCTGCCAACAGGCGGCAGGATGGCTCAGCTAAAAAAAAAAAAAAAAGCATACTACTACACAGAAAAAAATAACAGAAGTTGGCAAGATTAAATTAAAATCATAGGATATATGAATGTTTCAAAATCTCCCCTTAAATCCTCATAATGGATTTAAAACAAATGGGAGGAAACAACCTTGGTAGTTTGAATATAAAGGAATGGAAAAACATATATTAAAATTAAAAAATTTAATGGTGTAACTATATTATCAAGCAAAACATAATATGACTGGAAGTATCATTTCATACTGATAGATGGAGTGGTTTATCTAGAAGATAAGACAATCATGGATTTTAGTCACTAAACAAAATCATTTTTATATATGTAAAACATAAACTCATAAGATTGGATAACTTAGTAAATTAGCAATAACTGTGGGAGATATTAACACAGTTCTATAGAAACCATTAGATCAGGGGCACAAATGAAAAAAAGCTTGAGAATTTCAATTTTACCAAGTTTGACTATACATGTAGTTACAGAACTGCAATCAAATCACACATATTTATCTCAAGCGTGGATGTTTACAAAAATAGACTAAATACAAAACTACAAAATAACTCAGCAGTCTAGAAAAATAAATATCACAAAGTAGAAATCAATAATCAAAAATGGTGGCCAAAAATAATATATAGAGATATGTGTTAAGATACTTCTAAATTATTCATGAGAATCAAAAATGGAAATTAAAAATGACTTAGAACTAAATGATAAGCACAACTCCATATATCCAAAACTGTTAGATGTAGCAAGTGATGCTTGGAGGAAAATTTATATTCTTAGATATGTAAATTAGAAAAGAATTTTAAAGAGAGTGAAAGTAATTAAACTGCTAACTCCAGAGGTGAGAAAAATATCAGCAAAATAAACTTAAATAAAATCAATGGAATAAATTAATAAAGAAAAGCAGAAACTACCAGATTATAATTTTAAAAGATTGTCATAAACATCTAAATCTGACTATTTGGAAAGATGAATAAAACTAGCAAGTATATTGGGCACTTCTTAAGCCTCTTCTCACAGCATCTGGGCCCACTTTTAACTCTAAGAGTTACGACAAAAAACAGTACTGTCAGCTTCGCTCAGCTACACCTCTCATGGAATGAAAGCTGGGAACCCGTCATATCTTCTCAGGTAGGTGAATTCACAACATGTTTGCTAGCATTTCTCCCCCAGGTAATCTTAAATACAATCCCTTTCTCAATTGCCACTTAAAACAAGGCCAAAAACAAACCATAAATAGTGATAGACCAGAAAAAAGCCTTTAGTTTGACCTTCATATTCACTAAAAATTATGAAAATATGTTTATTTTATAAATAATACAGAATTTAGTTGCAATGATGACCTAACTTGTTAGAACAAAGAATGAATCAAGTTTAAATATTTTCTCTGGCTGAAAAATTTCAATGGAAGTATGAGGTATGATCAAAAACTACGGTGAATGTTAAAATTTTTAAAAAAATTATTACAATAAAAGACACATTGCCATAAATCCCCCTCAAAACACTCCCCTTGCTTTGAACACATCCCATTGTTCTTGCCACTTTCTGAAGCAGTTCTGGAAGTCCTCTTTAGTGATTGTCTTTAGTTGTACTGTCGTGGCTGCCTCGATGTCCTGAATCCCTTGAAAACGTTTTCCTTTCGTGGTCATTCTGACTTTGGGGAAGAGCCAGAAGTCGCACAGTGCCAGGTCCGGTGAATAAGGTGGATGAGGACACACTGTAATGTTTTTATTTGACAGAAATTGCCATATACCAGAAGCGATGTGTGACAAGGAGAGTTGTCATGATGGAGGATGAAGTAAAGACACTAACGAAAGAGGATTTATGAGGTCAGCATTACCCTGATACCAAAGCCAGATAAGGACCCTACAGAGGAAAAAAAACCAACAACAACAGGCCAGTATTTAATATCCATGATGAATATAGATGCAAAAATTCTCAACAAAATACTAATTCAACAGCACATTTAAAAGATCATACACCCAATAATATTGTAATAACTATATATGGTGTCAGATGGGTAATAGACTGATTAGTAAGATAGTAACGAAGAGGATCACTTCATTGGGTACATAACTGTCTAATCACTATTTGTATACCACAAAGTAGTATAATATTGTATGTAAACTGTAATTGAAAAATAAATTTAACCAAAAAAAATTATACACCATGATCAAGTGGGATTCATCCCTGGGATACAAGGATGGTTCAATACATGCAAATCAATAAATGTGATAACAGTACATGAATAGAATGAAATATTTAAAAAGCATATGATCATCTCATAGATACAGAAAAAGCATTTGACAAAATTCAATATCCATTCATAATACAATCCCTCAACAAATTGGATGCAGAAGGAATATATTTAAACATAATAAAGGCCACATATGCATAACTCTTTAGTCATTAGCAGACATTTTAATGTAACACTGACTTATTTTCCTATAAAATCACCAAAGAGGGGACTCTGATTATAAATATTCAGATCCAGATACTCAGTTACTGTTGGCACATTCTATGCTGGTAATGGCATAGAATAACATCTAGAAGGACATTGACCAATCACACATAATGTGGATATTTTAATCGAGTAAATATCTGTGTCGGTTCTGGGTCAGTTTTGGTTTATCTCCTCATCATGAGTCTTTATTATTTTTTGTTTAAAGATTTTATTGGGGAATTGGGGAAGGAGAATGGTGTTGGGGAATTGGGGAAGGGGAACAGACAAGTTGATGTCCTTCAATCTTAGTTGTGGAGGGCGCAGCTAGCTTAGCTCCAAGTCCAGTTGCCATCCGGCTGCCCATCGGCAGCTCGCAACTGCTCAATGCAAGGTGCCATGTTCAATCTTAGTTGCAGGTGGGCGTAGCCCACCATCCCATGTGGGAGTTGAACTGGCAACCTCGTTCCTAAGAGTGCACACTCTAACCACTGAGCCATCCAGCCGCCTGTCAGCAGCTCAGTGCAGCTCAGCTCAAGGTGCGGTGTTCAATCTTAGTTGCTGGTGGGTGTAGCCCACCATCCCATGCGGGAGTCGAACTGGAAACCTTATTGTTAGGAGCACGTGCTCTCACCAGCTGAGCCATCCTGCCACATGTTGGCAGCTCAGCTCGGGTGCAGCTCACTGGCCCATGTGGGAATCGAACCGGCGACCCTGTTGCTCAGAGCTCACGATCTTAACCAACTGAGCCACTTGGCGGGCCCTCCTCATCATGAATCTTATTTCCCTGCCTCTTTGCATGCCTGGTGAATTTTGATTGTATTATAAGCATGTAATTTCTACCATTTTGGGCGCTGGATTTCTAAATACCTATCAGCTTTGTTTTGGGGGCCATTAAATTCTTGGAATAGTTTGTTCCTTTCAGAACTTCATTTAAGTTTTGTTTGACGGGACATTTTTTTTGCCATTATTTTGATTTATTGCATTCTGAAGTACCATGGGGGAGGGCCTGAGAATAAGTCCGCTTTATCAGCAATTCTAAAGTCTTATTACCTGAGATTTGCATTCTGGAAAAAAAATTGAGACTGAATAACCAATATGTATGTCATGAGATTTGGGTTTTGGCCCTGACAGAAGAACCTGTACTAGCCTGGAAAAGGCTATGTGAGATTAAGGCTATGCCAAGGGCTTACTATTCCTCCTACTAACACAAGACTTTCTGTGTATTCTAGCTAATTCCCCATGGTTTTCCAGCCTGACTGGTGGGAACAGGCACAATTCCCAGCCCTGTGTGTATATCTGGCACTCTTACCTCTAATTCTTTTAGGTTTTCTTTCTGCTACCTTGGGGAGTTTCTTCACATGCATGTGCTGATCAGTAATCAGCTGAAGACTTGAGTGGGATCCTTTGCAGAGCTCTGAAGTGATCTCTATGTGAAGCTTTCTCCTCTCCGGTGCTCTGTCCTGTAAACTCTGGTCACCTTGGTTTCCCAGGACACTCAGCTTTCTCCTCAAATTACCAAGTCCCTTAGGTTCTGTGTAGGCTTGCACCCTTTACCCCCCACAACAGCACCACGGTCTGTTTCTTATCTCTTAGAAATCTCTGTGTTTTGTTGCCTGATATCCAGCATTTCATTTATTTTTTTTTCCTTATTATTGTTGTTTCAGGCATGAGGATAAATCAGGTCCCTGCTTTTCCTTCTTAGCTAGAATCTGAAGTTCTCCGTATTTGGTTTTAAACAAGAAGAAAAAGGTGAGTGTCTATCTATCCAAACGTGTGTGTGTGTGTGTGTGTGTGTATGTGTGTTTTAAATCTGAATCCCATGGGGGGGCTTCGTTTTCATCTCAGAGACTGTTAGAGCTTTTCCAATGTGGCCACTAAAGCTGCTTAAATTGGCTGCTGCTACAATCGCCTCCTGTTGAGGGACCAACGTTTGTGTCCTTTTCTCTATGTGAACTTGATAGTTGTTTTATGCTGCTCCCCAGAGGACAACCTGAGCTAGTTTAGAATTTGAAGCAAGCATCTTTGGGATGTATAGAGGAGAAACACGTGGTACCAATAAGCATCACAAAAGAATGCCAGATTCTCAATCCCCCAAAGACCCCAGGCAACTTTCCAACAGTGGTGGGAAGCTTTTTCCCATTCTCTTTTCTCAAGACTTTCCTAGACTCCCAGAATTCTAGCATCATGATAATGATTGGTTTATAAGCTGCATTTGCAGATTAAACATCTTGCTCCCTTCTCCTTTCCTTGCCTGGATTCCAAAGTCTATTTAGAGTACAGAATTAGTTTATATATTTTAAATACCCTTAGTTCGTGTACACAAAAGGATATTTCTCATATGTGAGGTATTTTCTTGGTGAATAATGTAAAATTAGTTTTTTTCCATGTGAAAGGGAGAGTACAACTGTTAAAACTTCAAAACTTTAAAGTCTGTCTATGATCACAATACACAGACAGTATTTTATTGCTCTCTAAAACTAATGGAACACATTTATAGTTTCCCATGTGAAACATAACAATTCACCTTTAATGATGTAATTGGAAACTTGATCTCTTGTTTGTCCCTTCCTTCTTAGTTTTGATTCCTTTTTATCTTTTAGCCCTTTAATTTCATTTTGCATTTGAAAAATATTTACTTCACTGTATCATTCTATCTTCTTTAGCCCTTCAGCTTATTTATCCCTCTCTGGAGTGCCTTTGAATACACTTGGTATCTTCATAGAAATGTACTGGTAACAATTTAAGAGGTTATTTTATTTAGCTTGCCTTTTTCCTAATCCATTAATAATTGTCTAGTAGGCCCATAAAGCTAGAAACTGAGAGACTGAGTAACACATTCTTATTTGTTTTATCCACAGAGGAATAAATCTACTTATAAGATTTAATCCTAGAATCCGATAAGAAACTGGTCCAAATGTCATTGACTTCCAACTGAGAAGTCAATTCTTTCAATTTAGGAAGATAATGCACCATCTTTCATGAGAAAAATCTTTTCCAGTTTTGGATTTCTAAAAGTATAATCAATAAATATCAATTTAAAGCTCACTTAATGTCAGTTTCTGTAGACCAACCAGAAAGAGTTATTCATCCCAGGTTCATGTTATATAAGTTTTTCGACGACGTAAGAGTTTTCATATGTATATGAGTGTGTGTGCTTTGGCTATGATTTATAGGGGAAATACAATGATTATAAGAAGATTTTTTTCTTTTCTGAATGAACAGCAATGGGAAAGGGTATTAATTACCTTAGTACAAAAGGCAGTACACAGAAAAGTTTGTATAGATTTACATCAAGGCAGATATGTTGCAAATGTAGTTTTTACCGCAATCTTTACTATTGATTGAAGTGGTAAACTCTCACTTTTGTGAGGTTAGAATAAGGGAGATAAATGGCCAGGAACCACACATGACAAACAGTGAATCTATTAACAATGATGGGTAAAAAAGCATAGCTTCTGAAAACCACTAAAGAAACAATTCTTTAAAAACTGGCTAGGAGTCAAAGTAAGTTTGAAATGAGAGAAATGAGAAACCAAAGACTCTAAAATCAAGTGAAGGAGTCCTGTAAAAGAAGGAACTAAAAATGAGGAGGAAACTTGAGGGAAATGTGTAAAGTTCAATTCCCCACAGAATCAGGGTGAGTTCCTGGGAAAGAGGACAGAAACTTTCATGAAGATATTTAAATCAGAAATATCCATTTACCTAAATTGGTTCCAAAGCAATCCTACCCAGAGCCAAGAAAGGTTAACTAGAAAACAGTTACCATATTTTATTTTTATGTGCTAACATTGCCTTTATTTTTCATTGAGGTATAATTGACATATAACCTTATCTTAGTTTTAGGTAAATAACATAATGATTCAATATTTATATACTATGCAAAATGATTACCACAGTAAGTCTAGTTAACATCCATCATCATATAGTTACACTTTTTTTCTTGTGATGAGTTTTTATATCTACTCTCTTAGCAACTTTCAAGTATGCTAAACAGTATTAACTAAGTCACCATACTGTACATTACATCCCCTTGACTTACTTATTTGATAACTGGAAGTTTGTTATAACATTTTCAATCATACAAGCCTAAGTCACAGGTCAGAAGTGGAAAATTCATTTTATTTTATTGTTTTTCTTTCAACAAGAACTTCCTAATGGCTTTAGGAGAGCCATTGTCTTCAGAAGAGAATCCAAAAGGGAGATGGCTCGTGAAGTAAGGAATTTCCTTTTCTTCATAACTGTAGCACTAGATTAATAGCTGTATTACTAAAGGTTTAGGATTAGGCCATGTAAACTGAGCTAATTCTATATCCTTTCCACTCCAAAGATGGCGCTGCTGATACACCATCTCTAGGCACACACATCTATAAGATACACATGACACAAATCTCAAGACACACACACTTATATACTACTGTACATTCCACCGAAACCCCTCGCTATAGTCGTGGCAGGTTTCCCTCTTAGTTGTTGAAATGGTAAGGAAAGGCATGATCCAGTCCATCTCTACTCTCTTTACAAAAGCCCCCTAATGACCACAGCACGCTGGTCTAAAGGAAGTATCCAAATGCAGTCAGAGGCTGTGAGAGGGTTGGATTAATTTCTTCACAAGGGCATTAAACATACCCCTGGAATCATGAGAAACTCTTAACCTGAAAGCTAATGAAACATTGAGAAAGAGATCAAATTAAAGCCTTTAAAACTGGAATGGTTAAAGATTTACTCATGATCAATGAGGTGCTCTATTTCAAAGATGCCTATTTAACCCTAATAGGTTAATCTCTCAAAAACAGATGAAGATGATATCTCAGAAACGGCATACAAAAGATGGTAAAATAGAATATAATCCTCAGCTTCGTGTAAGATGGTGTGTGTTTATGCATGCGTACCTTAGAAAGTGGACATGAGATAAAGTTCACTTTAAGATTGTAATCTTAATCACATAAATTTTAGGCTGAAAGTTGTTTTCCATATATATTTAAATTATTCAATGGAAGTTCATAAAAAAAAGATTGTGCAATCAAAAGGAATTTCTGATGCTTATATTAAAATGCTTGTTATGCTTTATGATTTTTTTCCAGGGGCATATTTTATTTGTTTCCTGGTAAAACATCTATAAGAGGGTGACAAACTATCACCATTGTACAAATATTTGTTTTGCAACTGTGAAGAAAGTATAATGAGAGAATAGGAAAGTAAAATAAACAGAATAAATAAGATCACATGGCGCTCTCGTATGTGTTGCCAGCATAAATGAAATATGTATTCAATGACTCCATAATTATGATGATTGAAAAGGTAATATACATAGAAAGTTCTAAAAACCCATTGCATACACTCCAGAATAAATAACTTAGCTAATATAAAATTATTCACTTTTTCAATAGAATATTCAGGGAAAATTTTTTATCAATGTCATCATTCTTATTCTTTGTTGTTATGCATATGCATTGTCATAAATTTTAAAATGTGAAAGAGTACATTTCTCACTTAGAAGGAGCACTGGTAAAGTGGCATTAGCTATTTCATTTTTAATGAAATATTGGCAGAACTAATATCAGCAAAGCCCAACAATACTGACAAGTATAAAAAGTAGAATGGTACCGTGTACACCTTTAAGACACACACACCTATTATACATAGCACTGTACATTCTACCAAAGCTCCTAGCAACAGTTGTGAAGGTTTCCCAATATGATGGTGACTGGCTCCAGTTATTGTGATTCACCTACCTTCACTTCTATCACATGGTAGTATAGTTCCACACACTCAATATTCTATTCTATGTCTCAGTGTTCAGAGTAGATGTTTCCTAGGCTTCTTTTCTGGCCTTGGTGGATTTCTCCCAATAAATTTGAAAAAGTACCTACTTTAATTCACCAGGTAAATATTCCCTGCACCTTAATGTTGATTAGTAATATCTATCTGCCACTTTGCTAAGTGTTTCACATATCTTATTGACCATATTTTAAGAAACAGAGGATTAGGAAAATGGAATACAGTAAGTCTTCACATAACATTGTCAATAGGTTCATGGAAACTGACTTTAAGTGAAATGACACATAACGAAACCAGTTACCACAGGCTGATTGGTATAAACAAGAGTTAAGTTCCTACAGCATATTTGTGGTTACAAAAACATCACCAAATTTCTAAATGAAGACCCAAAACACTTCTACTATTAAACACTGAAATAAATGTGAGCCACACATACATTTAAGAAAGATGAATAAAAATAAACAAGAGAATTCTTTTCCAACCCACGTATTCCAGTTTAGGATTTGGGTGGCTAGAGCCTACCCTGGCAGTTCAAGGTGCCAGGTGGGACCTAACCCTGGACAGGACGCCCTTCCATCACAGGGCCACTCACCTACACCCACACTCATTTCGACTGGGACAATTCAGACGTGTCAATTCCCCTCATGTGCAAATCTTTGGAATGTGGGAGGAAACTGGAGTCCCCAGAGAAAACCCACACAGACGTGGGGAGAACGTACAAACCACACAGACAGTGGCCCTGGCCAGGAATCGATTTTTTTCCCTCATCAATGTTATAACAAAATGATGTTGAACTAAACAACATTATTGGAGGACCTCCTGTACTTTATTCAAAATTACACAGATAATAAAGGTGGAGCTGGAGTTCGATCCCCCACCCACCCACCCTGTGTGTTTTACTCAAGATAACAAGCACTTAATCACTCTTACACTGTTTGTTGTCCAAATGCAACTACTGATATACTAGTTGTGAGTCAATTTCTGATGGTCTGAGGCTAAACAGAATATACTAAGGATGATTCCGAAAATTCTAGAATCACAGAATACCCTAGGACCTAACTGGTCATTAGAGATTTCAAGTAAGGGGTCTTAAACTAAACTTCCATAAGGTGACACAAGTAAGAAGTAAAAATTCATGTTAAGGACCTGTGTCTGGCCAGCACGAGCAACACTTGAAGAGCCTTAATAAACAACATGTCCAGCATGAGCAGGTCATGCAAGGTAGAACAATTAAGTTCGCAAACTCATCCTAGAAAAAGTGCTACATCCCTCATTGCTGAGTATCATTATGGTCACCTTCAAAGTACTCCCCTTGGGAAGCTATGCACTGATGCCAGTGTCTAGTCCACCCTTCAAGCAATTTTGGAACTCTTTTTCTGGAATGGCCATCAGAGCTATTGTCGTATTACCCTTGATGTCCTAAAGGTCATCAAAATGTCTTCCTTTCAATATTTCCTTTATCTTTGGGTAAAGAAAGAAGTCATTGGGGGCCAGATCAGGTGAGTAGGAAGCATGTTCCAATACAGTTATTTGTTTACTGGCTAAAACCTCCCTCACAGACAGTGCCACGTGAGCTGGTGCATTGTCGTGAGGCGAGAGCCATGAATTGTTGGAGAAAAGTTGAGGTCACCTAACTTTTGCACACAGCCTTTTCAGCACTTCCAAATAGTAAACTTGGTTAACTGTTTGTCCAGTTGGTACAAATTCATACTGAATAATCCCTCTGCTATGAAAAAAAAGGTAGCAATATCATTGCAACAAGTTCTCGAACTTAATTGTCAGATTTTGTATGATGATGGCAGTTAGTTCCACTTTCAATCATGAGTTTAATATACGTCTCTTTGAAGTCAGGCAGTGAAATATTCTTAGGCCACTCTAGACATTTAGATCACTGATATCCCCTTTTATGTCTAAGTATTTAGACTATCTGTCATTCATACAAGTTCAAGATTCACATTACTCTCTTGCCTAACTTTAAACTTTGTGAAATCTTCATAATATTTTGGCGAATTTCAGAATAACTAGAAGGATTCAGCTGATTTATATTACAGGAAAATCATTTCATATTTTACTTAGAAACATATATTCTTTATAGGAACACTAGTAAAAGAGAATTTGATATACTTTGGGAGCTTTCTTGAAGATGTAGGGATATGGCAAAAATATCTCAATAGCTTGTTTCCCTCCCCTGAAACTACACCTGAATAAATGAAGTTGTTCTTAGTCATTATCTTGCCATCATCAAAGTCATCAATGTAGTAAGCAGGAGTGGCTTTTCAAAGTAAATTCAATTATGCCCCCATAGAACATTTTCACTCATAGTACAAAAATGTAACCTAATACAGGTAAATTTTGATTTTTATACAGTAAAATTATAGTATGTTAGAAAACTTTCTTACAGTTGAGCAACTCAAAAAGTTCTGAAAACCTTCCTATTCCACACCTCTCACAGAATATAAATGGAACATAGATGTCAGTGAGAAAAGTCAATTTTATTTTTCTACAGATTCACCATCATATATTTGATAAAAGTCCATTGCCAAGACTAGAAGTTTGTTGCCATTTTCCAGGTGTTCTAAAGAGGAACTTTCCTCATGGTTTCTGTATTGCTAAAACTTAATCACTTAATCTATCAGGTTCTGAGAAGGCACAAAGTAAATAATGCTTTACTGAACAACAAGGGGAAAGTTAATGAAAAGGTTAGGGAGGGGAAAGAAAAAGAGCAGGACCCTACAAAGAAAAAAAAAGAGTTGCAATTCTTACATTTAGTCCTGATATATCATGAAAACTAATGATATAACTCCCGTGAGCTGCATGCAAATCAGAGTATTAATCTCTAGCAAAATGGTTTCTGTTACAGGAATCCACAAACAGATTTCTTTCCACTGTAGTAAATCAAACATGGTGGGTAGTTTCCGTTTGACTGATGAGTACACATGTCACTGGCAGGAGGGCAGTGACATATGGAAGAGCAATAAATATTTTTTCTGACACTTCAGCAGCCCTTGTTCAACGACACTAAAGGAAGATAGAAGACTTCAGGAGAAAATGCAAGTCTGTCTCTATTAGCTGTCGTGCCACTGCCGAGGCAGCAACTCCAAGGTGATTTGGTGTTCTGTGGCATAGCTTGCACATTTAGTGTTAAATAAATGAATAGCCTGAAAGCAAAGAATCAATAGTTCTCTCAGAACAGTGTTTGCATTTTCCTTCCAATTATGGCATTCTCCCAGTAACTTAGAGATTTTCTTCAGTGACAGTGATTTGGGGCATCTTTCGATTCTGTGACCCGGTTCCAAACCAAATCGTGTTAAAGCTTTTGTTCTTGGTCCTCCTCTACAAAACAGTTTATGTACTCTCTGTCTGCATAATTTCCCAGTTTTAGTAGGAATAAAATCAGGGACAAATGTATTATGTTATAATCCATGTCCAAGAGATTTTTAGGTATTTGATTCTAAAACACCTTGGCACATATCAAGCATGGTTATTAATGGCTACTATGATTCCCTCTAATAGGCCAAATACAGCAGGTATTAAAATGCAAGCATGAGTTGTCATCAATGTGACTTATGTGGCTTCTAATTCCTTTTGAACACCTATTGTCATGTACCAGAGGACACCCTGAATTTCAAGTGTTGAGTAGAGTAGCATATGATCATAGTTCAAAATGGACCTCTGCCCACTCTGGTGCCAGGGTTTCAGTATAGTGAGGTGTAAAAAATTCACAGGGTTCAACCACATTCTGCGGGCCCAGAATAGAAAGACAGAGTTCTAGGTCTGCCACAGAAAACAGATCCAACCAGAGAGCCAGCCATTTTCAGGGCTGCCAGGCAAATCACTCATACAGATGTGTGTAGCAAGTTAACAATAAGAGACAGGCAAGCTATCCATTTTTAGATCCAAGGATAAAAAGTTTGGCAGGTATGGATGACATATCATGGTTAAAGCAATGTAAGGCTCTTTGGTCGTGTTTCTAGTAGCTGTGTTTGCTGGCTGAAAATCATTATTCCAGTCTCCTGATTGCACTGAAGAGAAATGAACAAATATGGCTTGGCCTCATGTTCATTCAAAATCTGATACTTAAAATGTAGGAAAACAGTGGAGTAGTGTCCAATATAAAGAGAAGTCAAGAAATTGAAATGAAAATTTTCTTGTACCACTAATTATCTTTATGACCTTGGATAAAATACTTATCACTTGTAAGTATTTATTTATAACATGTTTTGTTGTGCTCAATTAAACCTATGGTAGTTCTAGCTTTCAAATTCTGACTTTCTAATTCTACTAGTTATTGAACAGATACATTTATAACTATATATCTCTGCTTAGCTGTTGTGTTATAATTACAATTCATAATTATGAAGCATTCATGCTTCTAAATTATGTTATGCAGTCTCAATTTTACAGAATGTATTTCAAGACTGAAAGTTGACATGAATTGCAAGTGTCTCTCTGCAATATACCTAATATTCAAATATTTAAAGAAGTAGAAATTAAAAAATAAACCTAATATATAAAAGTTATAAAACTTGACAGAACAGATAAACCTAAAGAGATAACTCTTCACCTTACGAAAATTTAACACATTTCATTCGTATATTCATCCATTCATTCAACAGCCATTTACTGAATGAATACCATGAACCAGATGCTGTACCGAGTGGCTAAGGATAGAGCAATGAATAAGAATGACATGGTCCTTATCTTCATAGTCCTCACCTTTGGGGGAACTGAAATCAGAGAACATTAATATTGTCATTTATAAGTATGTTGTATAGAATAGTCCGTTTCTTCATGAAACCTTCAATCTACCTGGGAGAAGATGTTAAACAAATAATTACATGACTTTCACTCATGACAGGTGTTACAAAGGAGAACTGCAAGTAGCAGGGAAAACATAATATAGTGGAAACGATCTCATTCTGGGGAATCAAAGGATGCTTTCCTTGGTTTTGCTTTTTACTTTATAAAAAATTTTATTAAATTTATTGGGGTGACATTGGTTAGTAAAATTATATAGGTGTCACGTGTACATTTCTATAATACATCATCTATATATCATATTTTATTTTTAAATTTTTTTTAGTTTTCAATTACAGTTGACATTTAATATTATATTAGTTTCAGGTGTACAGCACACTGGTTAGGCATTTATACAACTTACAAAGTGATCCCCCTGACTAGTACCCACCTGGCACCATATATAGTTATTACAATATTATTGACTATATTTTATATGCTGTACTTTACATCTCTGAAGGATGCTTTTCCAAAAAAGTGACTTTATCCTATGAGATGAAGGAGGAAAATTTATTAGTTAAAAGTGAGAAAAGGGAGCGAGGTGGTGGTAGAATGTTTCGGGTTGGGAGCATGTGAAAAAACCTGAGGCAGAATGGATCATGGAACATTGGAAGAACTGAAAAACTCAAAGTAAGCTTACTATAGAGTAAATGAGGGGTAGAATGGCACACAACTATTCAAAATAATATTTTCTTGGAAAAACATTATTTTTGAATATTACCTAATTAGCATCATACTGATAGGGAGAAGACATGGATTGTGAAAACAACATGGCTTCAAGAATGTAGGGCAGTTCCCAATATTATATTTACTTAGTTCACATGATAAAGTGCAAAGAAAAAAAAATCTAAGTTCCTAGTTCAGATGCTGACTCACATATTTTTTCTTATGCAAAGGCTTAATCAGGTCAACTGAACTCAATGAGAAATTCAACTTATTTCTTATGAGTCATCTTGAATAATAATAAATTATTCATAGACATAAGGGAAATAATTTATCCTCCTCAGGCATTGTATCATGAATATATATACCTTCTATATAAGCAAACTATTTGCAGGATTTACCTTAAAATTTACTTAGATATTCCAAGATTTAAGTATTCAGATAGGACACTAGCAAAGCTGGATTCACTGATGAGCACAGGCATAAGAAACCAAGCAGTGCTCCATCAGAGTAGCAGGTGACTCTAGATCATTCTGTTTTCCAGTAAGTCCCCAAAACTTAACTGCCATGACGTGAATTGGCACCCATTCCTTACATTAAATGCAAGCTAGAAACATGCAGCCATAAATTGATGGGGAAAACAGTACCCTTCAAGTGTAAACATTTCTTTCTGACGTTTTTAAGTTTCCCATTTCAACTCCATTAAATCTAGCTATATTTCCACTTCTTTTCTCTCATAGTTTTTTCTCTGATTCATCCCTCAATCAAACATTGATAAATGTACGAAGTAAATAAATTTATTAGTTTATTTTTGTGTAATAATGTCACACTGTATAAACTATGGGTTCTAATTCCAATTCTGCTGCTAACACTGTTTTCATTCTTTATTTTTTTTCAGAACCTGGGACAAAAAGTTCATACTTCAAACAAATAGCAGTTAAACTCAATCTAACATATATTTTAGATTCAGCCTATAAACTTTGGGAATAAGTTTTTTTTTCGCTTTACTGTCCTTATCTCAGGGAGATTAGAGGGAAAAAACTAATTTAGATCACTTAAATAACAACATATTAAAACTCGAGTTTAAACCAAGACACCAATGCACAGTAAATGTCAAATTCCAAAGTGAGGTATCAGATTACTGTATGCAGAAATTATAAGCAAAAGCAGAGCACTTTTTAACTCTTGGATACACAATGGACTCACAAGAGGAACTCAAGAAACTACTGATGCCTGGGTCCTATCCCCAGGGGTTCTTATTACATTCCAATAGGATGTGGCCTGGGAATTAGAATTTTTCAGAAGCTACTTAAAAGATTCCAATGTTCAGAACCACTATGTTAGCTAATAGTAATGATTCAGAGAACACTAAGGGATGATACTTTTCAGATAAACACTAGTTGTTCAATAAGTATTTGTTGAATTAAATCAATAACACGATGCTTTAAATCGTTAAGTCTAGTGAAATATTAATGTAAGAATTATGTTTAAACTATTGAAGTAGGGGTTTAAATAGCCCTGAGCTGATACTGCTTAAGGACTTGCTGGGTATAAAGTAAGCTGCCTTTATGGGGTCTTTTCCCATAGGGATTCCAAAACCATAGCTAATTCTTCTGTTATTCCTTGAATCACAAACTTCTACTAAAGTCTAAAACTAGTATTTTTAAAGTAAATGTTATCTGGAAGTTTCATTTCCAAAATAGATCCTACCTATTAAATTTGTAGGTGTTGCATTACAGGATTATTTGTCCAATAGGGATCACAAAATAACACTTACAGGTTGGGATTTGGGAAAGAATTGAAGACTGTTAGAAACCCCCTTTACGTGAGTGGTTTTAGTAAACAAAGTAAAGTCCATTTCCCTTTAAGCCTTCGACACCTTACCATGCAACTTCCTCAAGTGTGTCTGTGCATACGTGTGCATATGTGTTTTGCTGTCCCCTTTCTCATTTGGAACACCCAGACTTTTTAAAGTCTTTTCACCTCTTTTCTACTTAATACCAGTCAATTTGATTGCTTCATTTCAAGCAACTTAAAAACTTTACTTGGAGGGCTGCTGTGTGGTAACAGGATTAAGGGCAGGTAGAGCATCAGCATATTAACAAGATAGCTATGATAGATAAATATATGTATTTATGTATATATAAAACTATACACCAGGGGTGCCAAAAAATGTATACAAGTGGACACTTTGGTCAATGTTGCTCAAGCAGTAGTTCGCTGTAATCAGAAGTGTCTGGACACTCGCTGATGGTGACCACCTTGAGCACCTTTTGTCATTGCCGAAGTCAAACGTGACTTGTGTTCATTTTTTGCTATTGGTATATACTGAGTATTACAATTTTAACAGGTTTTTTGTTTCTTAAAATGTGTATAAATTTTTAGCACTTCTGTGTGTATTATTATTACTCATATTAAGCAACTCCTCAAATTGCATCTCACAAAATGATTATGCTTCTACTGCAGTGATCACCCAATGCTATAGAAAAACTTAAATATAAGAGTGAGAAAGCACTATGTGTAAATTGCTTGGTACTAATATTATTTTAACATTTGTTAATAAATATTTAAAGTCTCTATGTTCTGCATCCACCTTACCATAGCTCTGTTTGTTCATAAATTAGGGCTAGGGCAGGGGATATGGCTAGCTAAGAAGATGTTTTTCTCCACCCAGAGTCCTCCTAGGATTTAGGAGCAGTGATGTAGTTCTAGAATCTGGCAGAGCTAATAAGACTATGTGGAAAGGGTTAAAGAGGTGAGAGGGAACAAACTTAACAGATTCCATAGCTTCCATCCTGATTTGCCTCAGAGATTTGATCAGGCAAAGTGCATGGACTCCTGAAACTCAATATCGTCTGCAGGGATATCTTAGTTAAGTAAAAGTGCAGTCAACCAATAGAGGACTGGTCCCCTATAAGGAGGAAGCAATCACTCTGTAATTAAACAATCCTGATATCAAATGCTATTTATAGCACTTATTAGTAATTTAACTCCTTGAAGCCTCAAATTATCATTAATGAAACAGAAGAGCTGTTGAGAACACTGAGAGTTATTTAGTCAGGTTAGACTGTTATTCAACATATAGTTATAGGGCATTTACTATATTTCAGGTATGACACAGGGCTGAGAAGATGAAGACAAAAAGGTAGACCCTGCACTCACAGGGACTTAGGGGTGGTAGGGATACAGCATTATAAATCATTATAATAGAATATGGTAATCAGTGTAATTACAAGGTGTAGAGGGAGGAGAGGGGAAGGAAGTCCAAAAGTGCCTAGAAGAATCAAGGAATTCCTCACAAGGAATATAAACTTGGGCTGAGACTTTAAGGATTCAAGTATGAGTCTATTAGAAACACTAACATAAGGAAGACATTCTAGACAGATAGAAGAATGGTGTAAATGATCTGAAGATGTAAGAGTACTCTTAGGCAAGAGGTTTGTAGTAGAGGATATTAAAGAGCAGTTGTAGAAAATTAAGTTGACCAGGTAGGCAACGACCCGAGAATGAAGAGACTGGTTTGTCATGCCAAGGAATTTTTTTTCCCTAAAGGTGATAAGAAGCCAATGACATGTTTTGAGCAAAGAGCTGATGTCATGTTTGTTCTAGAAAGATCATTCTCAAGAGATTTTGGAGGATGGACTGGAGAAGGGTAAAATGAAGGATGAGAGAATAGTGAAGAGGACATTCAATGCTATGAGTAGGATCTGGTTGAGTTCAGTGGCAGTAGGGATGGAAACAAAGTTAACAGATCAAGAATTTACTTATGGAGCAGTGTGAATAAATATGTGGACAAATTGTATGTGGGAGATGTAGAGATCTAGAAGGACTTTTGTGTTTGGGACTTGGACAACTGAATGGATGGCAGTTGTTACCAACACAAGAAATTTCAAAAGAAGTATATAGAATATATTGATGATGCTAACCCTCCAGAATATGAGATATTCATAAGACAGTCATTCGGAAACATAAAGCATCTGGAAAAGAGCCTGGCACATAATAGATGATCAAGAAATTGTAGTTCACCTTCCTTTTGCACCAAGAAGAGTTGTCATTAAGCTATTGAATACATGTAATTAATACTTTCAAGAAAGATTTGGTCTCTTTCAGTTTAATAACTGATTATTTCCTATAGATTTTGAATATTCCCTTCCCTTCATCTAGATCATCCTGCCTGCCCAGGCCATTGGGCTCTCCATCCTTCCAGCCATGGTTTCAGTATCTTCTAAGTCAGGCCTTCTATAGCCATGCTAAGAAACAGTTCCCCTCCCAATTTAGTACATATCACATCTTCCTATTGATGATCTGCATAAAAAATTATCAATTTTCAAATAAATGACTCATTAGTTTATTTGCTTATTAATTTATCTGCCTTTCCCATCAGATTCTATTCTAAAGTCTATATTGAATAAATGAATGAATGAGTAATGAATGAAATCAGTATACTCCATTTAACTTTGAAATTAATTATCCAATTTGTGGATACAAAAACTCTTTAGCCTACTCATATTACAGGCATACCTTGGAAATATTGCAGGTTTGGTTCCAGACCACC
>NW_017732236.1:348712-353485 GCF_001890085.2 Hipposideros armiger
TCAAAACCACAATGAGGTATCACCTCACACCAGTTAGAATGGCTATCATCAACAAGATAAATAATAACAAGCATTGGAAAGGCTGTCGAGAAAAAGGAACCCTCGTAGACTTCTAGTGGGAATGTAAATTGGTACAGCCACTATGGAAAACAGTATGCATGTTCCTCAAAAAATTAAAAATAGAATTACCATATGAACCAGCAATTCCTCTCCTGGGTATCTACCCAAAAAATCTGAAAACATTTATTCGTAAAGATATATGTACTCTGATGTTTACTGCAGCTTTATTTATGGTGGCCAAGACATGGAAACAACCAAAGTGTCCTTTGATAGATGATTGGATAAAGATGCAGTACATATATACAGTGGAATATTACTCTGCCATAAGAAAAGGTGAAATACTGACACTTGTAAATGGCAGTAGCCATCTTGACATTATTATGCTAAGTGAAATAAGATGAAAAAGTCGAGAACCATATGACTTCACTCACACATCAGCTGTAAAACTGAAGGCGACAAAGGAACAAGACAAACAGACACAAACTCATAGACACAGGCAACAGTTTAGAGGTTACCAGAGGGTAAGGGGGTGTGTGTAAAGTGGGTCAAATATATGGTGATGGAAGGAGAACTGAGTGGTGAACACACATGTGATATATAGATGATGTATTACAGAACTGTACACTTGAAACCTATATAATTTTACTTACATTGTCACCCCAATAAATTTTTAATAAAAAATACAGGAATTAGTTTTGTAGACACTTTGATTTTTAAATGACTCTTCTATTTAATATCACTCCTTTACCCCTCAATTCATTTTATGCCATTAAAAAATGTTAATAAATTTTATGTTTTTTTCAAATAGCATTAAGTTATAATTGTATAATAAGCGATTTAGAAAATGTCATGCCTAAAATTACAACTGTTGGAGCTTTAAATATACTGTAATTTACCAATTCTTTCCTACTCAAGATAATGCACCACCTCTGACTTCTGTTGGAGGCTAACGGATATTATTTTCTAAATTTTGAGAAAGTATCAGCTTTGTCAATAAAGTCATTTCCTTTCATTCCCACAACAGCTTTAGATTCCCCCTAACAGAAAGTGGAAAACTTTCTCCTATACTTTAGTTTTCTCTTTTCTTTATTCCAAATACAAAGAGGGAGCATCAAAAGTGCTCCTTTTGTGAAACAAAACTTAAGATGAAATAGAATTAAAGGTGAGGCTAGTTTCTCCTACCTTGGGCAAGTTCTGTATGGAAATGCAGACACTCTGCTCCCCAAATTTGTGCTTAATCAAAGATAAAATTTAATACTACAACTACAACAGGAAAACTGATAACCTCAATAAAAAAATAACTGTGCNATACAAAAACTCTTTAGCCTACTCATATTACAGGCATACCTTGGAAATATTGCAGGTTTGGTTCCAGACCACCACAATAAGATGATTATCACAAAAGCAAGTGCATATAAAAGTTATATTTATAGTATACTGTACTGTAGCCCATTAGAGGTGCAATAGCATTAAGCTTAAAAAATGTACATACCTTAACTTAAAAATACTTTATGGCTTAAAAAGGCTAACAATCATCAGAGCCTGTTGGAAAAATGGCGCCAATAGACTTGCTCAACGCAGGGTTGCCACAAACCTTCCATTTTTTAAAAGCGCAATATCTGTGAAGCACAATAAAATGAGGTCTGCCTGTACAAATATACGCAAACCCACTGTTTTCAGTTTTTACATATTTTAGTCCTTAACATCTCAAAATAAGGCAGGGAAGGGAGAGAAACTTCATAAAACACAAAACTGTGAAACAGCCTCTTTCACAAATAATAATGAATGCCTAAGGTTTGAGCACTATACCATGGCAAATGTACTGATGATCAGAATCCTAACAAAAATTATGAGCCAACAAGGAAATATCTCCATAATACCATCATCCAGCTTAATGGATCTAGAGCAATGCAAGTCAAGAAAACCCTACTTGAGCATCCATTATAGGCAAACCTGTGTGCCATTCTTGACAGGTAATAAAAAATGATTTAAAGCATGGTATCTTCCTTAAATGAATTTACCATTTAGTGATAAGGATGAGAAAATTACAAATAACTAAGCTATATGGCAGAATATGAAACAAGCTGTGAGATGTGCTGAAAGACAGCACCATCAGAAGCCACATAAGTCCTTTCCCAAGTCAGCAATATGCTTTCTTAAAATACGATGACATCATTTCTAATTCAAGCATAGACAAGGTAACAAACCAGAGAGTAGGGGAATAATACATGTCTTGGGAATTTGATACTATCCTTGGAAATATACACAGAGTGGAATGCAATCACAGGAACAGAAACCACAAAATAGGTTCATGGCCTTTAGTGAATGTTTGAAATCCATCTCCTCTATATTTTTTATGACTTTTTAAAGCAACTGTATGAAAGTGGTTTTAATAAAATGTAACAATGACTTAAGGATATTTTTTTTAATCCATATTCGACCCAGGTGATGCTAAATTACTGCATATGAGTACACTACTACATTCCACTTGTTTTTTCTCCATATCAGTTTCGACTCTCAAATACACACAAAAAAAGAGCCATAATGTCTGCCACCTGAGAAATTATATTTGAGATTTCATACTCCATAGGCTTTTTTGCTGCTTACCTTACCACTTAAGGAACTAGAAACAGAAA
Source organism: Hipposideros armiger (assembly GCF_001890085.2). Lineage (NCBI taxonomy): Eukaryota > Metazoa > Chordata > Mammalia > Chiroptera > Hipposideridae > Hipposideros > Hipposideros armiger. The sequence goes on from NW_017732236.1 coordinate 351,409, forward strand.
TCAACGGCCAGTTCATTTCCCTTAATGAAGCAATAGGAAAGAGAAGTTTTGTCAAAGTAAATAGAATATGAAGACATTAAATGATGATACATCAAAAAAGATTTCAATGACATAGTCATCTTTATCACTAATTTCAAAATTCAATTGTTAAATCTCTCCTTCCATGAATTTTCTTCATGTTGAATTTTAATACATCAAAAAAAATTAAAAACCTAGGGAAGAAATTCTACAGTAAAATTTTAAAATCTCCCTTCTTCCATAACCTAGTTATTCTTAGGCCAAGGTTTACAATAATACTTATAACTCCTGTGACCCTTACTTTTAGATTAATTTCAGAGACTGCATTCTTCCACATCTGTTAATTTCTAATGTAACCATTTAATGCAGTCATTTGATCATGAAATATGTTGTTTTAGTTCCATAATATTAATTATACTTATATCTATCAATAATATTTCCTTATTTCTATGAATTCATCATTATTGTATATAAACTAGAATCACTTACTGGTGCCAATGTCTCCATTTTGTCAATAGATAGTAGCAATACATTGTGTTTAGAACTCCACTCACCATTTTACTCCCACTTTTAATAGTTCATGTAGTCCCCCAAAGTCCTATTTACTAATGAAGGGTGTAATAGTTACAGATTAAATGAAATTGCCCATTTATTTGTAAAATACACAGCATAAAGAAATAATTTACCTAATAAAACTAAATGTTGTACTATATTAGGTTGAGCTAATGAACCAGATTGAAAATACAGGAATTACTCTTAACCACAACAATCAGGCAAGAGAAAGAAATAAAAGGTATCCAAATTGGGAATGAAGTTAAATTGTCACTTTCTGCAGATGACCTGATGCTATATATGGAAAACCCTAAAGTCTCTACCACAAAGCTATTAGAAACAATAAGCAAACACATTAAAATTGTTGGCTACAAAATCAATGTACAAAAATCCATTGCATTCCAATATACCAACAATGAAATCTCATAAAAAGAAATTTTAAAAAATCCTTTTGCAGTTGCAACAAAAAGAATAAAATACCTAGGAATAAACTTAACAAAGGATGTGAAGAAACTATACACCAAAAACTATAAGACATTTTTAAAAGAAATTGAATAAGACACAAAGAAATAGAAAGACATTCCGTGTTCATGGATTGGAAAAATCAACATAGTTAAAACAGCCATACTATCCAAAGCAATATACAGATTTAGTGCAATCCCCATCCAAATTCCAATGGCATTTTTTAAAGAAATAAAACAAAAAACTCATCAGATTTGTATAAAACCACAAAAGACCCCAAATAGACAAAGCAATCCTAAGAAAAAAGAATAAGGCTGGAGGTATCACACTCCCTGACTTCAGCTTGATTGTACTACAGATCAATAATAATCAAAACAGCATGGTACTGGCAGAAAAACAGACACACAGGCCAATGGAATAGAATTGAAATCCCAGAAATAAACCCACATAAATATGGACAGATAATTTTCAACAAAGGAGCCAAAAACATATAATGGGGAAAAGAAAGCCTCTTCAATAAAAGATGTTGGGAAAACTGGAAAGCCATGTGCAAAAGAATAAAACTAGAGTGCTGTCACCCTGTACCAAGATTAACTCAAAATGGATCAAAGGCCTAAACATGAGACCTGAAACAATAAACTGCATAGAAGAAAAAATAGGTACTAAACTTACGGACCTTGGGTTCAAAGAGGATTTTATGAATTTGACCTCAAAGGCAAGGGATGTAAAAACTAAAATAATTGAATGAGAATGTATCAAACTTAAAAGCTTATGCACAGCAAAAGAAACCATCAACAAAACAAAGAGGCAACCAACTGAATTGGAGAAGATATTTGCAAACAACGTCTCCAAACCAACGCTAATGCCCAAAATATTGAAGGAGCTCATACAACTCAACTACAAAAAGAAACAATCCAATTAAAAAATGGGCAGATGACATGAATAGAAACTTCTCCCAAGAAGACATACAAACGGCCCACAGATACATTAAAAAATGTTCAACTTCACTAGCTATTAGGGAAATGCAAATCAAAACCACAATGAG
>NW_017732236.1:355140-369469 GCF_001890085.2 Hipposideros armiger
CAGGTAGTTAACAGGAAAAGAAATTGAAATGGCTACCACACATATAAAAGATGCTGAACCTCACAGAACATAAAAGAAATAAAAATGACACTAAGATACCATTTTTCACCTTTAAAAAAATGTCAGTATAGTTGAAATACAATAATATTGTACCAGTTTCAGCTTGAAGCATGCTCATACATATACTGCGAGTGAGAATATCAGTTGGGAGAACCCCTATGGAGGCCAATCTGGCAATACCTACCTAATTTAGAAATACAGATGCCACTTTACCATGCAGTTCCACCTCTGGGAATTGATTCTGCACATACATGTGAGCACATGCAAAATGAGATACAAACTAGATGTTTCAGAGCATTGTTCATCCCAACTCCTCTTAGAGTTAGGTATGACCATCCCATTAAATTCTTCCCAGTGAAACATGGTCAGAAGTCATGGTGCTTATACCAAAGAAACCATAATGTTGCCCTATTCTTTCGCCTCTGTTCCTGATTGGAATGGCCACGACCAGAGTGACCTTAGAAGCCACACAGTCCCTGATTCTGTAAATGTACTTACCGAGTTTTGAATTTCTTTTATTAGAATCAACCCATATCATGAAACACTTAATCAAAATGTGTGTGTTATATGCCTTGACAATGTAAAAGTGATATTATAACTGATAGAAAGTGAGAAGTGCAGGAGGGAAGTAAGGCTGGAAGGAACCAGAGGGTCTAGGTTCCTCGTTTTCCATGGTGGGGAATAAAGAGATAATTTCTAAAGTTGAAAAAGAAATATGTGCTTATGTAGATTATTAAAAGTAATGTGGGTTATCAAAAAAAATTGATTTTTAACTAACCCAAATATAGAAGAGGAGGGAGAGAAACATATGGCCTAAGGAAGTTCGTCCTTCTCTTTTTTATAACTAGGAGTCAATGCAAATTGCCTAACGATTATAAATCACACAAAAAAAGAGATAACCAAATGAATTCTTTAGCGTTAGTAAGGAAATCCCGATGTCCTAAAAACAGTCAAAAGTCAGTACCTCTGGGTCGTGACAACATGGATGGACCTAGAGGGCATGGTGCTAAGTGAAATAAGTCAGACAGAGGAAAACAAATACTGTATGATCTCACTTATATGTGAACTCTAAAAAAGCCAAACTCATTCATTACACTGTACTCCTGAAACTAATATAATGCTATGTCAATTATACCTCAATTTAAACAAAAGCCAAACTCATAGAAACAGAGTAGAATGATGGTTGCCAGATGCTGGGGAAAAGGGGAAATGAGGAAACGTTGGTTGAAAGGTACAGACTTACACTTATATGATGATTGAGTTCTGGGGAGCTGAGGTACAATACAGCAGGGTGAGTATAGTTAACAATACTGTATTGTCCACTGGAAAGTTGCTAAGAGAACTGGTAATTATGTGATGTGACAGAGATGATAGTTAATGCTATGGTGGTCATTATTCTGCAATATATAAGTGTACTGAATTAATACATTGCACACCTTAAACTTAATGTTATATGTCAACTATATCACAATAAAGTTGGGGGGGGAAAGTCATTACCTCTGAGGAAGCTTAGCCAATACCTGTTTTCTTTTTCTTTTTCTTTTTATGCTACTACTGAATTCAAATAAAATTTAATTTAATGATTTTATTTGAATTTGTATTGACAGTATAATCCTATATTTGTAAGTATTTTTCTATCCTTCCAGTTATTCTCTCTATATATATATGCATATATATTAATAAGGAGATATTTGGAATGAAAAAGTTAATTATAGTTTTATTCTACAGATCAAGAAACTTTTCATTCTTCTTTGTGTTTTGGATGAAATTTCATTTCTTTTTCATACTTTTGCTTTAATTTTGAGCACGTATAATTTATTTAGAAAGTAATGTCATTACAACAAAAAGACAGCCAAAATTATATTTTAAACAAATTTCCATACTTTAAAATTGATTCAAATGAGGTTTTAATTTCTTTTTACACTTCTATATGCTTTCAGTGAGTTTTACTTTACTGTTGCTTTTCTACACATTTACTTTTTTATTATGCATCATTAATTTTAAAATAAAGCTGTTGTTATTTAAAAGGGAAATGTAAAATGCTATATATAGTACATATAGTATTTTCATTCTTGAAATTGATGATGATGTTAATAGTGTCTAAAAATCATATCTAAATATAACCTCCATTGTAGCCTGTAATATTATAACATTTGTATACTAATTTCTTTGTAAAAATAATCCAGGTTATTGGTCACTGGATCTATAATATTTTATTTCATTAGGATACTCACAATTTCTGAAGAAAATATCTTAATATTACCTAGAACACTGACAGTATATAGATTTAAAGGTGCCCCTCCCCCCTTATCCACGGAGATACGCTCCAAGATCCCCAGTGGAGGCCTGAAATTGCAGATAGTACCAATCCCTATCTACACTATGCTTTTTCCTATACATGCAAACCTATGATAAAGTTTAATTTCTAAATTAGGCAGAGTACGAGATTAACAACAATAACTAATAATAAAGAGAACAATTATAAAAATATACTGTATTTAAGTTATGTGAATATGGCATTATTATATAAGGGTGACTTGAACACAAAGCACTGAGATACCAGGACAGTCAATCTGAAAACTGAGCTGGCTGCTAAGTGACTAAGTGGTGGGGAATGTCTAAAGCATGGAAACACTAGACAAAGTGACGATTCACATCCCCGGTGGGATGGAGCAAAGATTTCATCACACTACTCACAACAGTATGCAATTTCAAACTTACGAATTGTTTATTTCTGGAATTTTCCATTTTATATTTTTGGGTCATGGTTGACCACAGGTTACTGAAACTAGAGAGAGCAAACCAGTGGATAAGAGGGGGTGGGGGAAATAATGTATTATGAAAACAAAAAGAATAAAATGAAATTAGAAGAAAATGATAATTCCTAAAGTTAAAACAAGATGAAACAAAACTTGGCATCTGAAAGTGATCAGTGCAAGAGAAATGAAGTAAAATAGATGCTTTTTCACTGTCATCCATGCTGTTAAATAAAAAAAGACCAGAGAGTGTGTGGACTTTAAAAAAAATAATAAAAGTAGAAGGAATTTCCACTTTTACTGACTTATGAGTAGCTCTGTGAGCTTCAATCTAACCAAATCTCCGATTTCTGAGCTACAGAGGGACAGGATGATGGGCAAGCCTACCACTCCTGTGGTCCAGCAAAAACCACCTGCCCTGGGACTATATTCTCTGACAACAAAATAGCCCTTCTTGGGTCCAATAAAGCTATTAAGACATTAGCAGTATGTTTTCTGAAGATGAACACATCTTAAAAGGGTAAAAACCTATTCAGATTGCCATATTGGCAGGAGCAAGACTAGGACTTTCAAAATCCCTAACCTCATGCAGTGACCATCTTGCCAAATGGCAGTTCTCTTTCCAGTGTGATGGTCCAGAAGCCATCCCAGAAATAAAAGCCCTTAAGAAACCTATTATAGCATTCAGCTGCCATTTCAAACTTCTAAGGTAAAAATAAGCACAACTGACAGCAAACCTAAATTTTGCAAAGAAAAGAAACATTTGACTTTATAAAATGAATCAATCAGATCTTTGACAACATCACTAAACTCTATCTCAATAAATCAGAGATGTAGTTACAAGAATTAATTTTGACATGTTAGAAGGTCTTAATATCTGCACAGAATCAACACCATCCAATTTTGTCACTTATAAATCATTAGTAAAAAAAGATCTGAGGCTGTGAATGGAATATAACTCTTTTAGACAGAATGTTTAATCTTCACATTTTCCACTTGTCCCTCGTCAAAACACACAATAAAGAGTAAAGGAGGCATAGTGTAGCATTGTAATTCTGAGATTAAAAAGCATAAAAACAGACTAACTAGGGCTAGGGCAAAGATGATTCTAGCTGTGAAAACCTGAACTACAGAATAGCCTCAAAACTTTGCTCACTTTAAAGGGAACATAATAAAGAAAGCAAATCAAGCTAATAAAGTTCATTCATTCTGCTATCTAGCTGGTCTTCATGTAGGAGTTATTTATAATAAGTATACCAATTGCATATAAATGTATTCTCCCAAACATGTTTTGGAAGGTGCTGAAGGACTTTGAACATGGTCCTTTAAATTTTCAAAAATTCAACCAAAGTAAAGAATGTGTTAAATAATTGCAGTTGGATTTCATGAGACTTATTCTATAAACCTAAAGCACCTGTTGAACAAAGCAGTCAGACTCTGACTGCTGTCAGGCCAAAGGCCATGCTTTATTTTTTATTTCAAGCCCAGTACCCATTGTAAACATTTAATAAATTTTTGTGAAAGGAAGGACAAAATAAGTAAGTAACGATGGAAAGTAGGGAGGGAGAGATGGAGGAGGGAAGAAAAGAAGAAAGCAAGGTAAAGAAGGAAATGAAGGAATCGGAAGAGCAAAGCCATATTCAATTCCCTCTGAGAGTTGCTCAAAAAAATGACATGTCATTTACATACATCTAAATACAAACTGATAAAAGGAATAAAGATATATGTGCCCCAATGTTCATTGCAGCTTTATTCATGGTGGTCAAGACATGGAAACAACCAAAGGGTACCTCGATAGATGCTTGGATAAAGAAGATGTGGTACATATACACAATGGAATATTATTCTGCCATAAGAAAAGATGAAATAGTGCCATTTGCGACAACAGGGGTGGATCTTGAGATTATCATGCTAAGTGAAATAAGTCAGACAGAAAAAGTAGAGACCATATGACTTCACTCATATGTGGGATATAAAACTGAAAGCAACAAAGGAAGAAGACAAACAAATGAAGGAATAAAAACTCATAGACACAGATAATAGTTTATTGGTTACCAGAGGTTGAGGAGGGAAGTGGGGTGGTAGAAGAGGGAAATGGGGGTCAAATATATGGTGATGGAAGGAGAACTGACTCTGGGTGGTGAGCACACAATGTGCTATATAGATGATGTATTACAGAATTGTACACCTGAAACCTATGTAACTTTACTAACTATTGTCACCCCAATAAACTTGAACTAAAAAATATGAGATAAAGGGAGGGTGAAATACATCAAGTAAATGGTTGTATAAAGTGGGAAACTAATGTTGTCACGAGATAAATCCTATGTGTAGAATTTCTGGGGCAAGCTACTTCCCTAAGTCGTGTCATCCTAATAATAGTGAACCACAGGAATGGGAAGGAAGACCCTGAGATATAAGTTTGACTCAGTCTCCATATTGATAAAATATCAAGTCCAAAGTTAAAAAATTCATCCATTATCTGAATGCCACATGCCATAATGCAATTTATGAACAATCGTGTAGACTCAGTCTCATCTTTCTGATTCCAGGCTGTAGCAACATCTAAGGACTCTGCATATAGGAGAAATCTTAATTGTGAGAAATGCTTATTTGTCAAAAATCACAAATATTAACTTAAATAGAACATTTTAAAAAATGAAAGTGTTACTGAGGGGAGGCAGAAAATACAAGAAGGAGATAAAACTACAGTGTTTCATTAAGAGAAAAAGGAAAGCAGGAACTAAATTTGTGTGCATGGAGACAGCAGACCAGATTTCTGCACCTATTCTGTTTGTATGCTCTTAGAAATGCCACTCTCCATCTCAGTCCCTCAGTTTCTTTATAACCATTTTATATTTGCCAACCATATACCATCTGATAACTTGGAAGAGAAAGGTTACAAGTTTGACAACTGAAAGAAGTCGATCCAAAATGCAACACAACTTAAAACACAACACAATGAAGTGGGAAAACTTCATTGAGACGAATCAGCTTATAGAGCCCTTTTTTCTCAATATATTTGGAAAGAATACTCAATGCCCACTCTATTGACTTTCCTCTGTGTTGGGAATTAGCCATATGGTATTTGTAACTTCTGTTTTAAAATTATTTTTTTTTCAGTTACAGTTGACATTCAATATGATTTCATATTAGTTACAGATGTACAGCATAGTGGTTAGATATTTATATAATTTATGAAGTGATCCTCTCAATTACTCTAGTATACCCCTGGCACTATATGTAGTTGGTGCAACAAAATTCACTAATATTCCCTATGCTGTACTTGACATCCCCATGACTATTTTGTAACTACCCATTTGTACTTCTTAATCCCTTCACATTTTTCACCCAGCTCCAAACCCCCTCCCATCTGGCAACCATCAGTTTGTTCTCTGTATCTATGAGTCTGTTTCCATTTTATTTGTTCATTAATTTTGTTCTTTAGATTGCACATATAATTGAGATCATATGGTATGTGTCTTTCTCTGTCTGACTTCACTTAGCATAATATGCGTACCCTCTAGGTCCATCCATGTTGTCACAAATGGTAAGATTTCATTTTTTTATGGCTGAGTAATATTCCATTGTATTTATCCAATCATCTATCAGTGAACACCTAGGTTGCTTCCATATCTTGGCTATTGTAAATAATGCTGCAATGGACATAGGGATGCATATATCTTTTCCAATTAGTGTTTTGTATTTCTTTGGATAAATACCCAGAAATGGGATTGCTGGGTCATAAGGCAATTCTGTTTTTAATTTTTTGAGGAATCTCCAAACCATTTTCAATAACAGCTGCACAAATTTGCAATCCCCCCAACAGTGCACAAGGGTTGCCTTTTCTCTACATTGTGTAACTTAATTTAATTTAAATTAAAATAAATTAAATTCATAATTTAATCAAAAGACACCCCCAAATTTTGTAATGCCATTGATAGCATAATAGCTCACTGAAAGTAACAATTTTGTTCAACCAACAGGTTATTTTTTTCCATTTCTATTTAGGTATTTTACAGCACATGTGGAAATCAGTATTGTTAGCAAGGACATAGGTATGTATGGATTGATGAGTGTGCTGCAAAGAGAAATGACTGATTTTTTTTTGTTTGTTTTAACTTTGCTCAGCACTACAGTAGCAAGGCCATTAGATCAAACCGAGTCCCCTTATGGCAGTTAGGAAACTTGGGAGAAATAAATCATTATCACCTTCAGTGAAAACAATGAGAACCATGCAAATATCAATCCCGATTCCCATCAGGCTAACAAGACAGCACTGAGATCACACATGTAGAAAGTCTCCAACTTGTGTCAATGAATTGCACAGGTGACCATTAGGGACTTAAGATGTAGCATTCAATGCTAAGACCCATGACAGATGCAATATAACAATCGTGGGCAGTGTTAGTTAAATTCTGAAATATGTTCCAACTACTGTCATCTGAATAAATACCTTTGAATCACACTGAGTCAAACAGGGAAACTCCATACATTTTGACAAAGAGTGACTCCTAGTGGGCTATCATTCGACCTAGCAACTGGTCGAAGGCACAGTAAGTTTACAAGCTCACAGACATCTTCTCGACCTCCAACTAACTCACAAATTCAATCAATTCTGTCCTCATGATGCATTTCAAATCTACCTTTCAATTTCCTCTTTCAGGAACAGATCCTAGACAAGGTCCATATTATAATAGTCTGTTTGGGTTCTTTAATTACAACACATTAACGCAGAAAAGTAAACATTTCTATTCTCCACATATAAGTTTATTCCTACCCCATTCTCCAGGACTAATTTTGTCCCAAGGCAATGTTTGTATTGAGCCCAGTAAAACAGCATCAAACTTGGCTTGACCCTTTGTTTCTTCTGAGTCCTTGTAACTGGATTCCCTTCACTGTTCCCTAATCATATTTGATTATGTTCTACCACTGTTCTGGTAGCCTCTCTTCTAACTTCATTGATTTGCCAACAGCCCAGTTTCCTAGAGTCTGGTCTCCCAGAACACACCACCAGAGTTCCCCCATTGAATGTAATTGCCTGAGAGTCTGCCATATCTGAAACGCTTCAGCCTCTGCCAAGCACCAGTATCCATCTGCTTTGATCTTGTAATTGGTTTGGATTCTTCTCTAACATGACCTCCTCCAGTTTCAGGTTGGTCTTTGTTTGACCTTAGAAAAAATATCCCAATCTTATCCCATATTCAAAACACTGACCATGGCTTTAGCCTACAGATATTCCCAGGACAATTAATTAATTAAATAACATATAGCAATTAGTGATTGCTAAAAGTGAATAATTAAAGAAAGTTGACATGTTTAAAACAAATTGCTACATAGAAATGTTAACCAAACAATAGAAAATAATAGCAGTTTTCACTTTCGTGAAATATGCATCTCTCATGATTCAATGATTAAAATCATTCAACCAAATGCTTTCATTTATAAATGTCATATATGTGCAAATTTTTGCTTCAAAGTAAGTGCTTAAAACAATATCGCTAATTGAAAACTGAAAATGTCAACACTTTCCATCATATTTTATTATTTGAAACAATTAGTGCTTTATGCCAGACATAAATAAAACAATGAGAAACTTTCATTTCTAAGGTGATATACTTGAAAATCACACAGAATTTAATCATGCCTGCAAGAATGCTTTTGGAAAATGGACTCAAATATCATGAAAGCTCTCTAATCTGACTCTTTCAAGTTCGTGTTGCTTGCATTTTCATCTGAATGACAAAAATGGGAAGTCGTCTCTAATAATTATCATGGTTGATAGATGTCATTAATGCCAGGCTTTTTATGGCAGAGGGAGAAGCACGTAGCTGCATTTTTTATATGCTTGGGTGGTAGTCAACAGCACTGCAGAACAGGGAAACAGACAGACAACAGCCGTGTAAACCCTAGGATTTTAAATAAAACTCAATACTTCAAATATGTTTTTCCTAAAGCATCAAGTATGTATTTTGACTTACAAATTCTACTTTCCCCCAAGAGTAATTGAAGGCTGTTCAGGGAAATGATTCTGCATGAGTTCAAACCTGAGAGAGCCTTGATGAACACTGCCGTCTCTCAATGCTCTTTTGCATGAGTTGAATCCCCTGGCCAGACAAGGCAGCCTGTTGCTGGTCCAGCTTATTAGAGCCAGGGAAATAGATCCTGAGGAAATCATAACATCCAAGGTGCTCTGAAGAGTGTCCAGTCCAAAGTCAGGCCAAAGTCCTTCAGGGAAAACCAAGAGTGAAAGCCAGGTAAACCAGAAATAAGCATCAAGTCGAAAGACAGAAGCAGGGTCACTGATGGCAGAGATGGAGCCAAGAGTCAGAGCCAGATGGATACTTGATTTGAGTGTGATCAAATGGATGCAAACAAGACAGCTTTGGCACAACTGCCATCCAAAGAGGGCAAGACCAACATGGATACCAGTGCTCTTCCAACCGGCGCCACTGATATCTATAGAAAAGGCATCTATTACAGCAGAACCTTCCAATATGAGACTTTCCATTTAGATCACCACTTACGGAGAATTGGTTACTAAAAGAAAAAGAAAATGGTGCCTTCCAACAATAAATGTGAGAAACTTTTTAGAGAATTAAAGATGAATCAATTAGATAACACAATACAATCTATTTTATCCAAGACTCTATTGACATTCTCTATTGATTGACTCATCCTCACATCCATAATGTAATTATAATGAATGGTTATAAGAAAGACGCTCAGGCTTTACAGCATTCTGAAGTATTTTCTTAGTAATTGATGAACAAATTATATGGTGAATAGTTTGGAAGTCAACTGTAATCTATTTTTTTCTTAAATGAGAAAATAACTCAATTAAACATTTTAACTACCTATTTATTATGTACAATTGAATGATAGATATGGTACTTTTCCTAATCAGAATATTTTATTAATCACACCAAGATCATTCCAGAAAGCTTTCTCACAGGAGAAAAATGTAAAGAAGCACTAAACATGAGGAATAATGTTTTATATCTGCTTTAAATTTATAACATTAATACTTGATCTTTGTTAAACATGTACTAAGTAACAGGTACTATTTTAAATACTTAACCTGGGCCGGCCGAGTGGCGCGATGGTTAAGAACCGGCTTGGGATGCCAGAGGGCCCCGGTTCGGATCCCACATATGAGGGCCAGTGACACTGCCCTCCACAGCTAAGATGCTGAACAACAGCTCAACCTGGAGCTGGGCTGCCGTGAGTTGCCAGCAACGGCGTAGGCTGCAGCCCCTGTGGCAGTGGGTTGCCATGGGCTACCGTGTGTAGCCAGCAGCCAGCATGAGCAGCCAGCAGCTGCAGTGAGCGGCCGTCCAGAAGCTGGCGACTGATCTGCCTCACCCGGGAAGAGCGCAATGATGGTGCCAACTTGGGCCAGTGAAGCAACGTCCTCCACAACTAGACGGAAGAACAAAACGACAGCAACTTGTCTGTTCCCCTACCACAATTCCCCAGCACTGTTCCCATCCCCCCAATTTCCCAATTTAAAAAAATCTTTAAAAAAAATACTTAACCTGTATTGCTTCCTTTAATCTGAATAAGCAGTCTGATTTACTATTTACTATTATTATTTTATAATTGAAAATTGAGGTTTAGAGGTGTTGAATAACTTGGTTAGGTTCACACAGTCAATAAATAAAGGATCTATCAGTCTTAATATATAGATAGGCAGGTAGGAGATACACAAAGAACAGTAAGATGATAGAGAAAAATAAATATTCCTGTACATTCCTACATTTTTGAAATGGCAGACTACATCACACCCAATGTACAACTGAGAAACTAGGACATAAAGAGAGATTAAAAGACAGTGAGGGTAAAGAATCGAAATAGAATTCATCCTTGGCCTTTAATTTAGGCTAAACTATATGAAATTCCCAGTACTTAAACATTTTGACCTGAAAAAGTGGTACTCCCATATGATTCAATCAAATACATCCTTCTACGGTGCACTTAAAAGCACAATAGTACATATTGCCTCAATATTAGAAGTCATGTTACCATTCCCTGTAAAATTCCTAATTTGGTATTGATATCTAAATGGTTCATTTGGGCATGCATGTAATATCAAAAACCATTTTAAATTTAGAAAGTATCAATTACTTATCAAAAATTTTCTAAATATTTTAAAACCAATACTTCATAAATCCCAGATCTCTGCGATGTGTGTAAGCACTTTTAATTATTCTTAAATAACTTAGAAGCTAAACCATAAAACATTGAAGTGGGCTTCTGCAGTCATTCAATGAGTCATTAGTGACAGTAACAGCTTGAGTTACAGGACATTATTTATTCTGTGCCATATAGTCAACTTTACAATGTCACATCAGGGGACATATTTTGTTTAGCTTTCCTATAATAAATGACATTCCTCCAACACTATTTTATCTAAGCACAAATATTAAAAATAATTTGGTGATTATAAGTCATGAACGAACCAGATGAAAATGATAAAACATTGGCAGTTCAGTTGGGCTCATCGTCAAGGTGGCACCTCAGCTGGTGTCCAGAAGCACCGTTCCCTCCCTCGTTGCAGAATTACAGCCACCTGCATGCAAAAGCTCTGGCTCATTTTATGCACAATCTTTCATCTGGCTTGCTTTCCTTTTAGATTTGGTCCACAGTCAGTCAAGTGAAATCTCCTGGTTCCATGAACACTAGCAAGTCCTTTCACATTTGTGAATTGTCTGGATTGTTTGATATTCTATTTGGCCAATACTGTACTCTAAACTCAAGGCTTCATTAAGTTTCAGTTTAATAAAGGAATCTCTAATTATTCAAAGAGGACCCAGAAATACCAAGATACTAGCAGGCCACGAGAAAAAGTTTGGCAACTGAATTTGTCATCTGGTGAAATGCCTGATCAAGATTCTGAGAAAAGTGCCTTTTCATGATGACTTAACCAGCATAAGTTTCACTCATGGTAAGAGGTTTTCACTAAGTAGAAAATGCTCATACATACAGTTTTTCCCTTTGCATGGTCCTGATATGCACAAATTTCAGTTACCCATTTAGTTAAGTAATATCGGTCCTGGACAACATGATTCTAATTTCCATTACCACAGTATATTAACTGTGAGAAACTGCTTAAAATGAAAACCAAGATGCTAGCTCTTCAATTCACGGATCATTCTGTAAATAACAATTTTATATCATAATCAATGACAAATCAAGTCCCTTCTTTCAGAGTCTGTCAGTGATTAGTCACTGAGCATCTGTTATTCAGTTTACACACAGACAGCAAAGTGTATAGTTGTGTTGCCTCTTGTTTCCCCATGATAAACCCATGTGCTCTTTTCTTAAAATGGATAATCTAAATAGGGAATTGGGCAACACAATAAGTGCAACAAAGAAACAGAAAGTGATAGCGCTGGAAGTGAAATTCAAATAGAACATAAATGGATTTATGGAAGAAATAGCTGAACACCACCCTCATTCAAGGGACTCTAAATATGCAGCCAGAGGAATTTGGGGAAGGTGAATGAACTTGTGATATAATTGAGGGAAGTGATTGTGCTAAAAAGGATGAAGCTGTTCCAGGGGAAATGATGCTAGCAAAAAAATCTTCATAAGAGTTCAAAGGAACTCTTGGAAATATTTCATGACACTGAAGGAACAAAGGCTAAAATATTGGAAGTTTATCCAGTCTTAGAAAAGAGTATGATAATTCACCAAAACATTAAATAGATTCTCGTTCTACATCATAAGTTATATAAGAAAGCAAGTGCTATTCAAATTACACTTGATAAGTTATTTAAAAAGAAATAAAACACTTTAATTCTCCATGTCTCTGTTTTAAACTACAGGGTACTATACAAACATTAGTTTTACTATTTTTATTTCCCTATACATTTATAACTGAAAATAAGAGACTTTTACTATTTTAGTAGAATTTTCAAAGATCACAGAATAATCACAATTTTCCCCATTGATTATTAAGATCATTTTACATGATTGAAATTACAGGGTCATTTTTACAGTCCTGCACTACCCTGCAAAGTGAGTATTTCCTGTATTTTATTATGGGTCAGAATTAATCTCCTTCTAAATTTAGAAATTACGGACTAACACAAACAGATAAGTAAAAAATTATCTGGTTTTGTTACCAGCCAAATGTGTAGCCCGCCCCCCACTACTGAGAAACTTTTAAGTTTTCTTTTCTATAGAAATGTTAAGTCTCCTCCCTAGTTTCTTAGTTTCTTAGCCCCTGGCTTTGATTACTTTTCTAACCAGTTCGTGAATCCTAGACTAAAGATCGCTCCTAGCCTGAATCCTAGAATTCTCCTATCTCCCTGCTTCTTGATCGCTTTATAAATCAATTTCTTAATCCTAAACAATAGAAGTCTCCTATTCCTGCTTCAGATAACTACTGGAAAGCCTGTGACTTCCTAATATCCCCCAGGCCAGTAAGCTAAATGTGAAACCCATTCTGGGCCCAGACAATTGGCACCACCTGAGCGATGGGCTGAATGACGACAGGCTTCATGAGACCCACAGGCTTCATGAGAGCTAACAGATTTATTAATTAAAATCTATTTTTCCTCATTCAGGGGCCTTGGGGATACGGAGGACACCCCAACAAGATTGCCAGTCACAACTAAAGAAGCCAACACGGTCTTCCAGGTGGAGCTCGAGACCCCTTCCTCTCATCTGAGATCAGCTAGGGTGAGAGTTCTGTGAATCCCTCACTAGGCAGGGACAGCTCTATGCCCCTGCCCAGCAGGAAGCAGATACAGAAGTAAAGACCTCTTGTCCCTCAGCTTCCCATAGAGATTTTATGGTGATCACAACTCTCAAGGGGAAAACAAGGCAGGCAGTTAGAGGCAGGCATTGAGTCTCTGCATTCCTGCATGTCCCACAGAATGTGACTGCCCAGGTGATTTCCCCTCTCCACCCAAAACTCCCCTTTGTATTGTAATTACCTACCCCTGCTGGAAAACAAATGAACACAAAATACCTGACTGGATCACACAAGTCACTCACACCTGTGCAATACCTCTCCTCAAACACAGGTGCCAATCAAGTGGTCCCACCCCCTTAGGGGAACAGCCCATTCTAGAGAAGGGATAAAAACCCCAAGTCCTGGAAAGTCCGCCTTTTGGACACCTTCCCCCTTTTTGACCATTTCTTCCCTTCTTGACCGCTTCCTCCCTTTTTTGAGCCTTTTGAGTCTCGCCTTTGCACGTGGCCCGCTCCAAACTCTTTGAAATGTACTATCTCTTCGAATAAGCTACTTTTTCAGTACTTCACTCCGGCATCTCGTTCAATTCTTTGCTCGAGTTGCCAAGGACCTGGACTTTGTACCGCGAAGGGCCCACTTTCCGACAACAGTTTAGGGTATCAGAGAACCATCAAAGCAGTGAGGACTTTGACAGAAGAGGGGAAATCCAAGTAAATGGAAGTTCTAGGGAACTACAGTCTCTGTACCACCAAAAGTGGTCAGGAGTTGAGTGTCAAATGAATTAGTAAATGAATAATAAATAAAGAAA
>NW_017732236.1:370846-372195 GCF_001890085.2 Hipposideros armiger
AAAAAATACTATACTACTAAGAGAAGATAAAGAAGATATAAATGAATGAAGGAATACACCATATTCATCAATTGGAACACTAAATATTAAAGATGTCAATTCTCCTCCAAAATGATCTATATTCAACAGAATTTCCATTATAAACCTAGCATCTGTGGAAATTAATAAACATATGCTACACTTTACAGGGAAATGCAAAGGGCCAAGAAAATCCTTGGGGAGTCAAACAAGTTGCAGGTATTACTCCACTTGGTAGCAAGACTTGTTATAAAGTTTCAATGATTAAGAGTGCAGTATTCTAGGGCTGGCCGAGTGGCTCAGTTGGTTAAGAGCTCGCTCAAGAGTTTGAGCTCTGAGCAACAGCGGTTTGAGTCCAGCCCAAGCTGAGCAGCCTCTGAGCTGCCAACAGGTAGCAGGATGGCTCAGCTAATTAAAAAAAAAGAAAGAAAAAAAAAGTGCGGTATTCTCCCAAGGATAGTCTATAAAACAATAGAACATAATAGAAAGTACATAACAGACATACATGTATATGGACACATGGGTAATTAGAAAGGTAAAACTGAAGACCACCGGGGTAGGGATCATCTTCTAACAATAAATGACACTGATTCAATTAATTAAATAAGGGATTGTACCTCTAAACGTGAAAGATAAAATAAATTTTAGAATGCACCTTCAGTATCTTGCAAAGATGTCTTAAGTGGATACATAAAGCACTAACCATAAAATAGCATCTTCATAAATTGGACTAGATTAAAATTAAGACATTCCATTAATGAAAAGACATTAGGAAAGCAAACAGTTAAGACACAGGCGGGGAGAAAACATTTGCAAAGCACATAACTGACAAAGAGCTCACAACCATAATACACAGAGGGTGCCGAAAACTTGTATACATATTTTAAGGAAGGAAAACTGCATTAAAATTGTAATACTCAATATATACCGATAACAAAAGATGAAGACAAGTCACGTGTGACTTCTGCAATTACAAGAGGTGCTCAAAGCGGTTACCATCAGTGTCCAGACACTTCTGAGTATGGCAAACTACTGCTTGAGTAACACTGACCAAAGTGTCCACTTGTACATATTTTTGGCACCCCTGGTATAATATTAAAAAATGTGTAATATATAAACTATCTTTATAATAAAAAATAATTCATATATATGAAAAAGATATAGTCCTAGATGTGTTCATGTTCAAATGGGAAAGAGACACACACAAGCCTTTTCAAAATGAGGATGTCCGAAGGCCAGCCATGTGGCGCATTGGTTAAGAGTTGGCTTGGGAGTGTGAGCTCTGAGCAGCAGGGCCGTGGTTCAGATCCCATATGAGGGCAAGTGATGCT
>NW_017732236.1:373015-374136 GCF_001890085.2 Hipposideros armiger
AGCAAAATACATGATCAAGAGCATTAAACAGCAGTGTTCATGATAGCCAAAGATAGGAGACAATCCAAATGTCCTTCGACAGTAAAATTGACCATGAGTCATGGTGTAATCATTTAATGGAAAACTATACAACAAAGAAAATGAATGAAGTACTTCCACATGTAATGTCATGCATGAATCTCACAAAGTTGAGCAAACAAAGTCAAACATAAAAAAAAGAAAACGAAAACTCTATCATCTGATCCCCTTTATAAAGTAAAAAAATAAGTAAAACTAATCGATAGCGTCAGAACAGGGCTCATATATTGGTGGGGAGGGAGAGACTAGAGAATAAGAAGGGACAGAAGGTGAGCTTTCAATGTGCTATTATAGTCAATTATTTCTTGAGTTGGGTAGTGTTTATGTGTGTGTTCACTTTGTGATAATTCATTAAGTTGAACACTTACTCTCTTTTTACACATTATAGTTCAATCAAAGCTTATTAAAATATAATTCATAAAAATTAAAATACAGGGTTTTGAGGTGCTTACCTTTGCAATTATTAGTGAAAAAAGATTTTCAAAGGAAATCAGTAGTATTAAAAAAGCAAAGAGGTATTTAACATACCAAAAAGAGCAAACTATTTTTAAAAATATTTTATAGTCCCCACATGGAATAAAATACTAATTAGTAACTATTTTGATGTGAGTAAATTTGGCACAACAAAAAAATCAAAACCCTCTCCTTGATGGCTAGTTAGTATGTTTACCTGAAAGTACGAAAGCTCCATTAATTTTAATTATAGTTTAGAAATCAGACTTTCCATTAAATCAAGCTGGCCTCTCTCATTTGCCAGGATTAAATTTTGATGCATTTGGGTATTTCTACACATTATTAACATGGTGAATGTAACCAACTTTGGTAAAATTCAGACAAATTAGTCTGTGCATTTCTGACGTAGAGGTTAGATTAATATTTCTATACTTTTCTCGTGATTTTCTTTTCTAAATATTTGGTTATCTTTCTATATACATCATTTCTATGTGGGAAACTGTGAACTTAACCATTCAAAATGTCATCTTCAGATCACACATAGTTATTCTTCTTTGTTAAGACCACAGCAGTTCATTACAGGAGACAGA
>NW_017732236.1:377561-379837 GCF_001890085.2 Hipposideros armiger
CCACTCGGCCGGCCCCCTTAGTTCATCTTGAATTACCATGTTAAAACTAATTGTTTTCTCATTAATAAATGTTTTCATTGCAATCAAAATATTACTTAGTTTTTAATTTGTCTTGGGCTTTGATTTCCCCCATCCCCTTTTCAGTTTTTTACAGCATGAAAATCGAGCTCTAATTTTAATGCATAAAGGCTTAATGTGCCCATCCAGTCTTCTTGGTGCTTCTCACTCCTACAATCCATCCTCAGCCCCTGCAAGCTTCAACCCTCCTTTTTCCATCTCATTACTATTGCTCTCTTAAAGTAATAAAGAACTATGAGGTTCATGATTCTTAGCAATGTCAGGCTTTTAGAACTTGCATAAATTATGAGACAGAAATATTGAATGTTTCAGTTAGTGATGAATTTCAAATCACTGGAACTATAAACAGGGACCCATAATTTAAATTATATTCTGTCAATATGTCTTGTTTATGGATGCTTATGTTCACATTTAATATGAGGCCTCAGAACCCAGATCTCAGTAACAATTGTTCTGTTGTTTAAAGCAGCTTGTTTCTTACTATTATAAAAATAATGCTACTCAAAGAAATAACAGCCACTTGTTTGGTTTCCTTTGTTTCCCTCCTAATACTCAAGGTGGGAAGGCTCAAAGGCTGATATTCATTTTATAGGTTTGCATTCCTGTTCCCTTTTAGCCCAACAGCCTGCATGAGCAAAGATATCAGTGGCACAGTTTTAACCACATAAATTGGATTACTGCTGCTCTTTGTTCATTCTGCCTAGGCAGCGTAATCTGGACTGCTTTTCTGGGCTCATTATGTTTGGAAAAGTGGCTAAACAGCATAGTATTTTTCACCCTTTCAGTCAGTTGAGCCACAAATATTTTTGATTCTGAACAAATACTTTAGTTCTCCATCCCGATTTCCAGATTGGCGCCCTCGCTTCTAGTGTTGCTAATCAACATCTGGGCCAACAGAGAAACTGTGCTTCATGCATACAAACTAAATCACATTCATTTGTCTACAAAGAATATAAGTATGTTGATGCCATGGAAAGACTCCGTTTATTAAGCAGGTCCCTTTACACCTGCTGGGTGATCAGCCCAATTTTGATGTAGGCTCTTCACTACATATAAATGGAGTTGAACAGGCAAAATTTTTAAAATCCTTGGTACCTTCACAAAAGGAATCCTCAAAGAATACTATGAAACGTTAACACATTTAGAGTATCCTAATTGTGTATGTGCTTAGTGTCCACATTGTCAAGGAAAGATAAGCATAATTACTTTAACATCAATTGCAGATAGCCTCTTAACAAGAACAGAGAATTTAAAATATGAATTCAATGGATAAAGGAAGGAGGCTATTAAGAACGTAAGGTTTTTATGGTTCTCCCCATATGGGTACTTAACCCTGGCCACACATTAGAGTCATGTGGGGAAGCTTTGACAAATAGCAGTGCTTAAGATGGTTTCAGTATGTATATTGCATGTGTATTATTCTTCAATAAACCATTAAAAACACATAATCAAGGCATGGGTCCCATCCAAAATCAAATGAAAGCTACTAACTGGATCGCTGGGGGTGGGTCTCAGTGCTTGTCAAACTGTAATGTGCATACAAATCACCTGAGGGTCTTGAAGTGCAGAGTCTGATTCTGTAATTCTGGAGCGTGGCCCAAGATTCTGGCTTTCTAATAAGCATCCCCATAATTTCTACAGTGTTCCACCAACCACGCGATGAGCAGCAAGGCTGGAGTCCAGTGGTTCCCAGACATGAACGAGCCTCAGAGTTCCCTGGAGGGCTTGTTAAACAGGGTGCTGGGCCCCACCCCCAGAATTCCTGAATCGCTGGATCTGGGATGAAGCCTGAGAATTTGCATTCCCTGGTGCTGCTGATGAAGCTGGTCTGGGAGCACATTTTGAGAACAGCCGCACTAGGCCATAGCTGAAGCCTACCACAGGCAAAAATACAACTAATTAAGACACAAAACTAGCTCTCAGAAAGTATACATACTAAAACAGGAACCCTCTGAAATGCATGAAGTCACTCACCATAGATTTTAAAGAGGTTGAGTTCTCAGATATCCTACATATATAAAAGGAAAGCTTTCATTTGAAGCCAAGTTAATACCCTCCTAGAAACATACTGTTACAATTGTCATATCAACAGTGAGGGAGGTGCAGAAATATTAGAAAGCAGACATGGAACTTATAAAGCACAAATGCCAGTGAATTGAACTCTCTCTGCGAAACATATATACCAGGGGTGGCAAAAA
>NW_017732236.1:382426-393042 GCF_001890085.2 Hipposideros armiger
TTAGAGCACTTTTTTTCTCTCTAAAGACAGTTTCATTCAGAGGTTGCTCTAAGGCAGCGGTTCTCAACCTGTGGGTCACGGCCTCTTTGGGGGTCGAACGACCCTTTCACAGGGGTCACCTAAGACCATCGGAAAACAAAAAGATATTTACATTATGATTCATAACAGAAGCAAAATTACAGTTATAGAGTAGTAACGAAAATAATTTTATGATTGGGGGTCACCATAACATGACGAACTGTATTAAGGGGTCGTGGCATTAGGAAGGTTGAGAACCGCTGCTCTAAGGAGAGAGACTCACCAAATAGGAACTTTCTGTCAGTGCTGTTCCAGGGACCCATCCAGACATTTAGCATCATCCTGATGTAGAAGAGCACTTCTTGGAAGTAGGAGGTTCCCCTAACCTAGAAGGGCAAGTACTGGAAGTAAGTGTAAGCTACAGGAGACAAAGGAATCACTCTCAAAAAGAACCACTGGTACTTTGGCATTTGGAAAGAAGGCAATGATTGAAAAGAGCATATGGCAATTATAAACAGAAAGCATATATGATGTGTTCTGGCTATCTAGTGCTAAGTTAATAAAGCACCTGATTTTTTTTAGCATAAAACATCTATTCTGCTGATGAATTTTCAATCTGGGCAGGGCTCTGTTGAGAGAGCCTGTCTCTGCTCCACATAGCATCAGCTGGGAAGGTCCCAAGGCCAGGGGCTGGAATCATCTGAAGACTCCGCCACTCACATGTCTGGCGGTTGATGTTGGGAATACACAAACAGCTGGGATGGAACAGCAGTGAAGTGGTATCTGTCAGCCCTGTGTGAACTCTGGGAGCTGTTTAGCTTACAGATTTCTGGTTGATTTGGCCCAGCTTCATGGAGTTTCTCCATATACATATGAGGTCAGACAATTAAGTTCACAAACTCATCCTAGAAAAAGTGCTACATATCTCATTGCTGAATATCACTATGGTCACCTTTGAAGTACTCCCCTCAGGAAGCTATGCACTGATGCCAGTGCCTAGTCCACCTTCAAAGCCATTTTGGAACTCTTTTTCTGGAATGGCCATCAGAGCTGTCATTGTATTACCCTTGATGTCCTGAATGTCATCAAAGTGTCTTCCTTTCAATATTTCCTTTATCTTCAGGTAAAGAAAGAAGTCACTGGGGGCCAGATCAGGTGAGTAGGGAGGGTGTTCCAATACAGTTATTTGTTTACTGGCTTAAAAACTCCCTCACAGACAGTGCCATGTGAGCTGGTGCATTGTCGTGATGCAAGAGCCATGAATTGTTGGTGAAAAGTTCAGGTTGTTTTTGTCTAACTTTTTCACGCAGCCTTTTCAGCACTTCCAAATAGTAAACTTAGTTAACTGTTTGTCCACTTGGTACAAATTCATAATGAATAATCCATCTGATATCAAAAAAGGTTAGCAACATCGTTGCAACAAGTTGGCGAACTTAATTGTCAGACCTCTTACGTAGCTTAGTTTTCAGGAAGAGACTCAAGGGTACTCCCATGCAGAATTCTGATGCTTTTTCTTCATGAAACTCCCTCCTTGTTCATATTTTGCCCGTGAAATTCCAGCTACCTCAGACTTTCTGTCCTTTCAAATCTGGGAAACTTCCATTCTTTGTTTGGGATCCCCCTCCCTACATGGCAGGACAGAAAATGCCTCCAGGAAACAGGTCAGGGCAATCTCAAGTCTCACCTCATTTGCTTCCCTTTTCACAGAGATCAGAGTCCTGAATTTCCTGTTGTCCAATGTCTAAAAACTACTGCCTTATATATTTTTTCCAGTTTTCCAGTTATTTACAGAAGCATAAGTCCAGTCCTTCTAACTCTATCATGGTCTGCAGCATCGGTTATGTGTGATAAGTGTTTAAGCTGAATAATAAATATATCCGGTCCCTCGTGCTATTATCTCTACTATTATATATGTTTGATTATTTACATGTAGCAAAAAAAGCAATATAAAAAAAGATGTGAGAAGAGATTTAAATTTTTAAGTCTAACCAAGTTGCCATCCCCATGTTAAAAGAGCAAAAAGACAATTTCAATATCTGATATTCAAAGATACAAAGAGTAACTGCCACAGGTACTTTATCTGAAAAGCAATCATATAGGTAACTGATGTTCCAAAAATAAGGAATCCAATAATTCAAATATAAAACTGTATTCAGTGATAACTACTAGAAATATTATGTAAAAGTGTGGAGAATAGAATCTTAAAGTCAAATGGCCACACTGGCAAAATTTTGAAGAGGTTCTAATGCAAAAGTTCCATAATCTTTCAAATATAAATAAATAACTCTTCAGACATCCGGCAGAAAAATCAAGTCACCTATCAAGGAGGAAATGTAAACTACCTTGGATTCTCTACATGAGCAGTTTAATGCCAAAGGGCAATGGAACACTGTCTATGAGTTCTGAGGATCAATCCAGACATGTTGTTTAAGATCAGCAAAAGGAAGACTTTTTAAAACATTAAAGAAATCTGCTCCTCAAGACACTTTTCAAACAAAACTACTCTACTAAAAAGTTCAAGAAACCAAGAGATAAAAAGGACTAAAGAGGAACATTGAAACTAAATATAGAACCAAGCTGAAATGAGCAGGGCGATTACTATACGCACATCACACACTTACGCTCACACACACAAACGCATATACATATGCATATACACATGCAAACACATATACCATACACACCCATACAGACTATAACATATACACACATATATACATATGTGCTCATTTAATATGTACATATACATGTACATGTACATATTAAATGTTATATACAACAGTGACTTCTTAACTTGGAGGTTAATACAAAGAGTCATATAAGGTAAAGTTACTCTTAAATATCCTTTAAACTTCTAATAGAGTTCAACATACATGGTTTTGTGCCTACAACTTAATATGTTAATATTATAAATACTAACATAATATTGCAAATTATATTTATAACATTAATGGTATAAATACTAACACTTACTTGAAAACTACTCCCTAGACAAATGGAAGGAACAAAAGGAAATCTGTATGCAGATAACTGGGTATTGAAATAATTCTGCCTTTAAACTAGTTATCAAATATTTATTGTGATTGGTAGAGAATTCAAAACTATTTCTGCTCTCCTGCAGTGTTGATTCCATTCTGTCTTAACATTATGCTTTTATTCACTATGCACCTCTTTGGGAAATAAAAAAAATAAAATCCAGTAGTGAATGGAAGAGAGATTGAAAATTCTAAGGAGTTCCTCCTTACCTATAGAATTTACTCCAATTTGTTTAAATATCAAGCATCTGTAAACATAATAAATGTTAATAAATTTGTTTGCGATTGTGAAGATTAAAGGTTAGCTTGTAAAATCAGCATGTATGTTTAAAATCATATTGTAAATCTTGTCAAAGTTAAAAATATATGAATGACAAAAATCAAAAGGTGGAATAAATTTTAAGAATGTTAACTACCTTATCTTTAATAGAAGAAAGTCAAACTAATAACACCTAAAAATGAAACTGAGCTGTTAAAAGGAGCAAAATGAAGCAAATTATTTGCTTTATATAACCTTTTGTCTAAGTGTTAAATGGATATTTTTAGGAACTGGTACATCTTATATTGAAGAATACAAATGATAGCTTTGGTTTCAATTCATTTTCTTTGTCTTCTATTAAATAAATTAAATCAAATTTAACAGATTTAAATTAGCATATATAATATGTTCCAGTTTTTATAAAATTCTATCATTTTTCTATTAGTATATACATAAAACAGTTTTATGTAATGATTCCCAAAATATTAATACTAATGAATTCTGATGATGATTTAAGTTAATTCAATTTTTTAGGTTATTTACTATTTGCTTGAATTTTTAATGTACATATTTCATTTTATAACAAAGATCTCAAAAAAATACTGTCCCAGAGCAAAGGAGAGAAATGCCACAATCCTAACGTCTCCATTTTCCTCACCCTCCACTTGCATTCCAACTGCGACTCTCGGTGTCAAGAATAAAAGCTTCTCTTCTCCTTTTGAAAAAAAATCTCTCTTCCATATATCTGCCATCTAATAGAAAGTCATGGAAATTTAGTTCAAG
Organism: Hipposideros armiger; assembly: GCF_001890085.2. Lineage (NCBI taxonomy): Eukaryota > Metazoa > Chordata > Mammalia > Chiroptera > Hipposideridae > Hipposideros > Hipposideros armiger. The sequence continues at coordinate 386,522 of NW_017732236.1, forward strand.
GCTAGCCATGACGTGACAAGAACTTTTTGCCCACAGGACAGATCTGTATTGATGTATCTTCATAGAACACGTTTGATATTTTGAATTGTATAATGCAAAGATAAAGACCAAAAGCTAACATTTACCATTTACCCACACCCAAGTATATGGGTTCCTAGTCAGCACTTGCAGTGTTGGTTAATGCTGAACAACAGGTAATTGGCACAGCAATCCCTGTGGTAATAATTAAAATAAAGTCATTATAGATCTTGTGGATTTGACTCTAACGTTGGCTTTTCATTTTGAGGCTTCAATCAAATATTCTAAAATTTCTATATATTGTATGTATAGCTTACCACAAACTCAGTGTGCTGGAGCTCATTGGGAAAAAATTATGAACATAGAGCATACATATAGGACATATATGCACATACAGCATTGAGAATTTGGTGGTAAGAGTTACATTAGATAGACCACATCTAGGATGATATAGCCCATTCCACATTCTATGGCTTATAAGCAATGTTGAACCATAGATTGTGTATTCATCTCATTCTGGAAGTTGACCACATTGAGATCTAGAAATCATGCCAGGAAAAGAAAGATGAGAGATACATGAGTAGAATGACCCCCTGAGTAAGAAGTGCCTCAGGAAAACCATGATAAGCTGGCATGGGGGATACTTTAAGGAAAGAATTAGAAGCAGTAAGTGAATATTTTTGAAAAACAGATTTCAAGTTATTAGCGAGAATTGCTATTAATACTAACATCAAAATGAAGTTTCATACAAAGAAATGAAATTCTCCTCATTGGGTAGATTGAAAAGGAAGCTGAAATGGCCTATCAAGCTCTCAGAACGATAGCATGAATGATGCTTAAAATGAACAGAAAGCCTTCTTACATGGGCCCCTAAGTATTTTGTAATCTAGGAATTTTATCACTCTATTAATAAAGAACAAGAACTCCAATTTGTCAAAGCATACTACAAGAGTCAGCTTTCAGGAAAGTGTCAAATTATGGACAGGGACCATTGAAACTGGAATCCAGATCTAACTGCAAATATGTTCCACTTATCTAAGTTTTTTTTACAGACCCAAATAGTCATATATAAAATATTTATTAGAAACATAATATTAAAATATTTAGCATCGTGTTCATGGGAATACAGAGAATTATTAATATACCTCCTAATATCCTACATTATATCACTCTCTTTAACTGATATAGCTTTTAGAGATTTCCTTAAATCTGGTCTTCCTGAGTGAAATATCTTCTGGATTTATTTGTCTCATAAGTAGAAGGCACTCACATTTAAGAAAATCCACTAACAGGCAATTTAGCTTATGCAAGGACAGACCCAGGAGCCCACTGGCATGGAAGTTTCACAAGAGCAGGCATTTTTGTCAGTTTCGTGACTTCTAGTGCTTAGAACACAGCCTGCCACATAGGAGGGCTCAATAAATATTTACTGAATAAAAGTATGGATGGAGGTTGAGGTAAAATGAAACCAGTATTTTTTAGTTGTCTCCTGGCTTCTTCAAGAGAAGGGAAGAATGGCCTTGACTTCCAGAGATAAGCAGCGGCTCTTGGGGAAGGAGGAGGATAGGGTCAGGGAGGACGGAGAGAGGATGGCAGCTGCAGAAGGCAAGAAGTCAAGAGGGGACAAGATCTAATTCAAAGCTCCTACAGTTCTTTGAATAAATCTAGACCTAAAGTGATAACTAAACTACAATGGCATTTTAAAACTAGAATTATAAAAGTCAGTGCGTTTCAAACAGCACCTCGCAATATAAGTTTAAAATTAAAAATATGTATGAGCAAAATTCTCTGCCCCGAAGGATTCTCATGGAATTTTTTTGTCTTCCTAAAAAGAAAAATGGGATGGTTAGTGAGCTGAGCTAAGGCATTTATAACAAAGTCCTTTCTCTAACCACGGATTTGTTTTCATTTGGTAAGTAGTTAGTTTTCTAAAGATTCCCCCCACATACACACGCTTTTTGCTCTTGACCTTAGTGAAATTGGTGGTTCTGGCACTTTTATTAATTTCATAGTTGCAAAAATTCCCTTAGAGAAACATAACTTCAGTTTATTGAAAACAGTAAGGGAAGGACAGTTTATTGGGTATTTGGATGACTGGATGTCGGGAAACATAATTTATCATTTAAAATATCTCAGGTGCAAGGGCAATATTAAGTACATGCATATAAAACATAGAACATCTGGATTAAAACAGAGATGGCAATGACATATGCCAGACAATTGGATATTTAGAGACACATGGCTGAGTGAGTTTTCATATTTCATCAGCATGTTTACAGAATTACATAAAAAGCCTAGATGCTCCCATCCAATCCTAGAAGCTTAATAATTTTTTTTAAGCTTAATACTTTTTTCTTCCATTTTAAATACCAGTAATTATTGGGGGAAATTAGGACAATTGCATGCGATCCAATCAGTAACAAACACAAACATGCCTAAACCGCCAAATCATAACTAGTGGCTCAGCCACAGGGAAGACCAAATTAGATCAACCCATACCTATGAAATGTATCATAAATATACCCTCAAATGTCAAATCCAAGAATTAGATTGTCTAGAAATTTATAGCTGGGAAGGATTTGGTATATTATCTTGTCTGATCCATCAATTTTGTGGAAGATAAAATGAAAATGATAATAGTAACACACATTCCCTGTTCTCAAGGAGCTATCAATTTCCTGAGAATAGAATCCCTAAACAGGAAATTACAATATAGTGTAATAGAGGGCAGATAGGTATAAGCATGGAATATTATACGGTTACATAGAAATGACATTGTCTCTTGCTTTCAGGACTATGAGAGGATCAAAAATAACTTCCCTGAGGAGGTGACTGACTCTGAAGCTAAATCAATAAAGAGTAAGAGTTATGCAGGTCAAATGGAGCAAGGGTATTTCAGGAAAAAAGAAATCCCACGGTATTTTGAGGAAGCTGCAAGCAGTCACTCAGGTTGATTGGTGCACAGAAATAGCAGTAAGATATAGGATTCTGGGTTAGGATAAGAAATAAATGTTACATCTAGAGTCTATATGTGTGTGTGCATATATGTGTTTATGTGTGCATAGGTACTCGTATGTATGTGCCCATGCATAGATGTGTGAATCAAAATGTCAAGACATAATACTTTGCCACACTATGAGCAAAGCCTTTATTTTCTATGCCTATTGTATTTCATTAAAAAAACATTTATGAAAGGTAAATATTTACAATATAATATAATATTAATATAATAATAACATTGACTGATCCTTAAAAATACATGCATAAGGCACTATTGTAATATGTGTGGTACATTATTATCATTTGCTGCACACAAATCAAGAACCTGAGACTCAAGAGTTTAAATAATTTGCAAAGCTGACATAGTGCTGCCAGAACTTAAGACTCAACCTGTTTTTTATGCTGCATCTTTCAATTATTTTCCAGTCTACTAGGAATCTCCTCTCCATTATGCCATCTGTTTTACTTGAAGTCATTAGAATAAATAAATCTCTCCTTGTCCAAATAATACCTAGTTCATTTGCATATACTAGGTTAATTATTAAGTTGTTTGATTCCTTTTGCTTTTTGTGTGCAGGGGTTTGAATTAATCATATTCCGTAATTCGTAGAGCTTCATCATCATTCATCTCTAGAAAGTCAACCCTTTGTTTTGTGCATTTATTCTTTTTTCACTATTTTCATCTCCTGCCATTGACTAATTTCTGAATATATTAGATATTCTTTTATGTGTATTGTATTATATGCATTCATGTTAATTTGTTTTTCTCTTTTTATTCTAACAAAGCACTGTTGTTTTAAAGAGCTGTTTATAATTATGTAGGCACATTTAGTTGCTTCTAACTGCTACATATATCATTCCATAGGATGCATTAACCACATTTTACTTATTTCCATTTGAGGTCTGCATCTAGTGTTCTCCAACTTCTTTTTCCCCCAGCTTCATTGAAATATAATTGACATATAATATTGTGTGAGTTTAAGGTGTATATGATAGTTGGATGCACATATATACTACAAAAAGATTACCACCTCAGTAGCTGTCTCCAGCTTCTTGTTACCAAAAACATCCCTGTGACAAATTTTCACTTAAATATTTTCTCTATGGACCTGCATGAGAATTCTCTGAGCTACATACCCTGGACAGAGATGCAAGGATACAGGGTGTGTAAACACTTAATTTCAGTAAGTCTTTTTTCAGAATAGCTGTTACCAGTGTATCTCTAAAACACATAGGCTATAGGAGTTTTATTTAAGAAGTTCTTCCACTTTCTAATCCCTAGGTCCCCAAAATAATCCTACTTTTTTTCCTATTAGTTTTATAGTTTTACCTCTTGTATTTAGATATTAAGCCGTCTCCATTGCACATACATATGTTTTATATAAGTTCCATAAAAATGAGATAGTTTTCTTAACACAATCCACTACCCAATCCATCAATCTATATTTTTTGTCCATAGAGTTTCAGTGCCATTATTATCATATATTAATTTCTCATATCAATATACTCTGTCTTTTCTAAAGCATGACTCTGAAGCCTTGGAAAGCACCATCTAATAATATTTATTATTTAGTTCAATTAACTAATCTCAAGTTTTTATAATTTCATTTTCCTTATTATGATCATTCTATGGAATGGTGAAATACTTGATTTTAAATAATACTAAATCATCAACACAGTTGTGTCATACCTTTTGAGCCTTTGAATGTGGCAAAGGACTTTGAAATTGGACAGATACAACACACAACATCATGGGGAAAGAATAGGAGAATTGACGTAGAGCTCTAGGCTACAATAACCCCAAATGTACCACTGATAAAGGGTGATTTTCGGGCAACAACTTTCTTCCTGGGAAAATTAATACTGTAACTGCCACCCACGTATCTTGCAAGAAGTTTCAGATTCACTAACTGATACTTACGTTTAAGTAGCGTGAGAGATTTACAGGTATCAAATCTCACTATTCCAATTTATAGATTTAGATATTCTAAACAATTCCTAAAGATAGTTTATGACTCTTCCCCCCAAAACAAATCCCAGCAAAAAATACACACATAAACTAATGTTTGTACATTTTGTTACTCAGTGTTTACTATAAAATTCTCCACATCTCTGAAAAGCAGCTTTTAAAATTCTAATTTAGTTAACAATATGTCCCTGAGCTGTGCCTAAACATTAAAAACAGAGTTTCAAATATCATGCTAACTCATTCACTGTCTTAAAACTGTTCTGGACAAATACACTGAACCTTCCTTTTCTGAAATGGCCTCTCACCAGCAGCAGCCCCAGCAGTTGCTAGTTCTGTTTAGCATCTGTTTGTAAACACTTAGTGTGAAAGGCTGTTAATCCGCAAATGCTTGCAGAAGCCTATGCAAATTTATTCCAGATGAGGGCGGCCAATAGCTACTTCTAATGCTTCTGTTCTGTTATCATGCTGCCCACCTCAGCTCTAAGCAACAATTTCCGCTTTACATTTGCCAAATCATGCTAGAAACATCTGTTTACTGATTTCCCCCACAATAGCTCTGGGTGCCCAACTTTAGTCACCCCTATTCCAAAAGGTCGGATGATTTCAGCTTCCACTAATTGCCACATTATCTTTCCACGTCAGCATCATTTCAAGACAAATTATCCCGTCCTCTGCTCTCTTTATCATAACCCTTTGAGTAATTTTCATCCAATTTTTAAATCTTTTAAAGTGATTGATAGTATTCATTTGAAGAGTAATCTCATCTTCTCTTTTAGTTATTTCTTAATACTTCAGCTTTAGAAAGCAAATGTGAAAGAGGACACAAGCTGATTAATTTCCCTCTTCTGTTACCTCTTTACAAATATTTATGCATTATTTTTCTTAGATTCTATCACATGATAATTAATTCAAAACCTTTCTCATTTTCTCTGTTTCACATCCTTAGAAGCACAGTCTTGAGTTAATATCTCCCCCAGCCAAACTTCAAATCTATCAAAATATTTATGGTATTATTAATATAATAAGAGTTATCTTCCGAAGAAAATAACTTCTTTTTCTTGACATCATTCCTTTGTAAGCATTATTTTCACTTCCATCCTTTTCATGGTACACATGTCTTGGTCTCCTTAAAAAAAGTTATACCTGAAAGCTACAACACTTTATTATTTATTTATTTTAAAGATTTATTTATTTTTATTTTTGATTTTTTATTGTTAGTTTCAGGTGTACAGAACAATGCAATAGTTATCCTTTTCACCCTCACCAGGTAACAACCCCCCTCCCCCATCTACTGCCCTCCCACCCTGTATCATGATGATCTATTACAATTCCATTGACTCCATTCCCACTCTATACTCCATGTCCCGTGACTATATGTATATATAATTATAGTTGACATACATTATTATTCAACATCAGCTTCAGAAATACAGTGCGGTGGTCAGGCCTCTACACAGACTATGAAGTGGTCTCCCTAACAAGACATGAGTCCATCTGGCCCCCCCAAAAATATTTACAACGTTATTGATTATAT
>NW_017732236.1:394246-419009 GCF_001890085.2 Hipposideros armiger
ATAAGACCATCGGGAAACAAAAAGATATTTACATTACGATTCATAACAGTAGCAAAATTACAGTTATAGAGTAGCAACGAAAATAATTTTATGATTGGGGGTCACCACAACATGAGGAACTGTATTAAGGGGTCACGGTATTAGGATGGTTGAGAGTCACTGACTTAAAGGATTTACTTTATTAAAAAAATTACAAGCACTATGACCTTGAGCAAGGTTACTTAACCCTTTTGAGTTTCAATGTCCTCACCTATAAAATAGAGATTATAATGACATCTATCTTGGAGCTTTGTGAAGGTTAAATTAGTTAACATATGTACATAATTTTGAATAGGACTCAACACATAGTACTTTATAAATGTTAGCTAGAATGAATAGTAGTAATAATAGTAGCATTGAAGAAGCTGTGGATAAACTGGGGCTCAGTACTGATTAATACTCTTCCCCGAGAATGGAGAAAGACATGTATAGGAAGGAATCCAAGACTGGGAGCCAAGGGGATAAGGATTTGAGTTTGGATTTGCCAGTATATGGGAGTGCAAGCTTTTAATTTAATCCCCCTGAGCCTAGCTGTCCTCATTTCTGACAAGAATGCATTTATACACAAGTTCTTAACATACTAATGTTCACTAGTAGCTTTTATCTGTGATTTAAGTTGCCCCAGGTCCCAAGGTCTAGAAGATCTATCACTAAAAGAAGAATGCCAGATGCTAAATACAATTCTTATTCCTGTGGGTTCACAGGATGTAATTGCTCTCATCCAGACCACAGGACAAGCCACTTGAATACCTTCCTCCTGTGATCACTCCATATTATTTCTTACGATGATCACTGGACCAAAGGCTTTTGGTGAAGACCATTCCTGGACATATGAGGAGAACTCAGATGTCTCCACCCCAGGAATGTGCCATGTCCTACCAGGAACTACCTACCACCTTATGCTCCTGCCTTTGTCTGCCTTGGGGTGTGTCCATTATAAGAGTCTGAATAAATTTTCAGAAAGTAAATGATTGAATATTTTTTGCTAAGTGACATAGATGGGTTAGACCTGAGGTAAAACTCAATTTTCGAGGGGTTTGGGGGACTCTCTCTCTTAAGTCACCAGGTTGCTCTTTTGCCTAAACATCCCTCTCTCTAAGGTTATGAAGTATGTGCCTTATCTTAGGAGTTTCCATTGCAGTGTTAGATTGGCTTAAAAATGAGATAAACCTAAATGAATCCTATATCTAACCCCTTCTTTAGCTTTCAATAGATAGCTATGGGCAGACAGGTGAGATTAAAAAGCCCATTTGTAGGGATAATAAAGGAAATGACTAGATTTAAAATTATACCATTGGTGCAAAAAGGCAAAAAGTTAGAACACTGTAATGATGAAATCCAGCAGTGGAGAGAAAATTTAAGCAAAACTTTGAAAAAATAGAACGAACTATAACACCAGAATGGCACTAGAGACTTGGCTACTATGATCTTACATGCCACCTAATACCTAATTATATGAAATTTCCATACTTAATTTTAGGTTAATCTGATATATAATCTGATATATATATATATATTAGATATATGTATACATATATGTGTACTATGTGTATATATATGTATATATATATGTGTGTGTGTGTGTGTGTGTGTGTGTGTGTGTGTATATATATTATGTATTATAATGCCTTATTTTAACCAGGCTTTCCAATATATATTTCCCATTGGACTTGAGTTGAGAAATAAACATTTTTAATGAGAACATATAGAGCTAAAACTTAGAAATACATTTTATATTTCCCTGAGTTGTTCACAAATGAGTAATACTAAATTTTTCTTATTAACTTATGAAATGTTCAATATTAGAGTCTTCAATTATATTCCCATGAACTTCACAATTATATTTTATTTGTTTTCTTGATATTGTACACTGACATTCAATATGTATTATCACTTTATTTTTTACTTGGCATTTCTTCACTGTTTTATTCTTCTCCTTCATCAGTACTTCAAAATATGAAGATTCATTTTTTTTCTTTCAATAGCATATATTGATTCCTCAGTAGTTAAATAAGTTTCTGGGAATCTTTATATATCAGACATTTTAACTTTTTCTATGTTCTTTGCTTGACAAATTCTAAAATTTGCTTCACCAATTTCTTAAACTTCTAGAGCTTAATAAAGTAGAATAGCATTTTATGAACTCACTGTATTCCTTCAAGTTAATCGATATTAGGAAGTGTATTCAACTGTCAGTAAATAACTTTTCAGACAACAATTATAGAGCACACAGGCAGCTTGTCATTTATCAATGTAAAAAAATGTCTAGAGGAGGAAAAAAGAATATTTAAAGCACCTGAGATTCTGCTCCTGCAACAGACTTTTTTTTGGACACATACCCATTATTTGGGCTTAGTCGTGAAGAGTTTGCATACTTTGTAATAAAACATTGATGCCATTGTACTGTAAGAAATGAGTTCATTCTGTCAGTGGCTTCTCAGCATAATTGCTTCACAGATGACAAAAGATTGATCAAACTATTAACACCATGGTTTATTATCATCTTTTGATGGGAAAGCTTCTGCCACATTAAAAGTAATAATAGAGCATGAGCTCTGAGCAACAGGTTCGCCGGTTCGATTCCCACATGGGCCAGTGAGCTGCGCCTGAGCTGAGCTGCTTCTGAGCTGCCAACAGGTGGCAGGATGGCTCAGCTGGTGAGAGCAAATGCTCCTAACAACAAGGTTGCTGGTTTGACTTCTGCATGGGATGGTGAGCTATGCCCACCAGCAGCTAAGATTGAACACCACACCTTGATCTGAGTGGCCACGAGCTGCTGACGGGTGGCCGGATGGCGCCTGGACTTGGAGCTGAGCTAGGTGCACCCTCCACAACTAAGATTGAAGGACAACAACTTGGCTGTTCCCCTTCTCCAATTCCTCAACACTGTTTCCCTCCCCCAATTCCCCAATAAAATCTTTTTAAAAAGTAATAAAACTATTTTTCCCAAAGAGTAGTATCAGAGTTTGGGGGAAATATTTATTGTGCATGCCTATATTGACAGCTATTTATCTGTCAAACACAGCTCAAAAAGATAAACCAAAATATTTTAAATAACAAATGCAATGAATGAGAAAAATGTTTGGTGACAAAGAGAGCTGAGCAAAATGTGCATGTCTAGTTCCAAGCAACTTCAAGTGCATGTATCATTGATTATGTCCTAGCAGCATCAATTTTGGTCTTAAGGATCACAGCTTTCCATGTATTAGGTTTAACAGCCAGAATATTAGCTTTCTTCTCTTTCCAATGCAACTCATAAAAAGTCCATTATATTTTATATTCTCTCCTCTTTAGAGCAATTGAAGTATGAAAAATTAAGCTCTTCCTTATCAAAACTATATGTCACATTTTAGGTCATAGGAAAAGGATACAAAATGGAATAAAAAAATCACACAATGAACTTCATGAAAAATGACTACAGGATTTCTCTTAGCTCATTGTCGAAGAACCACTTCCTTGTCAACTTAGTTTAACTAAAACCAGGATCTAGATTTTATTTAAGTTCAAAAGGAAGTTCTTTCAAGAAACACTTACTGGTTGCTTACAATATGCCACATACTATTGTTAGTACTACACACACAGAGACATGGACATGCATATAATTTCTCAATTAATCCTCAGAAAAATCTTATTCAGTAGCCATTTTAATTTCCAGCCATTTTAATATTTTTCAATTTTATTTTTACATCATGCTGTCCCCATAAACGCCCCTATTAGTTGTAGTCTAATGGGTTACCATCAAGTTGCTTAATTAGTTTGTATTTCCATTTTAATTTAGCACTCTCAGTTATTGTACTTCCTTCCTCCTTTCCCCCTAAATTCTTGCCTTACACTGTGCTTTACAATCGTGGATGAAAAATGACCCTTCCAGAAAATATTTACGGATCAAGTACTCAGTGCTTAGCACTGTGAAGGAACATTAGAATAGAGTAAGACTTGATCTGGTGATTTGTGGAACCTCAGTAGGGTAAAGAGTCAAAGAAGATACAAGCATACAATAATTATTGTATACTAATTAACCTCTAATTAATCTATGAATCTATGTGTTAAACACTGCAATAAGTACTTTACATGTAAAACTACTAATTCTAATAGCATCCTTACAAGATGGAAATGATAATGATAAATATTCCCAATTTATCAGTGAGGTAACCATGGTGTAAGAAGTTAAGTGACTTTTCCAAAGAAAACAGTTTCTAAGAGACTCAAATTTAAATTCGTGCTCTTAAGGAAATCCCAAATTAAGGCAGTTAGCAACCCCATATATATATATACCTCCCCCCCAAAATATATTTCTTCCAACTTTAATATATAAAAAACTTCTTGGGGATGGAGTTGATATATTCAAATGTCCTGTTTTAATATTTAATGTATTAATATGGTAATGCCTAGGTATATTTAAAATCAACTGTTTTATAGAACAGCATATTCATAAAGAAATGCAGTTTTTCTATTATCACATTTTGGAAAGTAATTTCTGCTGCCACACTTTGATATTATTATTTACATACACACACACACACACACACACACACACACACACACACACATACACACCGGGGGCGGACCAAAAAATGTATACAAGTGGACACTTTGGTCAACGTTGCTCAAGCAGTAGTTCACCATAATCAGAAGCGTCTGGACGCTGATGGTAACCACTTTGAGCAACTCTTGTAACTGCAGAAGTCAAATGTGACTTGTATTCATCTTTTGTTATTGGTATATACTGAGTATTATAATTTTAATAGTTTTTCTTTCTTAAAACGTGTATACATTTTTTTGGCACCTTCTCTCTCTATATATAAAATATGGAATATTATTCAGCCATGAAAAGGAAGGAAATCCCGCCATTTGCAACAACCTGGATGGATCTTGAAGACATTATGCTAAGTGAGATAAGTCAGATAGAGAAAGGCTAATACTGTATGATATCACTTATATGTGGAATCTTAAAATGTTGAACTCGTAAAAACACAGTAAAATGGTGGTTACCAGGGGCTGGCAGGTGGGGGGATAGGAGAAATGTTGTTTAAGAGTAGGAACTTGCAACTAGCAGACAAATAAGTCCGGGAGATCTAATCCACAGTATAATAAATATACACAACAATATTGTATTATCATCATCAAACTTGCTAAGAGACTAGATCTTAATTATTTCCACCACAAAAAAGAAACAATAATTATGTGACATGACAGAGATGCAAACAATCGTTACAATAGCAATCGTATTACAATATACAAATGTATCAAATAAAATTTTTTTTAATTTTAAAAATAAATTTCTAATCGCAGGGAAGAGAGGGAAAATACTAAGAAATTCCATGAACATTCAGATTTCTGAGGCTAATATAACAGAATCAGGAATGCCAAATCTAAAGTTTGTAGTAGAAAAAAATGCCAGAAGTTCTCATTGAATTTATCACCAGAAGTTCTCACTGAATTTATCACTTAGTAGCTGAAGAGACAAATCAATAAAATGCAAAATAAATTTTGGGTGACCTCTTTTTCCTTAAATATAAATGATGAACAATTAGATCTGTCTGACATGTTAGAATAGCTGGATGTTAGATTACTTGGCTGCTAATACAGAGTAGTAATAACACGAAAGAAATTAAAAAATTTAAATAAAATAAATTCTAAAACTAGGGCCAAAAAAATGTTATGAATTCCCACTAATGTTTTTTGAAAGTCATAAAACCTTCAAAATAATCAGCAATGTCTGTGTATATGTATAAAATAATTCAAAGCAGGATCTCTAAGAGTCATTTGCATACCCGTGTTCATGGCAGCACTTTTCACAATAATGAAGAGGTGGAAGCAACCCAAATGTCTATCAGCGGGTGAATGGCTAAACAAGATGTAGTGTCTTCATACAATGGAATAGTATTCAACCTTAAAAAAAAAGGAAGTCCCATCATACATCACATGCTACAACATCGATGAACCTTGAGGACATATACTAAGTGAAATAAGTCAGTCACTAAAAGACAAAAGCTGTGTGATTCCACTCATATGAGGTATCTAAAGTAGTCACACTCATAGAAACAAAAAAGCAGAATGGTGCTTACCAAGGGCTGGAGGGAGGAGAAAATGGGGAGTTGGCATTCAATGGGTATAGAGTCTCAGTTTTGCAAGATGAAAAGGTTCCAGAGATCTGTGCACAATGCAAATGTATTTAATACTACTAAAATGTACTCTTAAATATGGGTAAGATGGTAAATTTTATGTTATCTGGGTTTTCTTTTTTCCTATAGTTTAAAAAAAGATCAGCCATGGATTTGGTTCACCACAGTTACCGTAATGAAAAAAAATAAGGATTTTGTGATAGATCAAAACTGGATCTGAGCCCTGGCTCTACCATGTTCTAGTATTGTGACCCCAAAAACACTGTATAAACTTTCTGTGCCTATGATACTGTCTGTAAAATGGAGACACGTAACAGCCGAGACCCAGAAGAGAGATTGCCCAGAATTCTGTTCTATCTCGGTCACTTACTTTTTATGGCTTTGTGACATTTACTTAAGCATTCTAAGCCTCAGTTGTCTAATGTGCAAAATAAGGATAATAACATGATTTTTTCTTCATGAGGATAAAATGAGAATGTATTAGTAACATATCACAATGTGTCAGGTATATCATATTCATTCATTAAACAAGTACAGTTGACCCTTGAACAACATGAGTTTGAACTGTGTGGGTCCACTTACATGTGGATTTTTTTCAATAAATACTATAAATGTATTTTCCCTTCCTTATGATTTTCTTAATAACATTTTCTTTTGTCTAGCTTACTTTATTATAAGAATGCATCATATATATATATATATATATATAAAACAAAATATGCATTAATTGACTCTTTATGTTATTGGTAAGGTTTCCAGTTAACAGTAGTCTATTAGTAGTTAAGTTTTATGTAGATTTTTAGCTATGCACGTGGGGGTGGCGGTAGGGGGGGAGGGGGGAAAGGAGATGGCACCTCTAACTCCTGCGATGGTCAAGGGTCAGCTGTATTTATTAAATACCCAATATGTGCCAGGCATTGTTTTAGGTGCTGAGCATAAAGCAATGACTTGCGTTGTGCTACAGAGCTTAAGAAAGGAATAAAGCAATATGTAAGGAAAACCAATGTTGGTAAGTGCAATGGGGAAACAAAATGTAAGGTAAAGGAACAGGGAGCATGCAGCTGGTGGTGAGAGAGTGTGGCTGCTTCAAGCAGTTTGATCACTGCGGGCAGGCTTCTCTCTCAGGTGACATTTATGCAGAGTCCTGAACAAAGTGAGGGAATAAACCATAGGCATTCCTGGCAGCTGTGCAAAGGGCTTGAGGGTGAAGTAGGCTTGGCAAGATCCAGGAACAGGAAGGAGGACCGTGTAACAGCAGCAGTGAGTGAGGGGGAGAGTGGTAGGAGATGAAATGAAAGGCGCAGCAGGGCCTCAGAATCCATTGTTAAGGACTTTGATTTTGACATTGAGTGAGATGCAGAGATGTTGGAAGGTTTTGAGCAGGAGTTACATAAACTGACATGCGTTTAAAGAATCATTGTGGCCTCCGTGTTGAATGCATCTTACAAGGCATTGGTAGTGGCAGGGACTTGATTTAAAAAACAAGCAAACAACCAAAAAACCAGTAGCTGCAGTTGATACTATATTTTACTTAATTATTCATATGTCTTAGCATTACAGTAGTACAAGCATGAAATGTCCAGTAACACCATGTTGAAAGTTCCAGCTTGCACAGAAGACCAGAGGCAGTAAATGCAGAGTCGATGTGGACAGAAAAACCAGCCAGTGCTGTAATGACTTATTCTTTGCACTGGGCTTGACTCCGAGGGCTTCTCCTCTGGGCAGAAGGGGAAATTGTGTGCAATAAAGAAGGGCCCTGAATACCAGCTGGATAAATGCACTGACCTGGCATTACAGCCTGAAGTCTTGAGCTAAAAGAGCTAAAAGACGTCAAGCCTCAAAGGCAGGAAACAGTGAATGGAAGCTGCCCTGTACCTTCCAAGGGGGCTGATTTCCCACCCACCCCCTTCTGTGCTGTGGCAGGCTTAAGGGAACACTAATGAAAGGTGGTAATATCTGTCTGGTATTTGACTTAGGAAAATTGTTCTTCTTCTCCATTTTTCTTCAGCTACCAGTGAAAAAGCATTACAATTTTCCCCTTGATGAATAAATAACAAAAAAGCACAATGAAACACTCTACCTGTATTTTCCCCATTTTTTAAAACTCAAACTTGTCAAGCAGTCAGTTCCTGCTGAGCAACCCATATGTTCCCTTCTAACTCACAGTGACAGCCGGAGTCTGTACAGTGATCTCTGAGGCCCTACATGATGCCTTTCACTTTCTCCCCGGGTTCTTTCCTGACAGCATCGCCTCCTTCCCTCCCTCTCCAGCTCTCTGCCCCAGCCACACTGGCCTCCTTCCTGTCACCCAAACACACCGGGTATACTGGGCTGAATAGGGGTCCTCAAAGAGATATGTCCCTTGTGACCTGTAAATATGGTCTCATTTGGGGAAAAAGCTTCTTTGAAGATGTAATTAAGTGAAAGATCTTGAGATGAGATCATTCTGGATTATCCAGGTGGTCCCTAAATCAATGACAAGTGTCCTTATAAATTACAGAAGAGGAGACACAAATATACAGAGAAAGCCAAGCCGGAGAGAGAGACACAGAGGAGAAGGTCACACGAAGAAGATTAGAGTGATGCAACCACAAGCAAGGAGCACCTCCAGCCACCAGAAGATGTAGCAGGAAAGGAAGGATTCTCATCTAGAGCCTTTGGAGGGACTATAGCCCTTTCCACAGCTTGATTCCAGACTTCTGGCCTCCAGAACTGTGAGAAAATATATTTTCTGTTGTTTTAAGCCATCCAGTTTGTGGTAATTTGTTCCAGTACTCACAGGAAGCTAATACAATAGACAGTCTCCTGTCTTAGGGCCTTTGGACTTGCTGTTTCCTCTGCCTGAACCAATCTCCCCAGATATTTGCATGACTATCTCCATCAATTCCTTCAATCCTTTGTTCAAATGTCATCTTCTCAATGAGGTCTTCTCTGACTACCATGTTTGAAAGTGCAACGTGCCTGATACTCCCTATCCCCCTTCCCAGCATTATTTTTTCAGAGCCACCTCTTCATATATAATTTGCTACTTGAATTTTTATTACCTGTTGTATTCACTTATTAGGGATGCCATAACAAATACCACAAACTCGGTGGCTTATAACAACAAAGTTCAAAATCAAATGTCAGCAGGGCCATGCTCCCACTGAAAGCTCTAGGGGAGGATCCTTCCTTGGCTCTTCCTAGCTTCTGGTGGTTGCTGGTAATTCTTGGCAATCCTTGGCTTGAATGCACTCCAACCTCTGCCTCTGTTGTCACACGGCATTCTCTGGTCTGGTGTTTGCATCCAAATTTCCCTCTTCTCATAAGGACACCAGTCACTGGATGAGGGCCCGCCCAAATCCAGTACTACCTTGTTTTAACTTGATTACATCTACTAAGAATCTACTTCCAAATAAGAAAGTAGGGGGTATTAGGACTACAATATATCTTTTTGGGAATACAATTCAACTCACAATACCTGCCTCCCTCCACTAGATTGTAAGCTCCATCAGAGCAGGGATTCTTGACTATGAACCTACAGCAGTGCCAGCCATGAAACAGACACTCAATAAATATTTGTTGAAAGGACAAGTGAAGAAACCTGTGCTAATGAAATCAGAATGTCTTGTGAGATATAGTCAAATTAGTTAGCTATAGATAAAAATTTGCAAGTTCTTAGAAAGATATATATGCTATGATATGCACATCTACACCCATAAAAATATCCAGTGTATTGACTAATTCATGGAATATATTTCTAAAGGAAATATATTACCTTCCCAAAGTAGTCAATGTCACTTATTTGTTTCCAAGCCTCTTATTTTAGGTAAGCAATAAGTTTTTCTTGATTTCATGTCACTAATAAATCTTTAGTCTGTAGTTCTCTGCATTCTGCTACTTTATCTCAAATGAAAGAACCAGTTAATCGGATTTGATCTATTGGTAAAAAGTTCAGCATCAAAACAGATGAATACCACATTTTAATTGCAATATGAGGTTTCCAGGTACAAAAGAGTGTTCTCTCTCTGGCGCTTATTGAGCACTTCACAGTATTAATGTAGTTTCAGAAAAAAACTCTTTAAAAGGTAAATAATTTAAGAGCAAGGGCTTGAGTTTTATTATTGGCAATGTTCATGGTTCATGCTTTAAGTGAAAGCCATTGATGACATCATTATTCAAAGTAGAATCAGTTAAGAAGGCTTCTATGGGTCTGTATAGCTACTGTAAGACACCACTGCCGACCTCTTGAAAAGAGTGACTATTCAAGTCAGTCACCAACTGAGTCCTGATTTTCACCACAGCAGAATAGAAGGGCTTTACTCCTGCATCAACACGCTTCTTTTAATGAGTGTGAGTTGTGATCTTTTCCTTCTATAAAACTAAACTCAACATAAGGAAGAAAAGTAATGTAGTAGGTCTTTTCAAATGTCATTTTTAAAATACACTTTTGTCAATATGGATGCTTGGTGCATTATTATGAAATACTAAAATATCCTACTGAGGCTTTCTTTTTCCTAGCTTACTATGCTCTTTTGCTGGTGAAGCAGCAGCAGCGCCATCTTCTGGAATAAACGGAATGAGAAATAATTATGGTGTTTATGAAAAACAGAGTCCAGAGAAATAAATAGATCATGTACATGGACACAGCAAAATGAAAAGCCTGAAAATAAATCTTAGTTGTTAATAATTACTGAAGAAATTAACATGGAATCAATTTCTGACATCAGCAAGCAACTGCATAAGGGCAGCAAACCTTTCTTCCAGCAGCAAGGCTGTGTGGGTAGCTTATGCCATTGTGTTTTTTTTAAACGTATAAAATACACCCAAAAATGACACACAACTTGAGGAAAAACCATGTTCTGCAAATTATCTTGAAAAAAAGTCAATCATGAGATCCCACTAGATTCAAACTGCTTTGCTGTAGGAAAGTGGGAAAGATGGATAAAAAAAATTGAAATATTCTTTCTTCCTGCCCTAAAGATGCATATATTATAAAATGGAAAAAGAAGCCCACACAAGAAAATTGCCGCAGCAGACCATACAGAGAGTCACTAAACTGTAGAGCCAAGTTGTATCGGGGAATAAGTTAGTCAAGGCACCAATCAGAGCGAGCACTGAAACCATCCCTGGGAAATTAAGGTTATGAAGAAAGAAGTGATAATTTCTGAGAGAGTGCTACACGTGGCTAAATAGGATACTTGGATTTGGGGATGGGAGAGGAGCCTCCTGGGGTGGGTCAAAGGTTGTGAAACCTTCACAAAGGGCATAGTCAGTGTGGTAGACAGAATCCTAAAATTCTAGGCCCCTGATGCACGCTCCCCTTCTCCCAGTTATTAAATCAAACACTAATCTGGAAAGGAATTTTGCAGCGAGTTGATCTTAAGATACTGAGAGCATCAAGGTGGGCCTGATTTAATCAGACAAGCCCTTTAAAAGCACAGAATTTGCTTTGGCTGGTTGTGGAGGAAGAAGTCAGAGATCCAAAGTGCCCTTGCTGGCTTGAGGATGAAGGAGGCCACATGCCAAGGAACATTGGTGGCCTCCAGAGCTGAGAGTGGCCTCTGCTGACAGCCCGTAAGAGAATGGGGACCTCAGTCCTACAACTGTGAGGAACTGACTTCTGCCATCAAGAGTGCACTTGTAAGTGGATTTTTTGCCAATGTCTCCAAATAAGAATTCAGCGTGGTGGACACCCAGGTTCCAACCTGTGACAGCCTGAGCTGAGAACTGTGCCATGCTATACAGGACCCATATGATTGTGAGGTAATAAGTGAGTGTTGTTTTAAACCACTAAGTTTGTCACAATTTATTATTTAGCAATAGAAAATTAATAGATACACTTAAAATTGCTTTCTCAGGAACGTATTTCCTGTAACCATCCAGCTTTTTTATTTGCTGAGGGGTTATATAATTTGCCATTATCCTCTTATAATGCTTAGTTTCACTTTTTTGTGTGTGTAATTTTTAAAGATTTTTATTAAAATAGAGCTGATATACAATATTATATTAGCTTCAGGTGTATATCATAGTTATTCAACAGTACCCACCTGGCACTATACAAAGTTATTACATTATTAGAGTCCCTATGCTGAAGAAAAGATCACAATGATAAGTCTAGCAACCATCTGACACTGCACCACGCTATCACAATATTATAGATTTTCCCCCCTTTTAAAATTTTTCTATTAGAGTTGACATTCAATATTATTTTATATTAGGTTCAAGTGTATAGCGTAGTGGTTAGACATTTATATGTATAACTTAGGAAAGTGATCCCTGAACTAGTACCACATGGCACTACATATAGTTATTACCATATTATTGATTATATTCCCTATGCTTTACATTTCATGACTACTTTTTTTTAGCTTTATTGGAGAACAGTGTGTTTTTTCAGGACCTATCAGCTTCAAGTCAAGTTGTTGTCCTTCAATCTTAGTTGTGGAGGGCGCAGCTCAGCTCCAAGTCCAGTCGCCGTTTTCAGTCTAGTTATGGGGGGGTGGGGGCGCAGCCCACCATCCCATGTGGGAGTCGAACCGACAACCTTGTTGTTAAGAGCACCCGCTCTAACCACCGAAGCCAACCGGCTGCCCCACATGACTATTTTGTAACTACCAATGTGTACTTTTTTTCAGGTTTTAAAACTTTTATATGCATTATTTAAAAAATTGTGCATTCTAATAATTAAAATCATTTTAACAAAAAAGAAAAAATGGTACTCTGGTTAAACTGCATTTTACAGCCTGCAGGACACCTTGGACCAGCTTGGGTTTCACTCTAGATTTCACTGTCATCCCACCCAACTTCTGCCTTCACCAACATGCAAGTTCTTTTCCTTCCCTGCTAGCCAGCCAGGCAGATGGGAGAGGCAGGTGTGGCCTGCGTTGTCAGTTCTCTGATGTGAAAAGGGGCAGCATGGTCATTTTAAACTTGATCCAACCTTTTTGCATCTTACAAAGTTAAACAGCTAAAAGAAATAAATAAGAAGGCAATGATTGTGGAACATACAATGCATACTGGAGGTGCACGCCTCATTACGATTCACCTGCTTTCTTCTCCTGTTCAATCGTTTCTTTTGAAGGCAGTGGATTTTTCTCTTGCGTTTCTGTCTTCTTCAATTTCGACTTATCGAATTTCTCAATCTCAGCCATATCGGGTTTGTCAGACATGGTTGCAAAGGAAGCAGAGCGAGGCGCAAAAACACGTGGAATCCGATCTGCTCAACGGCGGTTATGGAGTCCCAATTTATATTTCTTAATCCCTTTACCTTTTACACCCTGTCTTCAACCCCCCTCCCATCTATCACCCCAATAGATCTAGTACCCATCTGACACCATACATAGTTAGTACAATATTATTGACTATACATTCCTTATGCTATACCCTACATCCCCATGACTACTGTATAACAACCAATTTGTATTTCTTAATCCCTACTCCTTTCACCCCCCGCAAGCACCCCTTCCATCTGGCAACCATCAAAATGTTCTCTGTATCTATAAATTTTTTTCTATTTTGTTTGTTTGTTTATTTTGTTCTTTAGATTCCACTTATAAGTGAAATCATGACATTTGTCTTTCACTGTCTGACTTACTACACTCAGCACAATACCCTTTAGGTCCATCCTTGTTGTTGCAGAGGCAAGATTTCATTTTTTTCTTACAGCTGAGTAATAGTCCACTGTACATATGCACCACCTTTTCTTTATCCATTCATCCATTCAGGGACACCCAGGTTGTCTTTATATCTTGGCTTATGTAAATAATGCTGCAATGAACATATGGATGAGCACATTCCCTCAAAGTAGCATTTTGAGTTTGTTCAGATAAATACCCAGAAATGGGATTACTGGGTCCTTCTTTGTCTCTTGCTATAGCCTTTGTTTTAAAGTCTATTTTGTCTGGTGTAAGTATTGCTACTCCAGCTGTTTGTTTGTTTCCATTTCCATGAAATATCTTTTTCCATCCCTTTACCTTCAGTCTGTGTGTCTTTTGAGCTGAAGTGCATCTCTTGTAGGCAGCATATGTAAGGGTCTTGTTTTCTTATCTGTTCAGCCCCCCCCCGTCTTTTGATTGGAGGATTTAATCCATTTTCACTGAAAGTAATTGTTGATAGGTATGTAGCTTTTGCCATTTTATTATTCATATTTTTTATTTTCACCTTAAAGAAGTCCCTCTAAGATTCCTTGTATTACTGGTTTGGTGGTGAGGAACTCCTTTAGCTTTTTCTTGTCTGGGAAGCTCTCTATCTGTCCTTCAATTCTAAATAGCTTTGCTGGGTAGAGTAATCTTGGTTGTAGGAGTTTCACTTTTAAATAAATATTTTGGGACACATTAATAGATTAATGCCTTGTCAGGCACCAACTTACCAGCTTTCTGAGCGAGCCTACATCATTCACTCACACTCAGGTGCCTTCATGTCTGCCGGTAATGGGGAGTGAAAATCAAAATATGGAACAGCTGGTATTGCATAGGCATGGACCAATCATTCAGATGCCCGATCTATCAGAAAGGCTGCTAGCTGGTTACCATACTGGCACTGGCAGAATATCACCTCTGCTAAAAACTGTTTTCCTGGCAGGAAATAAGCTAGAACAATGGAGTGAAAATGGTATATCATCTTGGGAGGCAGGAAACAAGATAGCTGTGCAAAGCTTATTTTATCTAAGAGTCACCCCTCCTTAGCTTTTTGGATGTGCAGTTCTCACTCTCAATAGCTTCATCCCTAAAGTTGTCAGATTTAGGCAAACAAAATAACATGGCACTGAGTTAAGTTTGAATTTTAGATTATCAATGAATCATTACTTAATATACCAGAGTGTCCAAAAAAATGTATACACATGACTGTATTCATCTTGGTATATACTATTACAATTTTAATACAGGTTTTCCCTTACTTAATATGTGTATACATTGTTTTGGCACCCTCTCTCCATATGGGTCAAAAATATTGCACGGACCCAATGTAGACAGGTTTACCCCCAGCCAATCACTAAATATTGCATGAGACATATTTATACAGAAAAAATATTATCTGAAATTCACATTTAACTGAACATTCCATATTTTGTTGGCCAACTCTATTCATCTTTGTCTTCTCTTCCTTCTTACACAAATCATTTTTTTTACCTAAAAGAGATCTAAGTGTTAGGTCCTTCTCTCTACCAAGATATATTACAATAACAACCCACATCTTCCCCCATCCCTGTACCTGGGCACCGTAACTTTGTAGATCATCCTCATAGAGAGTGTATTTCCCTACCAATTGACTTTGACTTCAGCCATGTCACTTGCTTTGACCAATAGAACAGGGGAGATATGACAGTGTGCCATTTCCAAGCTTGAGCAGTAAGTAGCCTTGTGGGTGTCTCCATTTGCCCCCTTGCTTCACTTTGAGTCCCAGGAGGATGATGCAGCCACCCCAGCTGGGCCCAATCTAGCCCAGTTTATTCACAGCCAATCACTAGACTCATGAATGAAATGCAAGCATACCTCAGAGATACTGCAGGTTTGGGTCCAGACCACTTTATGAGTGGGTATCGCAATAAAGCAAGGCATAATCTTTTTGCTGTTGAAGGCTCTTGCCTTCAATTTGTAAAGAAATGCAACGTCTGTGAAGTGCGATAAAGCAAAGGACAATAAAACAAGGTATGCCTGTAAATGCATATTGTTGTTTGCCTGGGAGATTTTGTGGTTGCTTGTTACACAGGGCTATTGTTATCATAAGTAACTCACCCTTCCCTTCCCACTTCATGGGTATAGGTGTTTAAAGAAAAGTTCAATAACCACAAGACTGGCTGGTTTTAGGAAGCCACAAAAGGAAGAAAAGAAAATCAATCCCTCCCTATGCATGTAAGAATAAATTATACTACCCCTTTGGCTCCTTCAGGTGCTTTGGGAGAATCCCAGTTAAAGCACGAAGAAAAAGGAAACCGATTGAACTTCATGCTAATGCTTCAAGAGTTATTGTCTTGTCATTTCCCTGTTTTAGTTCAAACTGGCATGCTGAGCTTTATTGAGAATTACAGTGTTGGTAGAAAGGATTTGATAAAGCTTGTGTAGCATTACTTTCCTTGAATTCCAGGCTTTTTTTTTTCTTTTTACCTGGTGTCTATCTGAATCAAGCAATTCTGATTTTCTGTATTCACCTAAGGATTAGAGCAAAATAACTTTATTAAAGGCCAATGAACTGTAGTTCAATTCTCCCATGCACAGATATATTTTCCTATGTATGTGAAGGCTTTAACATACATAAACACCCCCACAGTTTGATTTCTTTTACAGTACACTTTCTAAGAGAGTGTGTAGTTGAGCATTTATTTTTGATATGATTGATACTGTAGCAGATACTCAGTAAATCTCTATGCCACACAGCCTTTCAATTACAGATTGAAGTAATAGCTTGTACAGGTTCATTTGACTTTTATGACACAGAATACATAAACTGTGAATCTAACTGGCTGGCTCAAAGACTGATAATGGAATATTGGTCCATGTATTTCTGGTGTGTCACCTCTCCAAGTTCATCTGGATATCATCACCCAAAGTATCTTGGAAGCTGGTTTATGCAGCATTCTATCAACTGGACATCTCTATTAACCAGCACTTCTTCTCTATGCCATGGTAATGATTGCTGCATATCTCACAAGACCCGAAAATGCCTCCTCGCCAGTAATATTAAATTATATCCAGTGTAGTTTTTGTGCTGCACATATGTTACTGAACTTCAGTGTCCCTAACACTGGAGATCATGCATGGTGCATACAGCAGCATTCAATTTGCTTAATTAGGACAAGCTGGTCTTTGTTTCATCCTATGGATAACAGAGTTTACTGAGGCTACATTGTGTCAAAGGAACATTTATATTTGCTCCCAGGAAAGAAAGATCTACTGCCCTCTGGGGAGTCCTCACAAGCATGAGTGCAGCTGATAGGCCTGATATACATCAAGGACATTAGGATCATCTTAAAGGAATGCTTTGCTTCTTAAGTTTGGTCTGCAGGGCAGCAGTATCAGTATCATGTGGAAGTTGGTAAAAATGCAGGAGTTCAGGCTCACCTGAGACCTACTGAATCTGAATTTTATCAAGATCCCCAGATGATTCCCGTGAACATTAGCATTCAAGAAGTACAGCTCGGTACATATTACCATCCTGCCATCACTACAAGCAGCAAGACGCACTCTAGGATTTCCAGCTGGACACTTAGGTAAGGTACCCAACTCTTCTGATGCTGAAATTCCCTGATGAAATGAGCTTCCCACAGCCCATGTCTCCAAGTTATGAATACTAAATAACGTCGTACATCTTAAAGCCATAAAGGACCTATAATGTTAGCTCTTGCTACTTTTGTTTTGTTTCCTTGCTATTATTCAGTGAGTGTGTCCTCACTTTTTTATTTCTGGTGGAGTGTTCAAAAAGAATCATAATGATAGCTACAATTGATTAAGTGCTTGTCATGTGCCAAGTGCTCTTCTAGTCCTTTACATGACAAACCCAAGATGTAGAGTTTACTGCCTCCATTGTACAGGAGAGAGAACTAAGACATGACTCAAACCCAAGCAATGTTCTCCAGAGCCATTGCCTTTGGCCCTACCCCCAAATTGCTGCTCATTTTGATACGCTTAAGAAATATTTTGTATGTCAGTCCAACTTATGCTTGGCCTATCTATGTGTTCTCTTATGTGTTATCTGGCATGCACATTGAAAATATCAATATGAAGCCTCTACCTTAGAGATACAGATGCAATAGATCTGGGGTCAGGCCTAGGAATTGATATTTTTAAGAAGCACCCAGGGGACTTCTGTGATCTCTCAGGTTCTAAAAATACTGTTCTAAATTAGGGTCCCCTATTCAGAACCAGCTGTGCTTGCAAGGTTACAGCGCACTGGTAGCCTCATTAATGTCGATGCCATCTCCATACACATATTTTAAGAACCCAGCCCACAAAGGGCAAAGCCCAGCTCTTATTTGGCTTGCTGCGGAGCTTCATTAGCTCTCACGTTTTCCTTGTAACACAGGCCAGGGTGGACGTAGCCTCATCTGCCTTTTAAATGAACTGAAGCCACCAAGACACATCTGAGCCAATTGTCTGTCCTTTCTCACACAGATGCTGGGAAAGGATGTGCTCATACTAAGACAGCTCTCTCCCATTTCCTTTATTATTCCGTCTTCCCCACCATGGAATACAATTGAAATCAAATTGCGTGTTCAGCTTTATTCCTGGCATACCCTTTGGTGCTCAGGTTCCCAAACTATGTTTGTACCTGAGCAGATAGCAATCTCATTCCACAACATAGGACTTTCTATATCTGAACCTACATTATAGTTTCAGTTCCCAGTCTGCCATTAGATAGAAATTGAAATGCCAGGAAATTCCCCAAAGGTAGGTGGCCTGCATAGTGACAAGGTGTTGAGGTGGGTGCAGTAAGTATCTCATGGTTTCTACTGTGAGGTCCAAATTGTCATCATTTTGATCATTGTGTGTGTGTGTGTGTGTGTGTGTGTTCTTTCTACACTAATCACTGTTTGAACCCCTTGTCACAACCACAAGGCCTCTTCAGATGCCATCTACACACACACACACACACACACACACACTCTAAGAACCTCGCCCATGCTGTCTGTGCCAGGTTCATATTCTGGCACATGGAACATATTCTGCAGCTCTTGCCCTGCACTGAGCACCAGAAAACTGTGACAGGTCTCCAATCTACCATCTATACCACACAGCTATGTCTCTTGCTTTCCTATGCTCTCTCCAGGAAAGGGAGGATATAGACATGAACAGCAAGTGTCCTCTGTTCTTGGATGTCACAATCTACTCAAGATTTTAGTGAAAAGTAGGGATCAGTAGTTCCCAAGGCCCCTTCCTGTGGAACCCCAAACCAAGATTTTTTTGCCACCCCTCTGACTCTCCCTGCCTCATTTTGGGCATCTATCTACTTTTGAGTGGAGGAAGACTTGTCTATATGACTTACTAATGTTTCTAAAACGTTTGTTTACGCCCTGGATTTCTTCATTCCCTCTAAAATTTAAGCTTTTCGAATCCAAACACCAAACAGCTGACTTCTGCTGTCTGCTATGATTACAGCTAGTCATTTAACCTAACTGTCCAAACACAGGAGAATGTAAGGATAGGATAAAATACAAGGGAACAAAGCATAGGCTGACATTTTGAACATGTTATTCTGCTACACAATTATTTTTGAAGTATTAAGGCATTGCATATCCTCCTCAACCCATGACCAGCCACAGTGAAAGAAGCAGTAGCGACATGACATGGGACATAGAAATTGCATGATCAAATCAAATGAGGATGCAACATCCACAACTTCAAACAAACTCTACCATGCCACTCATTATTTAATTTTTCCTTCTGAAAAAAAAAGATGAAGCATCCCTTTTTGATATCCTTGATTAGGTTGCTAACAAAGAACTGCTAATTTGACCCAAATTTGAGAAGCACATACACATGACACAGAATAGGGAACATGAAGGGAAGGGTTGATTCCCCGTCTGGTTGGTCAAATTACCACTGACAATAACAATAGCTGATGTCTGTTGAGAACTTACTCTGTGTCAAGTGCTCAGTGGAGTCCTCCACATTCATTACCTCCTTGTTTTTTTCACAGCAGCCTAATGACTGCATTATTATTATTATCTCTGCTTTTTTCAGATGAGAAATTTAACTCAGAAGTCATGGGTCTCAAAGATAATTTTTTAGGAAACCCCAAATTAAATTCACAACCAAACCAGCATGTTCTATTGCAAAGGAGAGAGTACTGCACACCACAACCAGAGAGTACTCCCATTTAATGAGGTTTTAGGTCTGACTTAGTGCCTCGATAAGAGCAAAGCCTGTATGAATCAACCAGACACACACAACTTGCATGCTTACAGAGGTATATGTTATCACCTGCTCTACCACTTCTGTAACTTGAAGATGCTTATTTAGTTGTGGAATGATGTATGCGGACACTCCTTTCCATTTTGAGAGCAGTAGATGAAGTAGACATTAGTAGGCAAAAAATATAGGTTTCAGATTAAAACAATATTGTGATATAATAAATAATCTGTAATTTAAATCTAAAGTTGAAATTTGAAGATATCTAACCTATTAGAGGTACCACTTCCAAGTAAGTATCAGGCCTATAAATAAATGTAAACTAAGACCCAGAAAGAGAAGTCCATAAGCTAAACAAAGGCTAAGAAAAATTCAAGTTAAATATTAAATGCTTATGTTATATACCTGCTCATTTCATCTATGCTTATACAGTGTCATAAAATTTTTAATATATTTGTTTGTCGGAAAGGTCATGACATATTTTTTTCTGTTTTTTTGTTGCAAAAATGCATCATGACTTTTCTGACAACCCAATATTATACAGTTGCCCCTTGAACAACGTGGGGTTACAGTCACCGACCCCCCACACAGTTGAAAATCCATGTATAACTTTTGACTCTTCAAAGCCTTAACTACTCATAGCCTACAGTTGACCAGAAGTCTTACCAATAACGTAAACAGTTGATTAACTCATATTTTGTATGTTATATGTATTATATACTATATTCTTACAATACAGTAAGCTAGAGAAAATGTTATTATGAAAATCATAAGGAGGAGGAAGTACATTTACAATACTGTATGTATTTATTGAAAAAAATCCACATGTAAGTGGATCCACGCAGTTCAAACCCGTATTGTTCCAGGGTCAACTGTATTTTAATTCCTCAACTATCACATTCATAATATCATGCCAGCTTCCTCTTTTATTGACAACTATTTTCGCTCCAAAAGCTATCACCGTTACATCACAATTAGCTGTGTATGGAATTGAATCCTGTTAGAATGGGGGGAGGCCTATAATCCAGTTACAGGCTCCTTTGTCTCTGGCTCTAATCTTTGCTTTGGATAAAATACTCCTGACGGGGACTAAAAGGCTCTTTTGTAACACATAAAGAAACATAACTTATGCTTAATTGGAAAAATACGAAGTAATGCTTAAGAGTCACCTACCCCAGGCCATAGGGCCCATGGTGCTCAGTAATGGCAGTGCTTCAGCCCCCCACACACACAGCGTGAGCTTCTTTCATAGCTCTGTTATTCTACATTTCAACTCTACTTGCTGAGCAGAAAAGATCTCCATAAGAACACTTCATTTCCCCGGCCAAAAAGAACTGATAATTATAAAGTAACTAGTTGCCTTGTGTTGAACTTAAAGTGCTTTAAGAACTTGTGTTGCCTTAAAAACAAGTCCTTTCAATTTTGATGTGAATGTTGGTTTTAATCGCCCAGTTCCTATTCTCTCTCCCACCTTCTTCCCCATGGCCTCTCCGCTTCTGATGACTTGCCTACAGGAGAAATATAACAGTCCTGTATTGAATTACCCAACACTCATTCCAAAGAAATGTTATGGTAATTTAATCATCACTGAAACCTAAACAGAGCAACATCTTACAGCTTAACAGGACCCAAGGAATGAACCTCTGTGATTATTTTATAGGCTTTCAAATTTCCTCCAAAGAGAGAATGTGGTCTTTTCTTTTTTCTTCTGTTCACTGGTGTTTAGTCTTTTTGGTTTTTTAAATGGATTCATAATTCTTTCTAAAAAGCTGTGTTCCATCTTTCTTATTCTCATTGCAAGGATATATGTCATCTCAACTAGTTAGAGGTCCATGGATTTCCAAGATTGAATAACATAACCCTCTAATTTTACAAACAAGGGACTTGATATCCAAAGAAGTCAAATGACTTCATCAAGGTAACTCAAAGCTACACCTCTCACTTTTCTTCTGTGGTCTATTTAAATAAGTAATCTTATTTTCTTAATTCTACTATCCAATATCTTATAGCAGACTCCCAAATGACATATTTAACATATTTAATGAACATGTGCAATGATTAGTTTAATGGGCTTTAAACTCCCCAATGAAGCATACACAAAAATACCTGCTCACATGAATAGACAACACATTCTTGTTGGGATAAACAACCATGCAATGACAGCCATTAATACAGAATTTACTTTTTAAAAATTCTCAGGGCCAAAGTGACTTTGCAATCTACAACGTTCACTAGCTAAGCTACAATTCCATATAGTCTGACAAACTGCTACCCCTGGTTCTTAAAAGGAAGTGTCAGAATTATTCCCTTGCGTCAGTCAATACCCATTTTCTCAGTTCTCTAGCAATTTCATAAAAATATGGGGTATTCATATGGTTTATAGGTTACATTCAGGAAAATGAAAAATATTATTTTTTTCCAAAAGTATAGCCCTTCAGAGACTAACAATTGAAGGGCACTGTGTGTGGAGATGGCTTCTGAAGGGGATTGAACTATGGTTGGATGGAAATACAATACTTTGGCCAAAAGTTGAAAAACTGCTGGCTGTTTTAACCTCTGTCATGTGGAAGTAGTCTGGCTCCAACTGCAGATCATTTAAAACTATAAAAACTTCTTCTTCAATAATACCAGCAAGGCTCATTAACCACTCCAAAAATCTCAACTATTCCATTTTCTACACACAATATTTCACTGGAGAGCTGAATAGATATTATTTTAAGAAATGAAAGTACTTCCTTTCCTCAGAAGATTATTAAATATGATAGCATACTCAAAAATTCAATAGCTACTCCCATGCATTACAAATAACCAAAATGATTTGTTCATTTATTTATTAACTATTTATTAAGTGTCTACTCTATGTCAGACTCTGTTCTTACAGTGGAGGAAAAATGTATAGTGGTAAACTACATAATATTCTTGCCCTCATTTGAATCCATTTGCTTTGTAATTTGACAAAGAACTCCCCCGCCCCCCACTTCTGGGCAGGAGTCCCTGTTATAAAAGTAGCCTCAATCAAGAAGTAATATGTGAGAACTCTCTAGGTTTTTATCCTAATATGCATTATGGTTCCCAATCTCGACATTAATATAGTCACTGTTCCCTTCTCCTTTGACTGTAAATTTGGCTGACAATTAGCTTCTCCTTATTTGGAATTCTAACGCGCAATTGCCCCTACAGAGCTCATTAGGACTCTTGCTCAAGCTACATACATTCCGGTTCATAGTTGGCATATTTTCTAACATTACAAGTATGCCTTATTAAGCAGAATCTTGCTGAATGAGGCAGATACCCATTCTCTTCCTCATTTTTATAAGAGAAAAAGAAGACACTATTGAGTTCCAAAAACATAGGCTTCAAGCAGTCTCTGAAAATGTAATACCAGCCTATACTAGTGGCCACAATTTGTGACTCGTACAGCAAGCACACTATGAAATACTTAGAAGGTTTTCTTCATCAACATTAGACATTTAAATCAACTCATTAAAAATCTAACAAGGAAATGTTTTCTGTAAACATGAATATAGGTTTATTGTTTAATGAAAATAAGTAATTGATATGAAAGTAGAGACAGGCAAAATTAATCTACGGCTATAAAAATCAGAACAGTGGTTGCCATGGGTTGTGTGAGTGGACTGGAAGAGGGCATGAGGTAACGGACATTCAGGGTGATATAAAGTCTACATCGTTATTGGGGTTTTAGATAAGTGGGTGCATACATTTGTCAAAAATCAATAAGTAGTTCAGATAAAACCTGTGTATTTCACTCTATGTAAATTTTACCTCAATTACAAAAAACATAATAAGAGAATTGAATATTTAAGGGGGAAATTGGAATCAAAATTACACTTTAAGGAAGAATAAATTCAGATATTCAAGAAAAGCTTGGGAACAGTTTCCTGGAGAAGTAGCAGCCAATAAGAGATTTGAAGGATGATCATGGATTAGAGAATGAATGAGGAGATAAAGGCTATTCGGGTGCTGAGGGAGGAACAAA
Source organism: Hipposideros armiger (assembly GCF_001890085.2). Taxonomy (NCBI): domain Eukaryota; kingdom Metazoa; phylum Chordata; class Mammalia; order Chiroptera; family Hipposideridae; genus Hipposideros; species Hipposideros armiger. Next base: position 418,234 of record NW_017732236.1, read on the forward strand.
TACAAAGGTGTGGCTTATGTGAGAAATGAATATAAAAGAGGCTGAAAGGGAAACAAGAGCCAAATTTTGGAGGGTTTTAATTTAGATTTCATCCTGAAAGAAATTTGGAGGAAGTTTGAAAATGTTTAAACTGAGGACTGATATATACGAACTCTGACAATTAAGTTCATGAACTTGTTGCAACAATGTTGCTAACCTTTTTTTATAGCAGAGGGATTATGCATTATGAATTTGTACAAACTGGACAGTTAACCAAGTAACTATTTGGAAGTGCTGAAAAGGCTGCATGAAAAAGTTAGATGAAAATTACCTGAACTTTTCACCAACAATTCATGGCTCTTGCATCATGACAATGCACCAACCAGCTCACAAACGGCACTGTCTGTGATGGAGTTTTGAGCCAGGAAACAACAAATAACTGTATTGGAACACCCTCCCTACTCACCTTATCTGGCCTTCAGTGACTTCTTTCTTTGCCTGAAGATAAAGAAAATATTGAAAGGAAGACATTTTGATGACATTCAGGACATCAAGGGTAATATGACGACAGCTCTGATGGCCATTGCAGATAAAGAGTTCCAAAATTGCTTTGAAAGATGGACTAGGCGCTGGTGTTGGTGCATAGCTTCCCAAGGGGAGTACTTCAAAGGTGGCAGTGGTGATATTCAGAAATGAGGTATGTAGCACTTTTTCTAGGATGAGTTCGAGAACTTAATTGTTAGACCTCGTGTGTGTGTGTGTTCTCTCTCTCTCTCTCTCTCTCTCTCTCTCTCTCT
>NW_017732236.1:419064-434456 GCF_001890085.2 Hipposideros armiger
CCCCCCCCCTGCCCCAAGCAATGGAAAGAGTGGATTAAAGGAGTTCAAGTCAGCAGATCTGTATAAAACCTTTAACTGTCTATTTCCTAACCCAGGTGAGAAATTGAGAGCCTCAACTAAAGCAATAGCAACAGGCATGGAGACATGATGACGGGACAAATACAAAAGTCATTAGTAAGGATAACATTTGATGGAATTTGGTGACCTATGAAGGAGAAGGTGAGGGATTAGGAGAAGTTATGGATACCAACCATATTTCTGGCTTGGGTAACTGGGGGGATGACTGTGTTGAGGTAGAAAATGCAGGAGGAGTAGATATGGAAGTGGGGGAAGTGGAGTTCTCTCTGCCCATCATACTGCAGGTGTCTAAAAGTCACCCAAGTAAAGCTATCAAGTAGGTTAGGGTGACCCTATTCACAGATTTTCCCAGGACAGTTTTTGTTTATGATTGTTGCCCCAGAAAAAAATTATTAATAGCATGGCCTTTCACTCCAAAATGTTCCAGTTTTGTCATTAAATTACATGAGCACCTGGTCAGATGGGACAAGTTTTAGGCCATTTGTGTTCAATTTAGAGACAAGATTTTTGGTGTCATCAGTACACAGGTAATAGGGAAAGCAAAGTTAAAGGTTGATATCATCCAAACAGAGATTTTAATTGAACATGAGAGACACCAACACCAAGAGAAAGGTGAAGAAGAGGGCCCCAAAAAGAGGACAATAGCAAAAACTATCTAGAGAGTTAGGAAAAAAAACTGGAAAAGAATATTATTCTGAAAACCAAGGGAAGATTTGTTCAAGTGATTCTCTCCAGCTCTTCATAGGAGGAGCACTTTCTACTGTACCTACTACAGAACCTTCGGTGTACAAAATACTCAGTAGCTGTCTGATGATTAATTAGTGGAAAGATGCAATTTCGGTTCTTAAGTGGCAACTACTCTCATAGAAGCATGCTTTCAAAAATGTGAAATTCTTTTAAAATAAAACTTTCATTTCAGGAGCTATGATACAAATCAATTCTCCTTTCTGAAATAGAATACATATTATAGCTCAACAACATTTTATTCTCTGTGTGATTCTTCCTTGTTTCAAATGATATACAAGGAAATATGTCTTTCTCCATAATTCCCTCAAATACTGTCTTCTCTTAGCTTTTACTGCTCTATACCATCTGTAAGTGTAGAGATTTCAATTTTATAATTATTGCCCTTCCTACTGTTTATGTGTGCCTAACAAATGGAATTAATTCACCCCTATATTTCTGATACTTTTCTGCCATTTCTGCTGCATCTTCTTAAAAACAAAAACCACAACCAAAATCTCCTACAAAGAAAATGCTAATCTCTTGGCAAAATCTAGAAGTTAACTGTTTGCTGTCTATCCATAAATATAAAACGTACATGAAGATTGGCAAACAGAAAAAAAATGTAAAGAGTGATATCGCTCACTAAAACTTTTTCCTCTAAAACTGTCAAAAAATGAAAAGTCAAATTTTTATTTGACAAGCTTTATATATACAAGCCTAAATACTCCATGAGTAATAATTTACATAAATCTTCTAAGATTTGGGAGCTTATCATAATTCAGAATGTAAACTGGTATTTCACAATCTAAATCTTAAGTAACATTTATCTGCAATCAATAGAAAAACAAATGAGAAAAAGGACAGGCTACCTACTACTAACATGAAGCATAATGGGCATAGTTTCTGGCTAATTTGTGGCATTGAAACTGGCATACAGTAAATTCCCAATAAGTGTCAGTTTCCTTCCTTTTCAGAAGAAATAAGAATGCTTCTGAAAATAATGAGAAGAATCTGGTTGGTTTACCAGGCTCACATGAATGATGCAGAATGAACAACGTGACTGGTGCCATACTTGTAAGAGGTGAGCAGTTGTAAGCCCAAGGCATTGAAGAGAAAACCTATCCATAAGTGGTCATACAATTAGGTTCGCAAATTCATCCTAAAAAAAGTGCTACATAGATCATTGCTGAATATCACTACGGTCACCTTCGAAGTACTCCCCTTGGGAAGCTATGCACTGAAACCAGTGTCTAGTCCGCCCTTCAAAACAATTTTGGAACTCTTTTTCTGCAATGGCCATCAGAGCTGTTGTCAGATTACCTTTGATGTCCTGAATGTCATCAAAATGTTTTCCTTTCAATATTTGCTTTATATTTGGGTAAAGAAATAAGTCATTGGGGGCCAGATCAGGTGAGTAGGGAGGGTGTTCCAATGCAGTTATTTGTTTGCTGGCTAAACACTCCCTCACAGACAGTGCTGTGTGAGCTGGTGCATTGTCGTGATGCAAGAGCCATGAATTGTTGGCGAAAAGTTCAGGTCATCTAACTTTTTCATGCAGCCTTTTCAGCACTTCCAAATAGTAAACTTGGTTAATTGTCCAGTTGGTACAAATTCATAATGATTAATCCCTCTGATATCAAAAAAGGTTAGCAACATCATTATAATAAATTCGCAAACTTAATTGCCAGACCTCATATGCATTTGTCTGGATTATTATATGACCACCATAATATGCATACCTCCCTTTTTGTATCAATTTTTAAATAGCTTTAATATGGAGTCTATCTTAGAGTTTGCTGTATGCTGGTGTGGCACCTTTTACTAGGCTCAATACAATATTATCTAATTCTGGCCCACTTCACATCCACATCATAGACTGAGTTTCATGATAGACAGCTTTCAGTAATCTTGTCCCACAGAGGTGGTCAAAACAGAATATAAAGGAAGGAAAGATATTTGGACCATTCTGTAGCAAATCTTGGACACCGACTGAATAAATCTGGATTATAGCTAATGGGTAATAGATGAGATACTTCTACTTTTTAACCAATAGCCTGTCATTATGTAAGGTTGAGGAAAGTTAATCTGACATCTTTCAAACCAGGTCAGAAAACTAAAATAGGAAGAACAGCCTAGATGATGACAGTAATTCTGGGACTAGATTTTGAGAAACGTGGTACATAGGTAATTTAATCTATTCTTCAGGTGTCCTTGTAGCTTATTTTAATATAGTTACTGATATTTACCAGATTCAGACTGGTGTTTCCTTCCATTCATGTTCATGAAGCTTTACAAAGGTAGTAGAAAAACAGTGACAACACAGTGTGTGATTTTGACACGTAATTTAGTGCAACCTCATCCATTACAAATTAGTTTAGACATGATATTTTTTACTTAAATTCTGAAAAATGAAATTAACTCCATGAAATTGCATGGCTCAGCTAAACTTACAGTCTTCTGAGTAATGGTCATAATTGGAATAGTCTGTAAATGGAAAAGTTTTAAGTTGCAAAACTGGATGATAATATTTTGAGATATTAATGGAGGGTGTTTTTCCGTATGAATTTCCTCAAGCCTGTTAATTTTCTCTCCATCATTCAGCATCCTTAAGAAGAGACAGAATATAGTCAAAAAGTTAATTGAGCTTCTGAAAAAAAAATGAAAACAGACAAGTAGCAGAGACAATATTACTGAAAGCGATGGTTTTCAATCTCAAGAGCCATGAACTTGAGAGAGAGACAAATTGTTTTGACTTTTCTTTTATTATAAAGACTTATCAGGCATATTAAGACCCAAATGTTTAGAGGGTTGAGACTGAAGTAGTAGAGAATCAAAGAATGAGGGAAGTTGTGCAGGCATGTGTCCTCCCATTTGATCATGTATTCATTCGACTAACTTCTCTGGGTGCTTAGTGTGTTCCACAGGCAGTGGCCACAGTGCTGGAGATATAGCAATAATTAAGATAGGCAAAAAGCACTCTCTCAAAGAGACTACTTTGTAATTGGGAGAGATGGACAAAAATTGAGATAACTCAATAAAATGTTTAGTGTGTTATGTGGTAATAATTATGAAGCTAAATGTAGTGTAGGAGTACCTCCAAATCAGCCACAAAAAAAAGAAAAATAGAATGGACAACTAAAAGGAATCTGTATCAGGATAAGGTGAACACAGAGTATGCAGCCATCATGATCAAAAGCCATCCTAGGAAATTTAGACTCCCAATTGTGGATCTAAACAAAGGGCTTGATGTTCAACAACCTGGTGGACTAAAGTACATTAGAAAGAGGTAAGAAAGGACAGGATTTTTCAGACCAACCTAAGGTTTCTGCCCCAATGCCAATGCAGTAAATTGACTGCAAGGAAAAAAAAGTTAAAATACTTCACCCCTCTCTGTATTTACACTCTTTGCAATGTGACTTTGTAGCCACTCCCATCAAGAGGTGATATTTATTTTCCCAACTCTTGAAACTGGTCTGGCCTTGTGATTGACTTTGGCCAATAGAATCAAGTATGGCAGAGGTGTGTAAGTTCTGAGCCTGAGCATCAAGAGACTATGTGCTCTTCCACATATTCTTTGGAACCTGGCCACTACCACTTACACAAGTCTGGGCTAACCTGGGGGAGGATGAAGGATCACTTGCAGGAGAGCCCAGTTATCTCAGTGAAAGTCATCCTAGACCAAACTATTAACAGATGAACACCAGACATCTGTGAGGGAGCCCCAAGCAAATCAACAGGGCTGCAGGTACCTAAATGAATCCAGCTGAGACCATAAGAAACACCTAGCTGATGGCTTGTGAGCAATAATACATGTTTATTGCATATGCCACTGAGTTTTGGGGTGGCTTATTTCACAGTGATAGCTAACAGACATAACCAGGGAAATGTATGAATTCTGTGTAAATCCTCCAAGACCTTACAATATCCCTGGGTAGAAGTGAGAAGAATGGGAAAATGGAAAATATTAAATTGAGTTTAAATCCTGAGTTAACCACATTTAAATCTGGAAGTAATTAAGTTACTTCTGATTGGAAAATTGGTAGAAATGGGGTTTGTGAACTGAAGTTCAGGATGAAAGAAAGTCACATGCACATCCGAGATGCAATTGTAGATTATAAACTGATTACACTTCTGCTAAAATAATTTCAGTGATACTAGTGACGCAGCTGCTCCAGAGAAATCAATGTTGTCATTAGTCAGCCATGCCCTTCAGGGGCCATAGAACCTGGTACACCTCACAGTTTCGGAATCAAAAATTAATTATTTCAAGAAATCTGTTATTGTTGTTTCCATAGCACATTATTTAATTTTAAAATTGAGCGTGTTCTTTCTGTATACAATGGGGAGCTTCTGAAAGCCAAGTGTGCAATGAACTTGAGACTGTAGTAAAGATCATGGAGCCTATAGTACCATCAACAAGGCTACAAATGTCCTCTTTCTCAGTCACATGTGTGACCTAGAGGAGGGGTGGTAACAAAGCCCCTCTACAAATTTGCTATTGTTCATACAAACAATATTGAAGCGCCTACTCTCCCGGACCAAGAACTCTGATAAAAAGATAAGAACTGGGAATGAGGGGCAAAATTGGATTTCAGATAAAAGCACCCAATGCTACAAGTTAGACGTCAATGAATTAACAAGACCAGGGCCCAAATCAGGATTGATGATTCAAAACAAAACAAATGGAAGGAACAACAGTATTGAAAATCAGGATGACTTTTCTAAATTACTTCTCTTTTATCTGTTTTGTGAGAACATTTAGGGCCACCATATTTTACAACTCCAGGAGTCAATACTCACGTCGTGGTCTATGCATGTGAGACCCACTCTAGTTGTACACTGTACAGCCCAGACTGTGTGTGGCTGCCATGAATACAGGACTGACCGTGGTGGTATGTCACTCCAGGAAAATATATGGGCTGAATAAAGATTTCTAAATGAATTATTTGTAGCTACTATTTGCTGGCACTTTGCAGGTGTCATATTGTTTGACTATGCAATCATTAGTAATTAAAACTACTATTATATATTAGTAACTGGGATATGCTATATGATAATGTACAGCAACACAAAGCTCCAAAGGTGTAGCAGGGGAAAACACATATTCTTGCTGCTCAAAGTGTGGCTTACCAGAGACCAGAAGCATGAACATCATCTGGAAACTTATTGGAAATACAGAATCTCAAGACCAACTCCCACCCAGACCTATTGATTCAGAATCTACATTTTTAACGAGATCCCTGAGTGATGTGAATGTACATGAAATCTTGAGAAACACTGATCTATGTAACATCAAGCAGAGTCATATATCCTAGTATTCATTAACTTCCAAGCCTGTGACCTTAGGTAGGTAATAAAGAAGTCTGCATTTCCCCCTTGGGTCATGAAAATTGTTTATGTGTCTAAATTAGTTTGAGAATCATATTAAGTTATGGATGCAATCTGCAGAAAAAGGAAATAAAAACAAAACTGCCTACAAATGCAAGGTGCCCCAAAGCATCCATCCATAGCTCAACAGGAGGCAGAATCTATGTTCCCTACCTTTGAATCTGGACGGGCTATGACTATCACAGAAATGGTGCTGTGTAACTTGCAAGGCTAGGTCACAAAAGGCAACTCCTTAGCTTGCACTGGATACTGGCTGCCGTGCTGTGAGAAAGCCGAGCAGCCACATGGAGGTGTGCTGGCCAATAGCCAGCATCCACCACCAAACATGGAAAATGACCCTTCCTATGATTTCAGATTCCCAAACTTTAAGTCATCCCACACTGGTGGATGCCCCCCCCCGCTTATATCACATGGGGCTGAGAGGAGCTGTCACCACTGAGCCCCACCCGAATTGCAGATTTGTGAGGCAAATAAATGCATCTTATTGTTTTAAGCCACTAAGTTTGGGGTGGTTCGTTATGCAGCAATAGATCACCAGAACAGAGTGGTCCAGTAGCCCCAAGGACACCATCCTCCCTCAAAGTGTCCACTCAGTGTTGCCATGAGGAGTACAACAGCCTCTCCTGGCAAGGTCCAAACTTGGGAAAGAAGGAACTTAACAAAAGCAGGCTTCATTTCCTTTATTTTCCCATGAGGCCCTGAGAAACCTAGGAAAATTAAATGCTAAGAGCAACTCTTGCTATCGCACCATCCCTTGGGTTAAAAACCCACTATCTCAAGAATCTTGGGTTGGAAAATACATCTGTAGAATCCTGCACAGCTTGGTAGCCTCTAAGATTAAAATTTGCTTATAGCTAAATTTCTATCTTCTGCAATTAGAAGGTAGGTCTAGAGTCCTGTCTTTCTTTATTTTCCTGGATTCTCCAAGACTCTCTCCCTCACTGATCACATGCCCCATAAGGTGGCTCATGTAAATAAAGAAACCCTAATAATGACAAAAATTATTTTGCCAGGAAAGTACCTGTGAGTTCTGAATAAGAAAGCCTGGTCAAGATTGTTCACTGGTGTATAGGGAACTAATTATCCTCAATCAGTGCTCTAATTCTCCACTCTCCATGATGGTAGCTGCTACCCACATGTGACTCTTCATGTTTAAATTAAAAGGAAAGAAAATGATAAATTAAATAAAATTATAAATTCAGTTCCTCAGCTGCATTAGCCACATTTCAAGTGCTTGATAGCCACGTGTGGCTAGAGGCCATTTTATTACACAACACAGATATACGACATTTCTGTGTTCACAGAAGTTTCTATTGAACAGCACTGCTCCAAATATCTAATATTAACTAAAAAATTTTTCTTCTTTAACTTAAACATACTTTTCATCTACCCTTTGGTGATAAAGGATCCTGGCCTGTTTGCCTATTTTTTAATTCAAAAATAAACTAAAATTTCAAGGTTAGAGTACATTGAAGATTGCATTGGATCCAGTCTTGGAATTTCTCTTTTGAAACAACAATAAAAAATGCTGTCTTCCAAAACTAACAAAATGTACTGTCTCTGCCTTGTTCTATAAAATTAATTTTATATATATAAAATCATGAAAATATCCATTTCTTGGAATATATATATATATATATATATATATTTTCCAAGATAAGTGAACCAGCTACTTGCTGGTGCAATGCTGTGATACATTCTGTCACAAGCTTATAAAACACTGCTTTCAGATTGTACAATGGAAATTTTTTTAGTTACATAAATGTAAATATATGTATATGTATATATATATATATATATATATATATTCCAAGAAATAAATATGATCATCTGGGATTTGGCTAATCAAAGTGTTCCTGGATGTACCTGATTGCAGTCCATGGATATTTAAGAAAGAAGGAATTTCAACTTTGAATCAAGTGCCCTCTAAATAAATTGACTTGACTTATGACAATTTCATTTACAGAAAATGAGGTCACAAAATATTTCTTCTGGTACAAAGGGAAAGCATCTTTTTCAGAAAACATCTCTTCAAAGCCAAAGAGGGACTTAGGAAAAAATGTCTCTTTTCATCCCTCCCCCCAAAATTATAGCTCTTAATTCATTTCTATTCAAGACAACGTGGATGTCAAAATAGACAATTCAGCCAAGCTATATTCTCCCCAACAAACAAATTTGCAAGTCTTAATAGCTAATCCAGGTATATCAAGTATATCTTATTCTTTAATTTTAAGGATAATACAAGAATTTTCTTATTGGTTAATTTTATATAAAAAAGATTATGCTATAATAGGCCTTTATACCAGTGATGCACATTAGCTCTTTAATTCTTTTTTTTTAAGATTTGTATTGGGGAATTGGGGGATGGGAACAGCGCTGGGGAATTGGGGGAAGGGGAACAGACAAGTTGCTGTCATTTTGTTCTTCAGTCTAGTTGTGGAGGACGTTGCTTCACTGGCCCAAGTTGGCACCATCATTGCACTCTTCCCGGGCGAGGCAGTTCAGTCGCCGGCTTCTGGACGGCTGCTCACGGAGGCTGCTGGCTGCTCATGCTGGCTGCTGGCTACACACGGTAGCCCATGGCAGCCCACTGCAGCAGGGGCTGCAGCCTACGCCGTCACCGGCGACTCACGGCAGCCCAGCTCCAGGTTGAGCTGTTGTTCAGCATCTTCTTAGATGTGGAGGGCAGTGTCACTGGCCCTCATATGTGGGATCCGAACCGGGGCCCTCTGGAGTCCCAAGCCAGCTCTTAACCAACGCGCCACTCGGCCAGTCCCTAGCTCTTTAATTCTTAAAAACATAATATCAGAAAGTAAGCATAAACAAGTTGACTCATTGTCTTTATGTTATTTGGGAGAGGGGATTTATATTTATAAAGAATCTCTGAAAATTCTGTTTCCAGACCGTACTGTCTCTTAGCTTAGTGGAAAGGAAGTGGTTTGGGAATATAGTGGAATCAATGCAAACATCATGCAATTACTTTTTTTTTTTGGTGGGACCCAAAGGAATTTTTTTTTTGCAATAGTCTTGCAATACTGCAATAGTCATTTCACTCATAAATTAAAAGTTTAGTATTCTACATCTGAAAACTACAGTAGTACACAGATCATAAGGCCCTGGAAAGCTATTTAAAACTATATATTTTAAATAGTTTAGAGTATGGTATGCACATAAAGGAGAGTTGTTTTTTTAAGTAATTTAAAGTTGACTGAATAATATTATAAAAACTAAAAGTCAAAAATATCACTAAGACATAAAGCAGCATTGGTATTTAATATAATAAATACTAATAATAGTATTTACACTAGGAATATATCTGTAAACTGTATTCTGATTTAGTGTTTATTTCAGAAGAGTCTGTGTAATTAATCATGGCTGTGCTTATACATTCAACACTAAAATAGAAAAGTCCCCTATTGAAGCATACCAATAGGGGCCCTTCAACTTTTAATATGTGAAGAATTTGAAGAGGACTTATAGCAAAGTAATGAAAATGATTCGAGATTCAGAGATAGGATTGTGGAATAAAGGTTAAATGATTTGACATTATTTAAACTTAAAGAAAAGAAAGGCAGCAGGTATTTTAACAACGATCTCTAAAACATGAAGGCTTATTACAAAAGGTGTGCATCTCCATTTCTGGTATTGACAGAATTAAAAGAAATATTAAAAGATAAGTCAGCCAGCTATTTGCTGGTACAATGCTGTGATACATTCTGTCACAAACTTAGAAAACACTGCTTTTGGATTGTATAATGGAATTTTTTTTAGTTACATAAATATAAAAATCGCTATCAAAGAAGAAAGGCAAGTCCCCTACATAGCCCCTTCTATCCCAACTTACTTTGTAGATTTATTTTTGCCACGAGGAGAGGATGTAATAGTCACACACTTTGCTCTCACATTCTAATATCATGTAAACAGAATACCTTAGCATATTACCCCTGGCATCACCACAACCACCAATCCATTTTTTACCTGGTAAAATGTATTAAATCACAGAAGAAAGAAGAGGACAAACAAGTCATTAGGGAAAGAACCAAAATATGTGTCTTCAGTACATAAAAGCTGAACACTGGATGACTGATGAAAAATGAAATGTCACTGAAGCTAGATCAAACAGAATTTAAATTCTATCTCAGCCATTTACCAAACAAATGATCTGTACTCAAGGTTCCTTTCATTCATTCAATCAACAATTATTATTGAGCTCCTACAATTTTCACTGCTCAGGCCTCCGTGGAAATATCAGTGAGCAAAATATAATAACCCTTGTCCTCACGGAGCATATATTCCATTGGATAAAAATTGTATATGGTCTTATATGCCATTGTAGGAACTTTGGATTTTATTCTGAGAATGTCTTTAACAGAAGAGTGACATAATTTAACAAACATTTTTAGAAGATTACTCTAGATTATATGTGAAGAATCAACTGCAGAAGGGCATGAGTGAAAGGGGCCAGATTAGATAAAAGATGAATACAATAATCCAGGCAGGAGATGATGGTTTGGACCAGAGTGGTTGTGTTGGTCATGCTGAGAAGTGGTCTGATTCTGTAAATACTGTGAATGCACAGTCAATAGGATTTACTGATAAACTGGATTTCAGGTCAGAGGGAAAAGTCAAATACAGCCCCAAGGTTTTGTACCAGAGCAACTGGAAAGATAGAATTGCCTCTGAGGTGGGGAAGGCTGGGTTGACCAGGTTGTGAGGGGAAGGCACCCGGTTTTGAATAACTGTTTGTGATGCCTATTAGAACACAGGTGGGGATATGAAGAAAGCAATTAGATGAACTTCATGTCTCCAAATTTCATTCCACTTGTCTGTAACATTGGGTACTAATTATGTGAGAATCAGAGCTAGCATACGTCAAACACCTGACACATAGTAGGTAACCACCATGACTATCCAACAAAACTACACCAATGTCAGGGAGGGAGACTGATACCAAAAAAATCAAGGGACAGTTAATTATGGTCACAATCATGCTGCAAAACAACCAGCCATCAAATCTCAAAGGCATACAACAAGAAACATTTATTCAGCTGGCTGTTAGCTGATTTAGGTTGAGATCACTTATGTTTCTGTTGCCAGCTGGAAATTCAATTGATTTAGGCTGGTGTCAGCAGGGAGTGGCTCTGCTCTATGTGGCTTTCGTCTTCCTCCTGGGACTAGTATATTTGTCCCATAGTAATAAGAGATGTGAAAGAGAGAAGTACTGAACAGTTCAGAAAAGTAACATCATTATAATGTACCACTTGGTTTCATACCATCTAAGACCAGTGTGAAGTGGCCTTCGCGGTCCACCCCTAAAGCCCGCTGGTCAGCTCAGAACTCCCAATGCTCTTATCACCTCCTAGTGGCAGGAATTCATCCTGGAGGCACATGCTCAAGGCCTCTCTTGCTCAAAAAATGATTTGTATTGCACGTGGTATAAGAGGTCATCACAGATCTTCATGCTGTCAGCAATCTGACCACAGCAGTGAAAGATACTTTCCACCTTAAACACAGGGGAAAAGTTGCATCACTTGCTGCTATAACAACACACATGGCCAATCTTCTCTGTATGACCAACATAGTTCTACTTCATTGGTCATCATGACTAGGATTCAGGTCCAATCTCAAAAGTGATCAGTTAGCGTTTACTTGTTACTCACATTCATTCTTACCCTTAGCCTGATTTCTTAAAAATCTGGGCCAATGATATATTACAGAGCAGGGGGAGGACATTAAGAACTGGGGTATCTTTCTTCAATTAAATCATTTTTATGAGCTAATGTTTTCACTGATGGAGTAAATGTACCAACTAGTACGAGTTAATACTAGGGTATGAAATGTAAATGTGCTTAGCTGAGACACAAAAGGCTCTGTTATCTATGTTTAGTCCTGTTTGAATTACGCCTACATACATATAGCATATACATTTAAATATAATTTATGAGGATGGAATTATGGTTTAATTATTAATTAAGCAATATGTGGCAAGGCAACTGTTCTGACATTTATGAGAAAATTAAATTTCCTACATAGAAAGCATAAGACACAGTCGGGTGCATCCAATCCCCAAGGATGTGATTATCTAATGATAAACCATGTTTTCTGCAGCTGCGTGATTGCCATTACAGAAAAAAACAACATGTTTATTATAAGTAAGATTGTGTTCTTTTTGTATGGAGAATAGATGAAGTTGGGTGTGCAGAATATCAAACAGATGTTTCAACCAAATTGTGCATCTTCGATGGACTAATTCTTGCTATTTAAACTGGACTGCTTCTGAAAGCAGATATAGGCTATATGAGGAAAATGCAAATACATCTCAAGCAAATTGTGCATCACTGTAAAATAACAAACAGCTAGCAAAGGTACAGATGCAGGCAGTTTTGAGCTTTCCAGCTTCATTTTGTATGTACATATACACAAAAGCTCGTGAAGATAATTCTGACTCAGGATGATTTGGGAAATTTTTCCATTAGTGGGACTATTTTGCTATGGTTCCATCATCTGTGACAGGACTTGAGAGGACTAGCAAGGCTTAGTAGGCACAAGGTCTTTTTTTTAACTTAGTTCAGAGTAAATCTTTTATTTATTTTTAATATACCTGAAATCGTGATCTTGTAGCCCTACTCTATGTTAGATAATCTATAATGCATGTATGTATGCCATCTCATTTAATCCTACTCCATGTTGTTACTATTACTACTACCTAAGGCCCAGATACCAAAAGCATCTTACCCATGATCACGCAACTGGATAATAGAAACACCTGGATTTAAAACTAAGGTTTGCCCAACTTCAAAATCCATGCTCCTTTTCACCATGTCATAGTGCTGGGTATTTTCCTTTTCCCCTGGGCAGATCTACTTTCCACCCTTGTCCATCCTGAGTTTGATCCTCGGAGCCTAACATGTATGTATGGACTATATTGACAAGTTCCATCTCCTGGCTTTTGGTTGGGTTTGGCCAAAGGGAGCTCCTGCAGGAGATCTAACAGCTACTATCTAGAAGCCTTCTCTCTCTCTCTCTCTCTCTCTCTCTCTCTCTCTCTCTCTCTCTCTCTTTCTCTCTCTCTCTCTTCTTCCCTTCCTCCTTCCCTCTCTCCCCAGCTAGGGCCCCCTCCCCAGTAATGGCTCCCATCCCTTACTAATTTAGGCCATGGTGGCAACACTTCCCTGATATTACTAATCCCAATTCAGTGCATTTTCTCTCGTGGCTCCTACCCTATTCAAAGATTTCCCTTATTACATTATCTTCAAATTATTCAATGTGATGTTCCATCTGTTTCCTGCTGACACTGGTATAGCCATGCTTTTTCAATTTGTTAAGTAATATTCTATAAATTTTAGTTTGACTTTATTATCTCAGCAAAGTGTAATTACTCTCTTCCAGACACTGCTAGGTACCGGGAATACTAAGATATAAAATATAGCCCTGCCATCATAAAGCTCACAATGTAGGACTCCAATACATTTTGATGAATAGTATTATAGAGGAATTTACAAAGGAAGGGTATTGCATCCAAACGCAGAGGTCAAAGAAAGCTTCCCAAGTAGGCAATGCTTAAGCAATGCCTTTAAGGATGAATGGGAGTTACTGGAAGGGCATTTCAATAAGACAGCCTAGGGTCCCAAAGGCACAAAGGCTTGAGAAAGCAAAGGATGGGGATGGAGGGAAATCTCAAGCATGGCAGGTCTTGCAACATGCCTGGAGATTAGAGTACAAATAGAATTGTAGCAAGAGGTATGGACTAGTTGTTTCTAATGTTGAAAGGCCTTTTAGTCTCTCCTTAGCAGTTTTAGTTTAATCTTGAAATACTACAAATAGAATAGGTATATGCACCTTGCATTGTAGAAAAGTAATTCTGAAAACAAAACAGTGGATTAGAAGGAGCAAGTTATGAAGATCCATTCAGAGGAAATCATAGAAGTTTGAAGCAAAAGTTATTTTGCCTTGAAATGGTAATAGAAAGGAAAGGACAGGTAGATAGCAAATTTTCTTTTGGTGGATTGACCTATATATAATCTATGAATAGTGTGGTTATAGTAGGGATCACGGATGCCACCAAGGTTACTGGTTCGGGCCACCAGGTAGAAACCTGAATATCAGGGTTTGTCAATCGCAGTAGTACTTACATTTTGGTCTGGCTAATTCTCTCTAGGGGTTGGGGGGGGGGGAGAAGCTGTTCTGTGTATTGTAGGATGGTTAGTACCATCCTAGGCCTCTACCCACTAGATGCCAGTCATACTCCCTCCCAAGGTGTGACAACCAAAAATATCTCCAGACATTGTCATTGTCCCCTAGAGCAAGCAAAAACACCCAATTAAGAACCATTGTCTAATGTGGTAACATAGGGCTAAGAACTGACATGTGTAGCAAAACCATGAGTGCCTGATTTGGACACAGGGCATTTGAAGTTTTTATGATAGAGGAGTTGTTTTCACAAATGAGGAGGACCCAAGGGGACTTTGGCTAGAGATTTCCACTTGGGAGACATCAGCACATATTTGCTGAAAGAAACCCTTGGAGAAATTCAGATCACCTTGGGAGTGCATGGCTAACCCTTCAATAAATTTCAGTCATGAAATTTATGAAGGCCATATGAACTTTTATGAGAATAAAGCAATTATGTATACTAGAAATATATAGTCTTTTGTTTTTTACTTCTCAGAATCTGTAAACTTTTATAAACAAATTTATATATACTTATTCTGCTTTTGGTTTATATCTGTGGAAAGGTAGCATATCAAACAAATCTTTCACTCAAGAGTTCGATTGCCAGTTTGATTCCCAGCCCGAGCTGAGCTGCCACTGAGCTGCCAACAGGTGGCAGGATGACTCAGCCAAAAAAAAAAAAAATCTTCAGGACCGGCCGAGTGGCGCGATGCTTAAGAACTGGCTTGGGACAACAGAGGGCCCCAGTTCGGATCTCACATATGAGGGCCAGTGATACTGCCCTCTACAGCTAAGATGCTGAACAACAGCTCAACCTGGAGCTGGGGTGCCGTGAGTCGCCGGCAACAGCATAGGCTGCAGCCGCTGCTGCAGTGGGTTGCCGTGGGCTACCGTGTGTAGCCAGGAGCCAGCGTGAGCGGCCAGCAGCCTCCGTGAGTGGCCGTCCAGAAGCCGGCGACTGATCTGCCTCACCCGGGAAGAGCGCAATGATGGTGCCAACTTGGGCCAGTGAAGCAACATCCTCCACA
>NW_017732236.1:436841-536939 GCF_001890085.2 Hipposideros armiger
ATAATTATATATACATATAACCTCGGGACATGGAGTAGAGTGTGGGAACGGATTCAATGGAATTGTAATAGATAAGCATGATATCAGGGGTGGGAGGGCAATAGATGGGGGGAGGGGGGTTGTTACTTTGTGAGGGTGAAAAGGGTAACTATTGCATTGTTATGTACACCTGAAACTAACAATAAAAATAAAATAAAATAAAATAAAACACACCTTCTCCCAACCATAAGTCACACCCAACTGACTGCACCAAACAAGTTGAAACTTGTCACACACTGTTACTAAGCTTCAACGCGCCGCTTCCCTTATTGAAGATACCTGACTTTCTGTTGGATGGCACTCGGCAGCAGCATTCACCGTATTTTGTGATCACAACGGAAAGTCTCCGTGTCACACATCGCTTCTGGTATGGCAATTTATGTCAAATAAAAACATTACAGTGGATCCTCATCCACCTTATTCACCGGATCTGGCACCATGTGACTTCTGGCTCTTCCCCAAAGTCAAAATGACCATGAAAGGTAAACGTTTTGAATCAATTCAGGACATCGAGGCAGCCATGACAGCGCAAATAAAGACACTCACGGAAGAGGACTTCAGAACTGCTTCAGAAAGTGGCAAGAGGGATGGGATAAGTGTGTTCAAAGTGAGAGGGAGTATTTTGAGGGGAATTAATGGCAATGTGTCTTTTGCTTTAATAATTTTTTAATTTAAACATTCATCATGTTTTGATCACACCTCATATATATCACATTGTGTGCTCACCACCCAGAGTCAGTTTTCATTCCTTCACCATATATTATTTTAAAACATACCATGCATGTTTCTGTACTTTATAAAGCAAGCAACAGCACATTCAGTCTGCATTACCATCATGATAATAATAGCTAATGCCATTGAGAACTTACTAGGTGCCAGAAACCCTGAGAATTTTATAGGTACTGTCTTATTTAATCTTCCCCCAAACTCTGGCAGATAGGCACTGTTATTATCCTCTTTTAACCAATAAGGTAGGTAAGGTTCAGAGAGTTAATGAACTTGCCCAAGGAGATATAGCTGGTAGACACCATAGAGCCAGAACTGGAACAAGCCTCTCTTCAACTCCATGCCACACTTTCTCAGTCTCATATACATATAGACACATGGCAAGTAAACATTTAAGGTTTATGCTTTTGCTTTAGTAAAATGACGATACAAAAATTGTCAAGCTTTTCAGATATTTTATGCATGAGTGTACTCAGTGCTGAAACTACAGATCGTGTGCCCAAAAGATGCTTAGCTTCTGCTTTAGGTCTTATTTTATTCTGACTTGTATTTCATTTAGTTATTTACATGGTTGTCTTTCCCATTGAATTTTAAACTCCTTGAGAGCAGAGACTGTGTCTTTATAACTCTTATAAGACAAGGTTGTATTGATTGACAAACAGTAAGTGCCCCCAAACAGTTTCCTGATTGTTTAATTATGAATCAAGAAATAGATTAGATTTTAAATGTCTGACGGTGAACTCATTTCTGCATATTGTGGTACTATCCCATTGTATATTAAACTGTCCTTCTGGCTATTTCTTTTGAATGCCAAATGTTCAGCTCTCACAGGCAAAGATGGTCCCCTAAAATTGAATTATTTGACCTGCTAAAATATTCCCTGAAGAAAGGAAAAATCTACTTTGTTTTGTTTTGTTTTGTTTCTGAGCATAGTTCATTATTGGGTAAATTCCTCCAGAAAAAAAAAGGATTAGGCACATATTTAGCTTTGTTGCCAGTTTACATGTGCAGATAACAGAGCAGTAAGTGGCAGGGCACTCAGGCTTTGGTGCCAGACAAATGTGACTTCAAATGCCACACTTATCACTTAAGAGCTTTGTGACCTTGGCTAAGTTATTTAGCCATGATAAGTCTCAGGATATTTTTTCCTCATCTCTAAATTGGAGATATTAGCAACCTTATCAGGATTGCTGTGAGCATCCAATGAAATAATATGTCCAAAGAATTTCCCATAGCTTGGCATTCATTCACATAGCTTTCCCATTCTGAAGACACAGTGATGAACCAGGTGGAAGACAGAGTGTGCCTTCACAGAGCTTACATTATAGCAGAGAAGGGTGAGGACATATAATAAAGACACTTATTTAAAGAAAATAATTACTGCATACAGATTTAAAAAGGAAACAGACAAGCTACTGAGATAGGGAGTAATGGGCCAAGTATGCATTTTTTTCCTAAGGAAAACGTGAAGCCATGGAAGCTTTTTAAGCAGAGGCTCATTCAAATCTGATTTACATTATTAAAAGTTCTCTGTGGCTACTGAGTGGGTCATGAATTACAGAAAGGTAAGGGTAGAGGGAGGGAAGGAGTTAGAAAGATACTGCCAGAAGACTGATGACAATTGCTTTGAATAGGCTGTGGCAGTAGGGATAGAGATGAACAGATAGGAATAGTATATATTTTGGACAGAGAACTAATAGAATGGAAAGAGAGATATAAAAGAAGACTCTAGGATTTTTGGCTGCAGCAACTGGGTTGGTAGGGATCACATTTACTGTGATGGGTTAAACTAGTAGAGGTATACATGCTAAAAAGTTAAGTATGCTAAACTTGAGCTGAACAAAATGAGACATCTCTGTGGGAAAATCATATAAACAGTTGGCTATATGAACAGTTAAGGACAGGCCTGTGCTAGAGATATGTACTTGGAAGTAAAGAACACAGAAATTGTTGTAATGAGAGCCCTTGTTCCCTTCCTTCATATTTCCATATTTCAACTTCTGCTCCATTCCCCAAGAGAAAAATAATATTGGGAAAATAACTTGGATCCATCCCAAATTTCCCTCTCTCATCTCTTTCTAAGGGGAGTAAGATGAGTTTTTTGATTGATGAAATGAGAATACAAAAATGGGCGTGCAAGGCTGTCTTTTGGGGTATGACTATGTGAAGAGCTCGAGTGTTCTGCATAGGCCTGGGAGACAAAGATTCAAAGGTGTCCACTAGGCAAACAAAGAATATGAGGGAAATTCCTTTATATTGTGGGTGATATTTTTTTTGATGCATTGACGATATCATATTAAACATTGAAATGTTAGAAGGAATCCCTTTACTGTTAAGAAGGAATCAAAGAGCTAAACGTAACAACTAATACTATGAAACTTCTAAAAGGAAATATGGGGAAAAATGAACCACCATATTTCCCTTGACTTGAAAGTCCTTCAATGCATGAGCTACAACAGTTTTATTCCACAATGAGAGATAATGACTAAATGACTACTATACTTGGAAAAGATACTGGCTGATGGCATTCACACTGAGTCATAACTAACTAATAATTTATGGTCTCTGCAGTAAGTTGTAACAAGTTTTTCTGGGAGGAAAGAAGGCAGGCAGGGAGATAGGCTGGCAGATCCAACCAAGAAAGCTTGAATCTTATGACTGGACTTTATATTTTCTGTAAACAAGAGATATATAAGTGCTGACTTTTATGACTTTCTAAGGCACTAGAGCATTGAGTACCACTTAGTGTGTTTTTTCTGGAAGATTCCCAATTGGCAGGGATGAGCCTTATCTGGATGGAATCGATTGTGAGATGGCTGAGCTCAAAGAATTTATAGTACAAGACTCAAAACCTAGAGGCTTACTGGAAATCAAATCCAGTTGGTAGTTATGAAGGGACTTTGAATATAAAACTATTTAAATGAAGAGTAATAATTTTGTGCTGTTAGCTCTCTCCCTAGTGTCAAGTAGATACACATGGGCCCTTAACAAAATTAATATTAGTTTGCTCTTCTTCAGAAACAATGATGTGGTCACAAGATTTTATTCCTGGAATACCACTTTACACTGTAGATAAAAGGACATAGTATCTGATTCCTAGTCTTTTTTTATGGGCAGAGCTGGTTTTTCTTGTATTTTGAATCCCCTGACTTTTGTTCCCCACATGAGTAAGAAATTTCTATGTGGTTACTGAAAATTCTTTTTTTGGAAGATCAGATCATCAGTGAAGGGGGTTCAAGACTCAATGTGAACACAGATAATCAGAGCTCCAATCAATGTAGACATTAATCTCACCAATATCAACAATTTCTTTATTACTGCTGTCTAATCGAACTTCTCCACAATCATGGAAATATATTTTATCTGTGCTGCCCAATATGGTAGCCACTAGCCACACGTTGTTGCTGAGAATATGAAATGTGGCTAGTGCAAATGAGAAACTGAATTTTGACATTTATTGTAGGTTAATAGAGGTTAAATTTAAATAACCACATGTATCTGGTGGCTACCATACTAGACTGCTCAATTTTAGAATATTCAGTCAAATGGTCTTGGTTTCTTTGGATGTTAAGGACATGATAATTTCTTTTCTTTTTCTGGCCAACTGACTTTAAATAGAATGAATCACAATTTCCTGTTCAGATAGGGAAAGACCTAGACTTAATCTTCCTTCTATAGGTGGGGCCAAGACACAGAGCAAAAGGAATAGAGCCCCACTGCATGAAAACTACAATTTCTTTTTCTCTGTAGCCCCGATCTTTTATACATCATTTAATTTCTCTCTGGAAATGTCTGTCTTTGGTTTCCACTCCACTGTTGGAGCTTTTTGAGATCTGGTGCCAATAGTAGTACCTGGTGTGTGATGCTAAGGCTGTAATGAAGATAATATTGGTAGACATTGAAAAAATGTATTTTCATCTCAGGTAATCCAAGTCCTAAAGTTTTAAGCTCAAGGGCTAAGACAGAATTCCTGCCACAGGACAAAGACTATAGCATTTCTGTTCATAGCCATGAAGTGTACTGTCCTGTAGAATAAAGATGTGATAAAAGTCACAAACCCAAATTCCACCTGGTATCAGCTGAATTGTGTCTCCCACAAAATTCATGTTGAAACCCTAACCCCTAGTACCTGAGAATGTGAATGTTTTTGGAGATAGAGCCTTAAAGAGGTGATGAAGTTAAAATAAGTCCCTTAGGGTCAGCCCTAATCAAATCTGACAGGTGTCCTTATAAGGAGAGGAAATTTGGACACATAGACACACCAGGGGCATGCGCACAAAGATAAAAGATCATGTGAGGACACAGAGAGGGCAACTATCTGCAAGCCAAGGAGAGAAGCTTTAAAAGAAATCAACCCTACCAATACCTTGATCTTGGACTTCCAGACTACAAATCTATGACAAGATAAATGTTCTTTAGGCCACCTGGTCTGTGATATTTTTTTATGGCAGCCCCAGGAAAGTAATACACCACCCCTCAGGTCTTGAGGTATTGTGAGAGGGAGGAAAAAAGAGGGAATAAGAAAGTCTCTTATGTAAACACACCTTATCTTCTCCCTCCAACCCAATCCAAATTCAGAGAAATGAAAAGAAACAGAAGCTTTAAAACATCAGGAATAATGGTTGTCTGCTCTAGATATGGGATGGGGTATATGGGAAGCTGCAAACCCATAGTAGAACCTAAGTTATGACCTGGACTCCACATCCTTGATAGTGTATACAGGATGGTATGAAATGGAAAGAAACATCTAGAAACTGAGTCAGCTGCACTGACTTTCCATAACCTCTCTGCGTTAACTATGGGTGCCAGAAGAGATCATCAACATTATATTCCTAACCTAACGCAGTAAGTCTCACAACCAATGTACTTAATCAAGCCTGTGGAGATCATCTGTATCTTATAGGGAAAACTTAATGAACTGGGGTCCTTGAAGGTGTCTCTTGTCCTTAATGCTGTAGGATTATTTGGAGTCAAGGATTACAGAGAAAGAAAACAAACTGGTTCAACATCTCCAAAATAGTATTCAACCTCATGCTATTAATAGAAAGCATCTGCAGTCTTGCATTGCATGACAACAATTCAGTCAATGACGGACTGTCATATACAATGGTGGTATACCATATAACCTAGGTATGTAGTAGTCTATACCAAGGGTTGTATAGACTAATACATTTTGAGATGGAAGAGCCGCCAGGGGTCAGCAAACTGCAGCTCAAGAGCTGCAGGCTCTGAAGTAAAATTGAAAATGAAAATAAAACTATCATAGTTTCACTTATAAAAATTTTAAAGGACATTATTCACATAATGGTGATTATGCAAAAATATATGGCTCTCGAATAATTTTTAAATTGTTGTGAGGGACAGGATTGGTTCTTCCAGGGGTCGGCAAACTTTTAAGATGGAATGTACCCAAAGAGCCTCATGTGGATCTTGAGCTGCAGTTTGCCAACCCCTGGTCTATACTATCTAGTTTTGTTTAAGTGCACTCTACAAGGTCTGACAATTAAGTTCAAGAACTTGTTTCAACGATGTTGCTAACCTTTTTTGTTATCAGAGGGATTGTTCATTATGAATTTGTATCACCTGGACAGACAGTTAACCAAGTTTACTATTTGGAAGTGCTGAAAGGGGTCCGTGAAAAAATTAGACAACCTGAACTTCTTGTCAACAATTCATGGCTCTTGCATCATGATAATGCACAAGCTCACATGGCACTGTCTGTGAGGGAGTTTTTAGTCAGTAAATAAATAACTGGATTAGAACACCCTCCCTAATCACCTGATCTGGCCCCCGTGACTTCTTTCTTTACCTGAAGATAAAGGAAATATTGAAAGGAAGACAATTTGATGACATTCAGGACATTAAAGGTAATACAATGACAGCTCTGATGGCCATTCCAGAAAAGGAGTTTCAAAATGGCTTTGAAGGGTGAGACTAGGCACTTGTGTTGGTGCATAGCTTCCCAAGGGGAGTACTTCAAAGGTGACTGTAGTGATATTCAGCAATGAGGTATGTAGCACTTTTTCTAGGATGAGTTCACAAGCTTAATTGTCAGACCTTGTATGTTGTTCACACAACAACAAAATCACCTTACAAAACATTTCTCATAACGTATGTATCCCCTTCATTAAGTGAGGCATGACTACATTAGGAGAGCTCAATGGATTTTATTAGTAAGGAAACAATTTATACTAGTCAATTAAAATTTTTGGCTTTCACAGAGGTATCACATGCCATGCTTTCAAATTATACTACAAAGCTACAGTAATCAAGACAGTATGGTACTGGCAGAAAAACAGATGCATAGATTAATGGAACAGAATAGAGAGCCCAAAAGTAAACCTACACATATATGGGCAACTAATTTTTGACAAAGAAGCCAAAAACATACAATGGAGACAGGGAAGTCTCTTTAATAGTGTTGGAATACTGGAAAGCCATATGCAAAAGAATAAAACTAGACTGCTATGTGATACCATAGACAAAAATTAACTGAAAATAAATTAAAGACTTGAATATAAGACCTGAAACAATAAAATGCATAGAAGAAAACACAGACACTAATCTTATGGACCTTGGTTGCAGAGGGGATTTTGTGAAGTTGACACCAATGCAAGGAAAATAAAAGCAAAAATAAATAAATGGGACTACATCAAACTAAAAAGCTTCTGTACAGCAAAAGAAACCATCAACAAAACAAGAAGGCAACCAACTGAATGGGAGAAGATATTTGCAAACACCTCTAATAAGAGGCTAATATCCAAAGTATATAAAGAACTCATACAATTCAATAACAATGACAAAACAACCCAATTAAAAAAAAATGGGCAGAGGATCTGAATAGGCATTTTCCAAGGAAGACATACAGATGGCCAACAGATATATGAAAAAATGTTCAACATCACTAGTTATTAGGTAAATGCAAATTAAAACCACAATGAGATACCACTTCACACCTGTTAGAATGGCTATGATCAATAAGACAAAAAATAGCAAGTGTTGGAGAGGTTATGGAGTAAAAGGAACCCTCATACACTGCTGGTGGGAATGCAATTGGTGCAGCCGCTATGGAAAACAGTATGGAGGCTCTTCAAAAAATTAAGAATCAAATTAGCTACTATATGATTCAGAATTCCCTCTTCTGGGTATCTACCTGAATATTTGAAAATACTTATTCATAAAGATATATGTACCCCTATGATCACTGCAGCATTATTCACAATAACCAAGACATATAAACAACCTAAGTGTTCCTCGACAAATAATTAGATAAAGAAGATGCAGTACATATATAATAGAATACTACTTGCCTACAAAAAAGATGAAATATTTCCATTTGCAACAACATGGATGGATCTTAAGAATATCATCCTAAGTGAAATAAGTTAGATGGAAAAGGACAAGTATCATATCATTTCACTTATATGTGGAATACAAAATAAAAAGCAACAAACAAACAAAAAACAAACTCATAAAATACAAACAACAGAATGGTGGTTACCAGAGGGGAAGGGGAATGAGAGGAGGACAAAGAGGGTAAAGGGGGTCAAATATATGGTGAGGGAAAAGAGAACTGACTCTGGGTGGTGACCACACAATAGAGCAGCGGTTCTCAATCTTCCTAATGCCGCGACCCCTTAATACAGTTCCTCATGTTGTGGTGACCCCCAACCATAAAATTATTTTCATTGCTACTCTATAACTGTAATTTTGCTACTGTTATGAATCGTAATGTAAATATCTTTTTGTTTTCCGATGGTCTTAGGCAACCCCTGTGAAAGGGTCATTCAACCCCCAAAGGGGTGGTGACCCACAGGTTGAGAACCACTGCAATAGAGTATGCAGATGTCATGTTCTAAAGTTGTACACCTGAAATTTATATAATGTTATTAACCAATGTTATCCGAATACATTTAATTTAAAAAAAATTTTGGCTTCCATTATTTAAATTATAGTGCATGGGCAGAGCTGAGATTGTTTAAAATGTTGGAGGCATTAAGCAATTCATTAAAGGGAGACACCTTCTGGAATCTGGGCAGGAAACTTCTACAGAGGCGAGAGACAAGCCCTGGCAAATGTATAAACCCAGACACACAAAAGGAGCAGCACTGCCATTTGAACCACATAAATACACCCTGTACATCATGGGAAGACCCCTGCTTCCAGACAAAAAGGTTACTGTGACCTGTCACCTGGCTGCTAACGAGGGGCAACCCTTTCTGACTCCACAAGCAGGTGTGCAACAAACAGCAGATCCCTCTGGTATCACAGCCTTCAGTATATGAGTAACCTCATGATTTTCACACATTCCATTTCCTCTAACACCTTAAACACACACCCTTTCTTCCCTTCTGAGCTTAATCCTACCCCATAGCCATGGAACAAATACTTCCAGGTGGCTGTTTTAACAAAGATGAGTTTTGTTTGTGCATTGTGCTTTTGTGTTTGTTTTTTAACTTTGAGCTCATTTTAGTCTCATGTCAAGTAGGCGACAGGCACGTTACGCTATTCCCGAACGCTGCCCCACTGGTGTGTCACCCTGTTCTTGATCCTCATTCGGGTGTAAGAAAGCAACTAAAATATCAGGTTATGGAGAAATTTGCCTCTATCCTTCTCGGCTCTATGGGCTGGTCTAATAATTAAATCAACCTGAGAAAGCACAACAAGAGAAAATAACCAAATTTTATTATATCTGTACATACAGGAACCTGCATGCATGAGAGAGTCAGAGAGCCCCACATATATAAGAGGTTCAGGGACAGAAAGGCAAAATGAGGTATATATGACATCCTGACCTAAGGATGAGGTAAGAGGCCTGAGGGCTTCAGAGGGGAGGAGGGTAATTCCAGGACAATAAGAAGAGCAGATGCTCAGTAATTAGACGTTTACCTTGGCCTATAGACATGTCATAAAACATTATCTCTGGGCCGGCCGAGTGGCGTGATGGTTAAGAACTGGCTTGGGACGCCAGAGGGCCCTGGTTCGGATCCCACATATGAGGGCCAGTAACACTGCCCTCCAAAAAAAAAACAAAAAACAAAAAAAAACATTATCTCTGGTGGTAACTCTCATTAAGGGCAAGGCCCCCAATTTAAATTCTTTAAGGGAGAGGTAAATGTTTCTCTTGGGCCAGCAATCTCCATTGCCTTCAGCTCAAAACAATCCCCATGCAAAAGTAGCACATCTTGGGGGGAGGAAGCTGTTGTGAACCCCTTCAAGGTATTCCTCATGCCCAATTCCCACTTTTAGAAGCTTCTTCACTTTTGTATTGTCATAATGCCTGGTTTTAGTTGATTGTCAAATATGTTGGCTCAAAGTATCTAATATTGTATTTTCCATGCTTTTATTTTATTCAAACCGAAGACATTAAAGAATACAAATATCTGAAACCCACTCTTAGAAGCTATAGATATGAGGGACAATGTTTACAGGCAAAAAGCCCTGTCTGGTACTTCTGCAAATAATAAATCCAAAGAAATCCAATATTGGGCACTCTTGGACATATTGGTTTTGCTTTTTAAGCCACCTCTGCGCTACAGATGGTGAAATTGTCTATCATTTGGTCCACATATTCAAATAGCTTTACTATTAACAATTGAAGCCACTTTGTCAAATTATTTCTATGGCAGCTGAATTTCACAGGAGATTAAGCGTCTGTCAGAAGATTAATTAGATGAAATATCTACTGCATGATTTTTAAATATTGTACAGAATTCTGCCAGGGTAAATACAGACTAAAAAATTACTGTATTATTTCTCTCGAGGTCTCAAGGTTAAAAGCATATCAAAATGCAGTAATACGTGTGGGAAGTTGATAAATTAGATGACAAAGCTAGGAGCTGATGTTTCTCTTTCTTTTTCAGTTCTGAATCTATATCCCTTAAGTTAAACAAAGTGTCCTTTGTCTATTTGGAAAGAATTTCAAATAAACTTACAAAAGAGCTGCAAGAATGAAACCCAAAATCACCTGTAACAGTGCTCAGCCAGATACATCAATTGCTAACATTATTTCCCTGCACCATTTGAGGGTAAGTTGCCCTGGACACATGAATGTTTCACTGTGTATTTCCTACAAAAAAGGACATAGTGGGACAGAACTACAGGACAATTATGAAATTCAGGAAATTTAAAATCACCATCACACTAATATGTACGATAGACTCTATCTTCAATTTTGACCATTTGATCTAATAACCCATTCCCACTGGCTACAGGTCATTAATAATTAATATTCTGTTTATCTTTCCTGGGTAGATTTTTAGAAAAATGAGCAGATACTTATATATTTTCATATTTCACTTTTTTCCAACACAAAGTGTAGCACACTATCCATACTTATTTTGTACTTCGTTTTTCACTTCACAATAGATGCTAGAAACTACTTCTCATCAGTTCAAAAATATATGAATTGCTTTGTTTTCCCACATTACTCCAATTTTACAATATGTGTTGCCAAGGTGAGCACTGAACAAGTTATTTTATGTGAGGTCAATACTTTTATAGGATAGTACTGCTTAGAGTGGTTTCGTGGACTAGTGGACTGATAAGGGCCTACCAATTAACTATATGTTTCCAATCCTCAAGAAGATAGATACACAAACTGAAAGTAAGAGCATTTGCAAATTTTCCTTAGCAATTTGGCAAAGTAATTTTATGTCTATTGAAAATAACATTTTTAAACTTGGATTGTATTTTATATCTCTTTCATTTTTCTAGTGATTTTTTTTGTATTTTACAAAAATATATGTCCATAATAAATTTGAAATTAAAGACACCTGTTCCGCTGCTATTTAAGAGAAACTTCTCTGTGTGTTAAAAAAAGTTTAAAATTACAAAATCTTAAAGAAGTAATCTTAGTAGAAATAGAAAATAGTGAACGTATTAAATTAACTCGGCCAAGATGACAGATAAACGGTAAACATTTAATTTAATTGAGTTTCACAAGCAGCTGCTTAACATCTTCTAAATGTAAGAGGTTATCTAGGTTGATTTTTAAGGAAAAGCCAAAATAAGCAATGAAAAGAATGTGATTTTTGGAGTTAGAGAGGTAGCCCCAAGTTAAAATTCCAGCCTCACCAGTGCACTAGCTAAAAACTAATGCTTAACTTCTTTGCCGTTTAGATCCTTCTTCAATAAAACAGGGGAAAAAATACCAAATTCACTTGGTTGTTGTGAGGATAAAAAGAGAAAGTTTAAGTTACAAATTATTATCTATAGGTATGATTTGTTTGATATAGTTTTTTTAATTACTATATTGAGTATCTTTAGAACAAATATCCTATTTAGACTGCACTACCAATTTCTACAGTATTATATCCTACCTTCACTCACTCATTTCATTTATAAGCTCCAATTTTAATTATTGGAGTAATGCCTTGGTGCATACTAACCTGAATATGAAGGTGCTCGGCCTCAGAGGGAGCCAAATGAAAGAATGAATCCAAATATATATTAAAAACATGCTAAGCCAGAGATCAAGTAGATAACGCATATTCAGAGAAATGAGCTGATGGTGTATTTGTTCGTTTTTCTAAATAACCATAGGAGTAACCTCTAAAACTTTTTAATCAAAGTCACTTTGTGAGTTGCCTGGTGATAAAGAATGAACCGTGGTAAGGAAAAAAGGCACCCTAGGAGTCACTCTTGAAATTCTTATTACAGTTCCTCATCTGCCCATTTTTTATATAAATATAATGTGTTCGTTTCCTTGCCTCTTCAAAAACTGCTTTTCTGGCATCCAAACTGATTTTAAGATTGAGTTTCCATTTAAAAACGCTAAATTGGAAGTTAACACAAATAGAAACTAAAACTTGAAAGCTGCCTGGGCACCCTGTTGAATAGCTATTGAAACAAGGTTGGCAAGGCAATTTGGTATGCCGTTCATTTCCGGCAGTGTCTCACTGCTAGGGCTGCTGTGTTCAGCAATTCTTTGTTGATGTCTGGTCCATAGTCAGTTTTTTTCCCTTTAAAAAGCTAATTTAAGGATTTTATTTTTTATGGCAATCTAGTTGTATAATCCCCAATACCTACTGGTGTTTCAGAGAGTGAGGATGGGGCAAGAAATGAAAAATATTGTCTTTATCCTGAAGCCTGCTACTGGTCTGCATGTTCTCCATCAAGGACATTTGATTTCTGTTAAAAGACAGAAAGAGAGAAAGAGGGAGAGAGAGAGCAAGAGTAACAGAGAGAGAAAGATGAGATGATGAGACGAGATGAGATGAGATGAGATGTTAATTTTAAGGCCTGGATTCAGAAAAGAGAATATTCTCAAAATAAAAGTACAATTTTAGTCGTAGGTGATTTCGAGAATGGCTTACAATTTGTTGACACCTCCCTACAGCCATGCCTTTCAGCCTTCCCCTCTCACACTGACTCTGACCTGGGCCACAAGACTTGCTTTGGTTCTTGGGAGATTTGAAAGATGCTTGTGGATTGAGACTCTCTTCCTTCTCTTGGAAATTGCTGCCATGTGAACAAGCCCAGGCTAGTCAGCTGGGAGATTAGAGACATATATCCAAGTTGTCCCCTATCACCATGGCTGACAGTCAGCCAACCCTGGAAGCAGGGCCATATGGCTGACCTGCAAGTGAATGCAGATGCATGAGGGAGCCCAGCTAAGACCCTCCCACCCTCAAAAATAAAAAAATCACACACAGAATGACAAATACTACATGATCTCAATTACATGGTGAATCTAAAAGAATCAAATTCATAGAGGCAGAGAGCAGAATGTGGTTGTCAGGGGCTCCGGGAATTTGGGGCATGAGTGTGGAGGTATTAATCAAAGGGTAAAAGTTTCAGTTATGTAAGATGAATAAGTCCTACGGATCTACCGTACAGCAGAGCCTGTAGTTGACAGCACTGTATTATATTCTTAAAAATTTGCTGACGGTACATCTTATGTTAAGTCTTATCATAAAAAAGTAAACAAATTAAAAAATGTTTAAATAAAGAGGGCAGGAGGAAAATAATTACCCAGCTCAGCTTTGCCTTGGATTGCCAACCTACAGAATCATGATTCAAATGAATGGTTGTTGTCTTAAACCACTAAGTTTTGTGTGGTTTAGTACACAATAATGACTAATATGAGCCCAACTGAGTTTTGTTTCTTGAAAGTATTAGATAAATGCCAAATGATAATATTCTGATCATGTTTCCAATTTCAATATTATTGCCTGTGACAGATGTGCTCAAAGGAAAAATCAGTTCTATTCACAATAGCAAGTAAAAGTTATTGCCCCCTATTTTCACTTCTCTGAAGACTTTATTTTAGTATCTTATTATCTTAAAGGTTGCGAGTGTTGAATCTACTGTTTTACACTGAAATGACTTATGAAAAATACTTAGCACAGTGCCTGAAACATGTTAGGCTCTTGGATAACACTTGTTTTGTTTTGAAAAAAGGAAAACATTGAACAAGGGCAATAAAATAATTAATTGGACAAATCAAATATTAACAATCAATGCCATACCTATGGAAAGGCTTTCAATTGTAAAATTTATATGAAAGAACACATATCATAAGTTTTCTACCTCTCTAGCATGTGCAGTCAATGAGCGAGCCACTGAAGAGATGATTTAAAGGAACGAAGAGGAAAAGCATTGTGCAGGAAAGGCTTAACAACTGGCCTTTAATAGCCTACTTACCAGATGAGTGAATGACTTTGACCAGACCTCCTCATAAACATGCTAATCGTATTTCCCAGCAAATTTTAAAAATGTAAATAAACCTGGAATCTATGGATTTATGAGCTATGGCTACCTGGAGATGATGGGTAGTCAAATAAGCTATGTAATTAATGGAGTAAAAAGATATGAAAATGTTCCAAACAAAATTTTGTGAGCAATATTTCCACATACATTGCTCAACATTCACCTGTAAACCTGAAATTAAAAAGTGCCTAATGCAAGGGGAAAGGAGGCTGCATCTGACCATTTTGGTATCCTTCAGGGATAGAATATTTCACCTGTGCCAAATACCTACTGGTATTCTGTGAAATTTAGCTTGATACAGAGTAAGGTTCACTGTTTTACGATTCAGTACTTTGTGTTAACATGATCATATCTTATTAACCCTTCTGACTGATCCTTCATATTCCATTAATTAATAAACATTATTGACCAAAAACCCCTTTCAGACATCCAGCAAAATTTTCTCCAAATTCTATGTCCCTAGAATAGTACTAGCACAGATTTCTCACATCTCATTATGGTGATTATTTACATATCTGGATCCCCACTAGACTATAAATTCCTCAAGGGTAGGAACTTTATTCATTTCTATATCCTCATCAAAATACCTACCCAGTGGGCATTTAATAAATGCATGTTAAATTTAATTTCATAACAGAAAATTCCTCTTTGTGTTGAAATTTGAGCAGAAATAGTCCTTAAATATGATCACAAACATTAAAAAAGTGTTTCAAAGAAGCACCATAAGCATTTTAATGCAATCTTCAAGGTTAGGGAAAGGCCCTTCTAAGAATAGGCCCCAAACTAGAGGTCTTAAGGGAAAACTATTCATATTTGATTATCTAAAATTTAAAATGTTTTATGCAAAATATTAACACATAAACAAATATAAAAGGCAAATGATAACCTGGGAAAAATGTTTGCAATATATACAATGAGCAGGGAGAAAACAAAAAAGCATTCTTACATAGATAACGCCTATAAATTATTAATTTGAAAAATAAAAACTTCAATAGAATAGATAAACAAAATAAACAACAAATTCATAAGATAATCATAAAGTTTCAAAAAAACCTGCAACCAAATAGAGAAATAATGAGAAACTTTTGTCCAACCAGAACAGTAAAGAGAAAACAGAATGATGAATTCCAACAGACATCTGAAAACATAGCTGATATGAAAAAACTGACAAAACAGATGAAAAAATAATCTTACAGAAAATCTAAATCAGAAAAACACAACTTCACGTCACTACTATTTATCTAAGGTGGTTAAGTACATTTGCCAGAATCTCTCCCCTGTTTGGATCCAGGTTCAATTTGGACAAGGTGATATTTGGAAGATGAAAGGAAAGCAACAGCCAATAAGTAGTCTGAGAAAACTGAAGGGGAGTAGAATTTACCACTTCAAAATACAATAAAACCTTGGATTGTGTGTAATGTGGTTTGCGAGTGTTCCGCAAGACAAGCAAGCATTTCTAATACATTTTAACATGGTAAATGAGCAATGTCTTGCAATATGAGTAGTTTGTTTCCAGAATGAATTATGCTTGCAAACCAAGGTACTACTGTATTACTCTTTGGCATAAGGATTATCTTGAGCTAGTTATTTTTAAGAAGCAGCAGACACAAGAGAAGCTCTGAACACCTGAATCAAAGTTACCCTTTAGTAATAGACATTTACATTTATAAGGGAATTTTCATTTGTAAGCGTGTCTCCCTCTCTGTACCAGGAAAAGGAGCAAGACTTTAATTCTTTAAAACCCTTATCGATGGAGAAGGCAAGGACTTAAATCTTGATGACAACTTTATTCTTGTTCACTGTGCTTTTCCTGGTTACCTCCCATAACTGACTTCCCCCACCCAACATCTGTCTTTTGTCTTTCAAGTGATGGCTTGGACCATTTCTGGGAGTTATTCAGTTTTCCTGGGATTCTTCAATGTATACAGGAGGTATACATGTTATTAAACTTCTGCTTGCTCTTCTCCCGTTAATCTGTATTTTTTTATTATGGGGTGGGGGGGTGGGTGTCTCAGCCAAGAACCTAGAAGGGTAGAGATAAAATTATCTTTCCTTCCCTACAGTCCACAAAACGATGTGCATGAGAATGTTCATAAAACTTTATTTGTAGGGGCAGCCAGTTAGCTCAGTTTTTTAGTGTGCAGTGCTCATAACACCAAGCTTGCCAGTTCAATCCCCACGTCTTCCACAAGTAGATTGAAGCAACTACTTGACTTGGAGCTGATGTTCTGGAAAAACACACTGTTCCTCAATTTTAAAAAAATCATTAAAAACTAAACCAAACTTTATTTGTGAAAACCTCAAACTAGAAACAAAGCAAACGTAATCAAAAGGTAAATGGATATATAGATAGTCATACGATGAATTCCTCCTCAAAAATGAAATGAATTTTACATACATGAAATAAAATGTGAATCTCAAAAACATTGCTTTGTACAAAAGAGCCACAAACCAAAGAATATATATTGTGAAACTTCATTTATAGGAAGTTCAAGAACCAGCAAAACTAATCTATGGGGATAGAAATCAGAACAATGGTTCCTATGGGGGAAGTGGACTGACTGGAAAGGAGTATGAGCATGCTTACTGGAGGGATGGAAATGTGCTCTATCTTGAGTGGGGCAGCGGCTACATGGGTGTACATTCTTGTCAAAGTTTAGCCAATTCTATTCTAAAAACTGTACATTTTATTGTATATAAATTATACATTAATAAAAATTTTAAAGAAAAAAATAGAACATAATATTTATTTGAAGAGCCAGAAACAGCAGAAATGGGAGAGAAACAATATGTAAAGCTATAATGATTGATAGTTCTCTAAAACTGATGGAAAGAATCAATCCACAGAATCAAAAGGGACAATCTACTCCAAGGACAATCAATAAAAATTAATCTGAACCAAGACATATTTTAATAAAATTGAAGAAAAATTCAAGAACAAAGAAAAAATCCAAAACACCAGCCAAAGAAGAAAGATAAGCTACCATGAAAGTACTCAACAATTAAATAGAATAAATAAACCACAAATGAGCCACAAAAATAATGCTAAACAAAAGAAACTAAACATTTCAATATTTGCTTAATGTTCAAAAACAGATAAAAGCTAATAAACAGTGACAGAATTCAAAATGGTTAGTCACCTCTGAGTAATAAGGATGGGGAGGGGGGTGTCTCAAGAGGGAGCTTTTGGAGTGCTGATAAACTATTTCTAGATCTGGGTGGTGTATGCACAAGCATACTCACTTTTTGAAGATTCATTGAGTTGTACAGTGATGATTTACACAATGATGATTTAAGCACCATTATATCTTACTTAATGCTCATGTTAACTTGAAGCAAAGTATTGCTATAGAAAAAAATCCATCCAGAATAAGAAAATCCATAGAGACAGAAAGTAATCTAATGGTTGCCAAGGACTGGCAGTTAGGGAGGATGAAAAAATGACTGCTATTGCGTATGAGAGAAAGCAGTTTGCCAGTCCAAAATACGCCTTTTTGTAGATACTTATTCTAAGCTGGTTATTTTTAAGAAGTGAAAGACGGGGAAAACCTTTGACCTTCCCCCTAAGTGCCTAAAACAATTTAGGTAGAGGACCTGCTGCAGGAAGGGAGCTATCATCACAGATAACTGTAGTTTAACATGAACAAGTGTATGATACACAAGGAGGAACCTAGCGAGGCCTTTTAGATCAAAGTCCTGTCTGTGCCTCATTGTTGAAGATGGGCCAGCAAACATTTGTTTACCAAACATTTGCTTTTCATTTCCATGTGAATTGTCTTCCGCCCCTTTGAAGTCCCAAACCACTAGCCAACCACCTCCTGTCTCCTTAGCTCAAAGCAGCTTATAAGACTTAACTGCCTGATTTGTCCTCAGGCTCCAGACTAAGGAACCCACATATGAGCATGGGTAGTAAATTTGGTTATTTTCTCCTTTTAATCTGTCTCATGTCAATGTGATTAGTAGACCAGGCAGAAGAACTTATAAGGGTAGAAGGAAAATTATTTTTCCTCCCCAACAATACTCAATATGATCTTTCATCCTGCCTTCATACACACGCATATGGATTAACAAATGTAAACACATATACATATATATGCTTACATATTTACATACCTATGAATAGCATACATAGACTTCAATACATACATATTTACATATAAACATATACATATTTATTACTTTTATATACATGCATACCTATCCATATATATGTAGAGACATTTTCCTGCATTGTTATACAACCTTAAATGGAGGATAGTAATCTAGAATTGTTAAGAGCCAAGCACATAAAACCTTCTCCTTAGCTCAACATGGCATAAAAGCCTTAACTGCACCATCTGTCATTGGGTCTCATATTCTTATGGAACCCCTGAATATACATATGTAATACATTCGGTCATTTTCTCCTGTTAATGTGTCTCATGTTTATTTGATTATTAGTCCATTCAGGAGAATTTTAAAAGGTGGGGAGAAAATTTTTCCATTCCCACAAATACAAAGTTTATTTGGGGGGGATGAGGAAAATGTTCTATAATTATATAATATTGAGTTGTCGGAAAAGTCATGATGTATTTTGTCTATGTTTTTCAAAGGTCATTTATTTATATAAAGAACAAAGATCAATCAATGATATAGTGCCCGTTTTGTTTGATAACTTTTTGCCATCTGCCAGTGAGCTTCATAATTTCTCGTTCATAGAAGGACCTGTCTTTATTTGCAAAAAACTGTACAAGGTGCTGATTGACAGCCTCATCTGAATTGAATGTTGTACCACTCAAGGAGTTTTGAAGAGAGCGAAACAAGTGGAAGTCTGACGGCACAAGGTCAGGCGAGTATGGTGAGGGTGGCAACACATCCCATCCAAGCTCCAATAATTTTTGATGGGTGATCAAACTTGTGTGTGGTTTCACGTTGTCACGATGGAACAGAACTCCTTCACAATTAACAAGCTCTGAAAGTTTCTGGATGATGGATTCATTCAAACTGTCCAATTGCCAACAGGACACATTCGAATTGATTGTTTGGTTCCTTGGTAGGAGCTCGAAAAACACGACACCTTTAAAATCCCACCACGCTGAGAGCATAACCTTCCTCTGATGACTGTCTGCTTTCGATGTCCATTGAGGCGAATTATCACATCAGGACCAAGACGGTTTGTGCACCACATTGTTGGCAACAATCCACTTCTCATCACCAGTTATCAGTCGCTTCAAAAAAGGATCGTTTTTCTCATGTTTAATGAGCATATTGCAGATGTTTATACGCCCCATCAAATGAACTTCTTTGAGTTCATGCGGAACCCAAATATCGAGCTTGCTTATGTATCCCAGCTTCTTCATGTGGTCGTGAACGCTTGAATGATGGATGTTCAATGTTTCTGCAATCTCTCGTGTTGTGTAATGTAGGTTTGACTTGATCAATGCTTTTATTTTGTCCTCATCAACCTCGGTGGGCCTCCCTGACTGAGGAGCGCCCTTGAGATCAAAAGCACCATGAACCATGGTTGACATTGACGTTCTTATAGAGCATTGTCACCGTAAACTTTATGCAACTTTTCACAAGCTTGACCCGCATTCTTCCCTTTATGGAATTAAAACAGTAAAATATGGCAAAAATGTACAGTTTGGTCTTCCATCTTCAACTTGTTGTAAAATCTCCAAATCTCAACCAAATCATTCAATGTTTTTTTAGAATGAAGTTAGAACTATCAGCTGTCAAATGAGATAGCAGTAACATAGATACGAATGATTCTAGTACTTCCAAAAACGAACTAGTGCCATCTCTTGCAAACCTGCGTCATGGCTTTTCCAACAACCCAATAGCAATGGTTGTACAACTCTGTGAATATATTAAAAGCCGCTGAACTGTTCACTTTAAAAAGGGTCAATTTTTTGGTAGGTTAATTATATCTTAATAAAATATTTATTTAAAAAAATTCTGCTGTATTTGCTGAAATTAAGAAAAAAGTACAATGAAAATTAAATGATGATAAAAAAGTGCTAAAGTGTTTGGGTCCATTCATGCTCCTTACAGAAACTTTCTTCTTCCTTTATCACACACTGTCATAATATTTAAGTATGAAAAAGGGTTCACCTATTATTTATAACTAATTCAAATATGTGCAGCTAATTACCATAGTTGCCAAGAAAACCGAGTACAAGAGTGATGTAGATTCTGTTGAAGAAATGCATTGGGATTTTGAGCCAAGTGAATCTTGTTTCCTTTTCTCAGACTTCTTATAGCTTTATCCTGCCAACAGTGATACACAACTACTGAATTAATCAGGCACTGGTGGAAAAATGATCCCTTTGGAATACTGATCAAAATTCACTGCAATATTATTATATAATTTTAAACCTGAATGCTTTAGCAGAATGATTCCTTCATTGTGCTGTGTTTAGAAATAATATAATTAAGGCTTATTATTTGTTAGGTGCTGTGCTACTTACTTTACATTCACTATCCCACTCAATTCTTATAATAACCCCATAAGATATGTATTGTCAGCTCATTTTTCAGATGAGAAGACTAAATCACAGAGAAATGTGAACTTTCCCATGTGACAGAGCTGGATTTGAGTGCAATGTGCAGGACTCCCTCATCCAATTCAGTTGCTGTTAGCCACATATTACTACTGAACACTTCAAATATGACTAGTGAAAACTGAGGTGTGCTATAAGTACAAAATACAAATTGGATTTCAAAACTTAGCAATAAAAAGACCATCACAAAAGTCAGTATTTTTATGTTGATTGTATGTTGAAATAATATTTTAGATATATTGGGTTAAAGTAAATATATTATTGAAATTAATTTCACCTGTTTCTTTTTATCTTTTTAAATGACTGTGAGAAAATTTTAAATTATGTAAGTTTTCCAGGCAGAAAAATATGATAACAGATGAATTTTGTGATGGCTAACTTTAGGTTTCAATTTGACTGGGCTTAGGGATGCCCAGAGAGCTGGTAAAACATTATTTCTAGGAGTGTCTGTAAGGCTGTTTCCAGGAGAACCAGTACAGAGTAAAGAAGATCCTCTCACCAGTGACAGTGGGGATCATCCAATCTGTTAAGAGCCTAAACTGAACAAAAAGGTAGAGGAAAGGTAAATTCCCTCTTTCTGCCTTAGCTAAGACATCCATATTCTCCTGCCCTGAGACATTGGCAATTCTGGCTCTCAGGTTTCAGATTCAGACTTGAATTTATACCATGGGCCCATGGATTCTCAGACCTCTAGACTCAGACTGAATTACACCACTGGTTTTCCTGGGGCTCCAGCTAGTATATAGCAGATTATGGGACTTGTCAGCCTCCATAAATGCATGAGCCAATTCTTATAATAAATCTCCATGTATGTGTATATATATATATATATATATATATACTATTGGTTCTATACCTATGGAGAACTCTGACTAATATAAACTTAGACCTAACAAAGGAATGAAGATTATTAGAAATAGTAAATATAAAAGAATTTTTTTCTCTATATTTAAAATGAGAAAATGGCTAGAGAAACAATGATAATGTATTTATTGTAGAGTTGTAAATGTATATAGACTAAAAAGTATGGTAGCAATAGCACAAAGGACAGAAGAATGGATCAAAGTATACTATGGTAATGGTCTTACATTATTCGTGAAATGGTATATTATTAGTTGAAGGTAGACTGTGACAAATTGGTAAATTAAAATGCATTCCATATGCCCTAGAGCAACCTCTGAGAAAATAAACCAAAGAGTTATAGTTAATAAGCAAATAGAGGAAATAAAATGGAAAAGCAAAACATACTCAATTTATCTAAAGAAAATGGGAAAGTAGGGAGGAAAGGACAGAGCAGATGGGACAAATGGAAACGAATACTAAGATGGCAGATTTAAACTCCGCTGAATATACAGTTAAATTAAATAAAAATTATCTAAATATTCCAATTAAAAAGGACAGACTGTCAGGCTGGATAAAAAAAATGCAAGATCCACCTATGGTGTTTTCTTTAAGAAACCCACTTAAAAGGCATAGATTGGCTAAAAGGATCAAAAATGACATACCATGCAAATATAATTAGGAATTTACCCAAGAAAAATGGAAATGCATGCCCATCCAAAGACTTGTATGCAAATGTTAACAGAAGCTTTATTATGGTCAAAAACTGGAAAGAACCCAAATATCTATCAACCATTGAATGCATAAAACAGTGTGCAGTATATTCATACAATAGAGGTTTACTCAGTAACAAAAACAATGAACTACTGACACAACATGATTGAAATTCACTACACGGAGCAAAATAAGTCAGACATAAAAGCATATATACCATATGATTACATTTATATGAAATTCTAGAAGATGG
Source organism: Hipposideros armiger (assembly GCF_001890085.2). NCBI lineage: Eukaryota > Metazoa > Chordata > Mammalia > Chiroptera > Hipposideridae > Hipposideros > Hipposideros armiger. Next base: position 459,669 of record NW_017732236.1, read on the forward strand.
AAAACAAAACAAACATATGTATGTTATATATGATATATGAGTATATATGTTATTTATATATATATATATATATATATATATATAAATGTATATCACACACACACACACACATACACAGGGTGCCAACAAAATGTATACACATTTTAAGAAAGGAAAAAACTATTCAAATTATACTGATGGTAACCACTTTGAGCACCTCTTATAATTGCAGAAGTCAAAAGTGGGTTGTATTCATCTTTTGTTATCAGTATATATTGAGCATTACAATTTTAATAATTTTTCTTTCTTAAAATGTATACACATTTTTGGGACATCCCCAGTACATATATATCACTGGTTGCCTGGGGCTGGGGACCAGGTGGAGGTATTGACTACAAAGTGGCACATGGGAACTTTTTAGGGTAATAGAAATATTCTATATTTTGATCATTGTGATGGTTACACAGGTATACACGTGTCAAAACATATGCAACCATACTTTGAAAATCGACACATTTTAGTGTATATGATTTATTCATCAATAAACTTAATTTTTATTGAAACACTTCCTAAGTTGCAGGCCAATGTATCTGGCTTTATCTCCTTATTCCCCTTCCTTCAGCCTGCACACCAAACTTCCTGACTACTGGCAATTACCAGAAGGAACAATGTTCTTTCTTTTCCATGAGTCTAAACCTAGAATGTCCTTCCTTCCATGTGTACTTCTTGGCAAACTCTTATTTATCTTTCATGACAATTGCTCACATGAAGTTGTATCATTTCATAGAAATAGACAGATCTGAGCAGAATGTGTTCAGCCATGTTTTTGCCCCACAACATTGAAAAAGGGAAGTAACCATCTTCAAGCTAATATCCTCATTTGTAACAAAAGGATATAAATTCCTCCCTCACAGAAATTTTTATAAGGGCTGAATAAAATAGGATATATAAAAAGTACTTGAAATACATCAGGCACATGATCAAGGCTCATTTTCAATCCTCTATCCCAGCTCTAATCACATTGTAATATAATTATTTCCAACATCTACCAGACTGTTGGACAAATAATAAAAACTAAATATGTGTTTAATTATATTAACACGAATGAACAAGAAGCCATAAGGGCTAGATATTAGTTTTAATTTCCTTACTACCTTTACTTCTGTACTTATTTTTATGGAACCTTGAACTCCTTTATTCCTTTTATTACCTTCAGCACAAATATTTTCCATGTAAGAGATTTTATTAAGCTTTTATAATAAAGATGTTCTAAGTAGATACATAATTTGTATCTTCCAAGAGGTATCTCTAGTTGACCTTTTTTTTAGCTGAGCCATCCTGCCTCCTGTTGGCAGCTCAGTGGCAGCTCAGCTCGGGCCGGGACTCGAACTGCTGTTGCTCAGAGCTCGCACTCTTGAACGAGCTCTTAACCAACTGAGCCACTCAGCGAGGTATCTCTATTTGGATAGTGAGATTCTTACAAAATTGTATGATGACTATACAATGACACATGACACTTTATTAGAGTATATTACTACTAACAAAAAATTAATGAAGATTATTTTAATTGATACTGAAGAGGTTCAGAACAGGCATCCCCAAGGTGTGCCACTTTGGCATGAGGATTATTTTGAGCTGAAGGCAATCGAGGCCCTGTGGGCTCAAGAGAAACTTCTGCCCCTCCCTTGACTACCTAGAAGAATCTCAATAGGGGGCCTTGCCCATAATAAGAGTTATCACGAGATCGTTTTTTATGACCTATCTATAGGGCAAGGCAAATTTCTAATTACTGAACATCTGCTCTTCTTATTGTCCTACAAATGACCTTCCTCCCTTCTGAAGCCTCAGGCATCTTACCTCATCCTTAGCTCAGAGTGTCATATATACCTCATTTTAACTTTCTGTCTCTGAACCTATCATGTATGTGGGGTCTCAGGCTCTCTCATGTATGTGGTATGTATGTACTTAAACTTGGTTATTTTCTCTTGTTAATCTGTCTCGTGTAGATTTAATTTAATTATTACACCAGCTGAAAGAACCTAGAAGGATAAAGGAAAAGTTCTTCCTCCCTCATAATTCCAAAGAAGACTGATGGTGATATTTATTACCTTCTGTTTAGGTTCAGAACATATGATATTTTATATATATATATATATATGCCACCATCTTTTAAAAATGTTAGTCAAATCTCTTAATCTTTTCACAATATAAAATACTTACCTTTTTCTACTTTCTGAAGAGTGACTGAAGCCAGCAGACAGACTTTTCTTGCACCTTTGTATTAATGTCAACAACCTTGTGCTTTCTTTCCTCATCTTCCTTAAAAGAAGCCTATTTTGGGTTTGTTAAAACCCAAGATTTCTGTATTCAAGGCTGACACCATGAAATGGGGGGCAAAAACATCTGGTGGGTGTGGAATGGAGTCGTCATTTTGTACAGGGTGATGGCAGTTGTAAGAGGGAAGCAAAAAGACAGCTGTGAGGGGGTTCTGAGCAGTTCCTATTCTCAGGATATGCTGAACTCATAATTCAGGCCTAATGAATGTGTCTTTGAGATGTAACAGTCTGTTTAGATCCCTACTTCCGCCACTGCAGAAAAATTGAACACAGAAATGGTAATGATTTCATGCAAAATTCATAAATAAAATGCAAAGACAAGGGGAGTGGTGTGCTATGAGGACTAAGTCAATGGAGCTGTTTTTCTAAAGCCCTAACTGTACTTTATTTTATTTCGGTTGGAATATATGTAAAGCCAAAATATTTGTAAAGGTCACACTGCACAATGAACAGACATGCTCTGTTCTTGCTACAAAACTACTTGGTTAATGTCATCATCAGTAACAATCTGGTTAAGTTACCGGGGGCACAGGCCAGCAATCAAGGTTCATGATGGACGATTGGCTAGAGAGTGTTCTACACAGGTCTTTAATTAGGCAGATTTTTTTTTTACATTACAGGTTCAGTTTAACATCAAGTACATGTATATGTCAGCATTCAGATGCCTGTAAATAGTTACATTCTATGATATCCATAATGGTTTAAAAAATATTAGGACTTTGGGATGTTGGTTGATAAGTGCTAGCAAACAATGAAAAAAGAAACACAATGAAAAGCTCACCAAACTCTTATTAGTCTAGATTGCTAACCAGCTATAGATACAGATTTACATATAATGTAGTAGGAAAACTTCTCATGTACATTTTTGTTTATTCTAATGTTCTGCATAAGTAATAAAAAGTCTAAGAAAAAATCAAGTAGGCAAAGGACATAAGCGATCATGGATAATGATTGGGTTTCTAGAACAAGAGAAAGTTTCTCATTTGAATTTTAAATCACAGAATGCAGCAATCTTTGACCTTTCTCATTTCTTGAAAATGAGAAAGTAGACAGACTAAGGCAATATACAGCAACTGCCTGAATATTGTCACAGGATTGCTAAGTTATATAGTGCTTTCTACATTGCAGCTGGCATCTGTACTGAGTGAAAGGTCATTTCCAAATGCAAATAGGAGAATAAACACATTTATGCAAAGTGCAGCATAACTTTATTCAAGGTAATGAAATCAAAATGTCTAGCTGGTTCCATGCAAAAATTGTCACTTTAAGGTCTTCACATTCACACTGTTGTCTAGTTTAATAAAAATTTGTATACTCACATCAGATTTAAACCTGGAGCACATCTTTCTTTTTCACCCAATTTCCAGTGAGCAAATATGGCAGGAAAGTAAGTGTGTGACACTGTTGAAAGGAAAGTTGGTGACCTGATATAAACCACGCCTTGATATATGGTTAGAAGTGGTCTTCTTATAATATAAGGACATCCCAGCCCTATTGGTAGGGACTCTTGTATTTACATTATAGTAAATCATTGCCTTATGGTGCTTTAGAATCAAAAGCCTAAAAACCACCAGATAGCCAACATTGAAAATTTATATATTTTACCATAGTTTCCAAAACGTGGTCTCTAAATTCTGTCTTCAATTAAAACTTTCCAAGAATTCCTTAGAGTAATGGATGAATTCAGAAATGGGAAAGGAAATGCAGAAGATTAGCTTAGGATGTTACTGTGCCAGAAAGCTATTAAAAACTAATGGATTAATGTCAAGGTGAAGGAGCTTCCAGTGAACTAAGATGAGATAATCTGAGCATCAAAAAGAATAAGGACTTCAATGGATTTAAATATGTCAAGTATATACAAATCTATAAGTTCATAATGATACTAAAAGTAATAACTGATCACAATTAGAAGTTGACAGGACACCAACTCATTAATCTGAAAATCGATAAATTAAAGAAACATTTGTCCTGCCTCAACAACACTTGGTATACTTCAGGGTAACCAAACAGTTGATAAAGACCTTTTGTATATAAATCTTCTGTTAAATAAATGCAAAATGAATTTTAGAATCAAAATATCACCATTGTGAAAGCCTTAATAAAATAATGAATCTAGAGGAACAGCATGAATAGCTACTAAAGCTATCAGATAAGAGGTTGATGGGAAACTTGATAATAGTTGGATAAAGCTGGTAACACCTGAACCCACTGGGCAAACACAACAGCTCTTAAAACAGGACAACCAGATATTAGGTACTTGATGTAATACTTAGAAAGTAACCTGTGAAGTTATTTACACAAAATTTAAACCAAATCCAATCAAGAGTTCATCACCTGGTCACAAGATGTATGAGAGAGATTGGAATGATTTAAATGATAGCATAAGGGGAAAAAAAACAGCCAAACCAAAATGTGGGACACTCTACTGAACAAATGGCCTGGTTTCTTATGGCATAAAGAGAGAGGTGGGGGGCACTGTTATAGAAGAGACTTAAGACACACACAACCAATTACGATGTGTGAAAGTTACTTAGATTCTGATTCAAACAAACCAGCTGGACAAAAATAATTTTGAGGTAATTTGGAAAAATTGACTATAGAGCAGATATTAAATAATATTGAGAAATTACTATCAGGAGAACAAAGATGGAGGATACACATCACCTGATTTAAAGACTTACTATAAAGCTGCCATAATCAAGAGTGTGGTATTGGTGAAAGTTTAGACACATAAACCAATTGAACAAATTGGCACAGAAACAGATCCACACAATTCAATAGAAAAAGGATAGTCTTTTAAAGAAATATTGCTGGACAATTGAACATCCATCCTCAAAAAAAAACCAAACCAAAAACAACTTCAACCTATATCTCAAACCGCGCACAAAATTAACTCAAAATGAATGATAGGCACAAATTTAAAATTATAAAACTTTTAGGAGAAAATTTGACTTTATTCAAAATTAAAATCTTTTGTTCTTCAAAAGACAATATTAGGAGAATAAAAAGATAAGCTATAGACCAGCAGAAAATACTTGCATATCACTTATCCAACAAAGGACCTGTATGTAAAATATATAAAGAATGCTCAAAATTTAGCAATAAAAAATCAAATAACCCAATTTCAAAACTGGGTAAACAGTTTGCCCGTATATAGCTTCCACATATCTTCACCAAAGAAAATATATGGAATGCAAATAAGCACATGAAAAGATGCTCAACACCATTAGTCAGTAAGAAAATGTAAATTAAAATCACAATAACATACCACCACGTACCTATCAGAATGGCTAAAATAAACAAACATAAAGCCTGACAATACAAAGTGCCAGTGAGAATAAGGAGCAACTAGATCTCACATTTGCTGTGGAAATGTAAAATGGCACAGCTACTCTGCAAAGCAATTTGGTAATTTCTTAAATTTAAACATATACCATGAGACTCAACTCCTACGTATTTACCATAGATAAATTAAAAGTTTTGTCCACAAAAAAACCTATATATAAATATTTATTGTAGCATTATTCATAATCTCCCGGAACTAGAAAATCCCCAAAGTCATTCAATTAATGAAGGGAAAAACAAAGTTTAGTACATTCTTACAATGGAATAATACTCAGGCAAACAAACAAAGGAACACATTATTGACTCAACAATATGGATGAATCTCAAATGCATTATGCTAAGTAGGAAAAATATAGACTCAAAGATTACATTCAGTATAATTCCACTTATAGGACATTATGGAAAAAACAAAGCTATAGAGACTGATAACAAATCAGTAGTTTCTAGGGTTCAGGAGTGCAAGGAGGGTTTGATGAAAAGTGGGCAGGAAAGATATCGGTGGTGAAGAAACTGTTCTGTATTCTAATTGTGGGGGTTGCTACAGAGCTCTATGCATTTGTCAAAACTAACAGAAGTGCACACACACACACGTACTACATGTAAACTAAAACATAAGAACATTAAAAATACATTACTTTTAAAAAGAATATATTGTCAAATTGGTTAACTCTGTTAGTGGCATGTTGATATTAAAAACAAAAAGATCAGCTAGATGTGCTCTGTAAAAACTGCTTGCAAAAATGGCAAAAACACAAAGATGCAGAGCAACAGGAATTCTTATTTATTGCTGGGGTTGGAATGCAAAATGGTACAGCCACTTTGGAAGACTGCTTGGCAGTTTCTTACAAAACTAAACATACTGTTACCATACATCCCAGCAATTACACTCTTTGAAATTTGCCAAAAGGAGTTGAAAACTTATGTCTATACAAAAACCTGTACATGGATGTTTATAGCAGCTCTAGTCATAATTGCCAATACCTGGAAGCAACCAAGATGTCCTTCAGCAGATGAATGGATAAATAAACTGTGGTACATACAATGGAATACTATTCAGCACTAAAATGAAATGAGCTATAGAGCCATGAAAAAATATAGAGGAACATTAAAAATACATATTACTGAGTGAAAGAAGACAATCTGAAAAGGCTACATGCTGTATGATTGCAAGTATATGATGTTCTGGGAAAGGAAAAACTATGAAGAGAGTAAAAAGATCAGTGGTTGCCAGGGGTTGCAGTTGGGGGCATAAATAAGCAGAGCACAGAGGATTTTTAGGGCAGTGAAAATATTCTGTAAGATACCATAATAATGGATACTTGTCATTATACATTTTTCCAAACCCAGAGACTATACAACATCAAGAATAAACTCTAATGTAAACTATGGACTCTGAGTGATAATGTGTCAATGTAAGCTCATCCATTGTAACAAAGGTACCACTTTTGGTGATGGATATTGATAATGGGGGAGGCTGTACATGTGGGGGGCAGGAGGGTATATAGGAACTCTGTATCTACTGCTCAATACTGTCAACCTAAAACTACTCTGAAAAGAAAATTCTATTTTTAAAATGGTGAAAAAATGATTCCTCTCATTCCCCACATGCCTCTGTGCAATGTGACTTTGCCCCTCCTCCCATCAAGAGGTAGACTGTTTCCCTCCCCTTGAATTTGGGCTGACCCTGCGGCTTCTGTGACCAAAGGAATGCAGCAGGAAGTGTTGGTGTGTGACTTCCAAGGCTAGAGCTTATGAGACCTGTTTTCTGTCTCTCAGAATCCTAAGACCACCTTGCTATGAAAAAGCCAGGTTTAGCTTATTGGAGTACTAGAGATCATGTGGAGAAAAATCAAGGTTCTCCAGCCCACAGCCACTATCAAGTGCCAGACAAGTGAGTGAGGCTATTTTGGATCCCACAGCCCAAATTTAGTTCATAGCCAAGTAACAGAATGCATGAGTAAGCCCAAACGGCATGACATGGAGCAGAGAAAAGCCACAGAGCTGAACCCAGATCAAATCATAGAATCATGTGCTCAGTATTGGGGTGGTTTATTACATAGCAGTCAACAACTGTAACACAAATATACTGAAGTATTCAAGGATAAAACAATACAATATCTGAAATTTAAAATACCCCTTAAAAAAGGAGGGGATAAATGAAAAAAAAAGGCAAAATATAGAAAATGGGTGAAGCCAGTTACATTGGACTTTTATCATATTATTCTCTCTACTTTTGTGGACATTTAAAAATTTTTACAATAAAAAGGTTTAAAAATAACTCAGGCTTTTAAAATGATTATAATGTTTATAATAAAAATTATTTACTTATGTACCTACCACATAAATAATAATAAATAAAACAAAAATAAAAACAACAAATTAAGTATAACCTTGTCCAATTAGGGCAAAGGAAAATAGAAAAAAAATCATCAGTATCAAAAAGAGTCTCTTAAAATCTTTTGACTTATGCTTAATTCTGTTTTCAAATGGCTTCATGAAGTCAGTTGTTCCACATATAGAACAAATTGATACTTTTCTAGTTTTTATATTACAAAGACTAATAATGGGTTTTTTTTCCATCTACCCCCTTTATGGTATTTTAACTGTTCTAAAAATAAGGGGGTCAAAAGGTTAAAAAAATAAGAGAAGCAATTTTGAGCACAGGTATCTAATCTCTAAATGCCATCAGTTGAATCACAACATTTTAAGAACAAATAAAAGGCCTTCCCTTGAATCTCCTATCAAGAATGTCTGCTTGATGCTTGGTTTATCATTCAGATAGAGAAAGGATTTGCATGGGCAAGCACATATGAAATATTTCTATTAAATTGAGTATATTCATAGGTTCCTGCAGAAAGCAAATCACATCTGAATATGAATGATTCTCATAACTCAACATCATCAGTAGACACAGAAAAGAATGATGAAGTAAGTTCACCATCACCTCTGCAGTCTGAGGTTAGAAGAGCACCAACAAATAAAATAGGAGACATGAATGCATGTTACACAGTAATAGATAGAGGTGGTGCTGCAATTACCTTTGTTCTGTTTTTCTTTTTGTTAGCTGAGCCATCCTGCCACCTGTTGGCAGCTCAGCGGCTGCTCAGCTCGGGCCGGGACTTGAACCGCTGTTGCTCAGAGCTCAAACTCTTGAGCGAGCTCTTAACCAACTGAGCCACTCATCCAGTCCTTGCAATTACTTTTGAATTGTGAATTTCACTCTTATTTCTACCTGGCTATTTGGATACTATAAAACCATGGAGAGAAAGTAAAAATCAAATATGCAAAAACCTAGAATAATTCACAAGAACATAATTAGAATCATCAGGGAAATCTTTTAAAAGTACAGATGAAGAACAGTTACAGATATCTACATTTTTTAAGAGCCCAAAATGTGATGGATAACATGCCAAAGTTGAGAAGCACTGTAAAATAAACGAGTTAAAAAGAAATAGGGATGATTTAATTTATAAGAAACCAAGCCTCCTAGTCAAAATGAAAACTTTTAGTATTTTTTTAAATGCATGTATCTCGCATTTAAGGTAACTATTTAGTGCGCATTGTGAGCCAGTCTCTGAACAAGTCACTTTCCAAAAATGTGTTGCAGGGGAGCAAAATGTGCCACCCAAAAATAAGCCAGTTTGGCACACTGATTATTTTGAATTAAAGCTACTTAAGAAACAGGTGGTAAAAGAAGGACTCTGACCCCTCTGACTCCCCTCTCTGTCCTCCTGAAAGAAGGAAATAAGTCTCCCATGTGTAAGGTACCCATCTTGCACCAGGAGGTAGAGAAACACCCTTATCACCAGACACAGGGAACTCCGGTCGCAGAGGCTGTATAAACAAACTCTGCTTAGTTTCTTCACTAATTAGTACCCAAACCTTAGTTTGTCTGACTTGTCAGGTATTCACAAACTCATTGTTTCTTTATCTAAGAGGTATAATAACTGCCTGCTTGGCCACTTCTTTGACCTTCTTCTGTGAGGCTCCTGTACATATCAAATTAATTTTTTTCTCCTGTTAATCTGTTTTTGTGTCGATTCAATTATTAGACCAACCAAAAGAACCTAGAAAGGTAGAGGAAATTTTTTCCTCCTCATTTAATGCAGAAATCACTTCAAAGTAGGTAAAATTATTTGCATTTCAGAAATGAGAAAACTAAGGCTCAACAGAAAAATGATCTCAGATCTCTTTGATCCACTATCCTCAGTGTTCCAAGTGAACTGCACTGAACTTTGCACTCAACTCAGAAATTAGTATCATATTAGGATGACTCAGTTAAAATAAAATCTCATTAGCAATGTAAATTATTTCTCTGTCTGTTATCTGCAAGGGTCGGATTCAAGTAATACATATAATTTGAGACTCATGGCTAATGGGCCAGGAAGTACCATTATGATATGGGTAAGATTTGTCTTTGATCTCTTTCTATAGATAATTCAACGATTTGGGGCCTTTCTCTTAAATTCCACGGCTTCCAGCTGTCCTCTGCCCAGTGTTTTCCCTATGTTCACTGTGTTAGTTGCCCCAAGGTACACCACATGTCTCGGATCCCATCTGATCCTATCATCATCATTAAAATCTGTCTTTAGTCTAGTCTCTAGGCCCCTGTTTGGTAACCAGCTTGAACATTTTGGTTAATTTCTAACCGAAAGAAGAAAGTGGGGATTATTTGTAATTATGGGAATTTTAGACAATATAAAATGGTCAGTGAGAAAAATACATTGGTTTCAAATAGGATTAGAGATAGTATGGCTTTTCATAAAGCACATCAACCCTGTCTATCAAGAAACATGAGAGGATTTGACATAAATGAGCAGCTCTTTGGCAATTCCATGTATCTTTATATAAGACCAAGTAAGAAAAGAGTAACTCAATTTCATCAGCATGAAGGGTGGTTTGATGGGAAAATTCACTTTATGTGGGTAGGTAGTTGAGAGGGTACATAGTTAATCAATCTGTAAAGCTAAAGGGACTCTTAACTCTCCATAAAATACACACTGTTATCTGGGTTTTACACATGAGGAAACTGAGGCTGAAAAGCCTTAAATAAATGACCCCAGGATAGATAGCTTGTAAATGTTGGCTCTAACACATCTATGGCCAAGTTCACAGAATGGGAAACATTTTCAAACAAATAACATGTTAATGCTAAAAATGGGGAAAAAAAGGAGAAAATGGAAAGAAAGCTGGAAGAAAAGTGAAAAGATATAATGTAACTCAAACTCCAGCCATACTGGCAAATAAAGCATCCTTTTGTAAGGGTGAAATTCAGGGAATCAATTACGCAGTTAGGGGAACGTCTACTCAGGTTTTCAGAGCTTCTACTGTGTCTGCTGGTTCTTAAAATACCCAGCTGAAGATAATCCTTACACCAAAAAACCCACATATTTTGGGGTGGCAGATTCAGCTCCCCTTCAAGATTCAAAATAAATTAAGACTAATTGGGGGGATCATTTCGTAGATTATATAAATGGCTAACCACTATATTGTACACCTAAAATTAAAACAAAATAATATTGAATATCAGCTGTAATTGGGAAAAAAAACGAACCAGTGATTCAAATATGTGGACTCAGTAACAGGTAGTGTCAGGAATCCCAAATATAATATTCCTACAAAAGCACTTTAAAAGGCCAATTTCTCAAAATCAATCAAGCAAGAACTTGTTACTATTTTTATAGCGTAAGAAAACTGTACAAATCCTTGCAAAGACAGAAGAAATAATGATCTATCAAAAAGTAAATTACAATCATATTTTTAATAGAATCTATTCAAATAATTAAAACTATTCATTATAAATACAACAGGATTATAAAAAATGGTCTTAAAAGACATTTAATAATCAAAGATGGTTTATTTTTGTGAAAGGAAGATAAAAGGAATGTTATAGTGAACTAAATTACTTTAAGAAAAGAGTAGGAAATCAAATTAGTAGTCTCCAACATAGAGCTCAGCTCATTTCTTTGGGTAACCATATACTTTCTCATCCAAACAGGAACATTTTTGATAGGAGCTCTGAGAATTAACTGTCATAAACCAGGATATATGGTCATACCAATTTTGTTCAATATATTCAAAATATTAAACTTGAGTTTTTGTTATTTTATTGTTGTATTGATGGGGTTTTTTTCATTTCATTTCATTTGCTTTGCTTTGTTTTGTTTTGTTTTTTATTGAAGGCCCCAGACCTACAAGCCTTGTAATAATATATAAACTGATCTTATATATTGGCTGATTTATGCAACTTTGAAAATGCAATTTTCATGGGACTGTGATTTTTTTTAAAAAGCCCTTACCTATAAATTTTACTTTTTCAACAAGAATAGAATTCAACCTATAAAATCTAGTTGCATGCAAGGACCAAGATCCTTAGGGGATCTAATAGGCCACATGACCCCTGAAACCTCTCTATAGCAGAAACCCAGAGAATCATTTTGTGTTTGTAACTAAACCTCGAAACTGGGAAATCTCAAGGCTCTAATATGATGCCTCTATAAACAAAGGAATCATTTAAAAATAATGTGATGATATTGACCTTTTCTTTAGTTCTTTTATCCCTTGTTGCCAATAGCTTTATTATACCCAGAGGCTAATGACTTGATTACAAATAGACTTCATCTTCTGTCCTTTAATTCTAATCTGGTTTCAGAGTTTCCTTAGTGCCTAAATTACTGGCATGAACATTCAGTCTACAAATGAAATCCACTAAGAATGACATTCAACAGTTTGTCCTGTTAATAAAACGAAATTCAACCAAGTAAATTTGGATCTCTAATTGGCTTTATTAAGTGATTCTCAGGTATTGGACAGCAGTCCTCCTAGCAACTAGAACAGTGCTCCAAGGAGTTGTTCAAAATGGAAGGGTTTTATAGAAAGAAGGGTGGTGCAAGGGAGCTATTGAAAAAGAAAGGGGCCTCTTTTCTTTGGAGGAACAGTAACGGAAGGGTTTCTATTATGCAGATTTCCTCCTCTGTCCATGGAGGATGGAGAGGGCCGATGTGACTGGATTACCTTACTGGTGCTAGACCAGAAAATTCCAGACTGGTTGATTAAAATTCTATTTCTGGGAGAGGTTGAAATTGCAATTACATCAAGTATTAAATCTAAGTTTGGTATCATGGGCTTTTAGCATGAGTGATGCCATTTTGGGCCTGCAGTTTTCTCTCAACAGTCCCTTGTTAACTCATTAATAAGTCATTCATTTAACTTTCAATTGGTAATTTATTGGCCACAATAAAAAGCAAAGATCTACTAGAGAGAGCTGCAGCGTTGTGGGTTAAGTCATACATTCCAATTAGCATTGCCTTCTCCATATGCTTTCAGTATTACTGTTTTTTAGAAAACAGTCTCACAAATTTAAAACCAAAATGTGACCACTACTTGGGGGAGTGGTGATGAAGATGAAGGGAAGCAGAGTTTGCCACCCCATAATATGCCTTTTGGGGATATTGATTATTTTAAGCTGGCAATTTTAAGAAACAAAAGATTTAAGAGTCTTTTACCTCCCCCTTACCTGCCTAAAGGAATTCAGATAGAAAAACCTGCTTAAAGGAAGGGAGAATCACCTTAGCATCATAACACAAACTAAATGTGGAAGACAGGGAGAAGCCAACCAAAGTTTTTCTGTGAGACTGCCTTCTGTGTCCCATTGTTTCTGGGTGGTCAGGCAAGAATTTGTTTATCCTTAGTCCAGAATGGCATATAAGCCTCAACTGCCCAATGTTTCCTATGTCTCAGATTCTTATGGAATTCCCATGTATACATACATAATAAATTCAGTCATTTTCTCCTGTTAACCTGTCTGATGTTAATTTGATTATTAGTCCACCAGAAGAATTTAGAACATAGGAGAAAGGAAAATTATTTTTCTGACCCCACAAAGAATAAGAAAAAAATGTCCCAAAATCAGAGGTAGTGGTTGAAAATTTGTTAGTGTAAATTCAACCAAAAATAATTGTCTGCATATTAAAATAAAAACTGAAGAACTGATGCTGGTAAAAATAATTGTATGCCCTACAATAATTCCTTTGGTGATTGACTGAATATAAAACAAAACCCCACTCTCATACAGATTAAATTCATTTATAGATCAATGCTCCAAAGCAACCCAAAGACCTGAACCAAAATGAGATTTTTGTCAGTTTTCCTCTATATTGACTCAGGAAGAGCTTTCCTGAGATTATGTTAACTTGGGAATTCTAAGTGGAAAAAATAGTATCTGTTGAGTTCATGATGTAGTTAATAATCATTTCCAAAACAAGTTTAAAATAATAAAAAGTGGATGGTATTGGTTCTATAAACCCTGTCATATAAATGCAAGCAGGATATATCCCCTCCCCCAAATAGCTTTCACATAAAATCTTGCCACCAGATTTTTTAAAAAAATAGCTCTGGGGTTAACAAAGAGAGAGTGAGTCCTATCTCGAGCAATATCCATAAATAATTTACTGTGAACTAGTAAACAATAGAGCAGCACAGTATGAATGCCAAAGAGGGTCTTTATATGTCACAAAGCCACTCAAAAGTGCTCTTGCTGCAGCAAGTCTGACTGTGAGCTTTGATGTGCTGGAAAAGAAACTGCTAAACTGAGGTCATCAGTTAGTAGAAAACAATTTCCCTCATACAGAGAAGCAGATTTACTGCTGTGCATCTGATACAGACAGATTGGAATTTAAAAACAGGGTTGCATAATGCGAGTTAGCTGGGAAAATGAATCTTGGATGCTCCTTTTGAATGACCAGTGCTGAAGCAAAACGTGGTGGTGTTGGTGGGGCACCTCTAAAGCAGGGCTTCTCAACTTGGCACTATTGAAATTTGGAGCTAATAACTCTGTTGTGAGGCTGTCCTGTGCATTGTAGGATGTTTAGCAGCATCTCTGGTCTCTACCCAACAGATGCCAGTAGCATCACCCTCCTGCCTCCCCAACCAATTGTGTCAACCAAAAATGTTTCCAGATATTGTCAAAAGTCCCTTGGGAAGTAAAATCTCCCCTGGTTGAGAACTACTGGTCTTGCAGAGGGCAGAACTTTATGAAAACACTACAAGGTTTACTTGATGGCTTTACTTACATTTCTAATTTGATTCTGGTATAATTTGCTTTCTCTCCTAAATCTCCAAACACTTCGAAAGAAACACCATTTGTTAAATGTCACGTCCGTCCGCCAAGCCCCCATCTCAATCAAGGGTAGTGAAGTCTGTATTTTATCTCATATCATAAAATGATAAAAATGAATTACAGAGAAGTGTCTAAACTCTCTTGTGATATTTTTTCTTTTAGATCTTGACAAATATTATATATAAAGCAGTGTTCTGGGATGCAAAGTTTGGTCGGGGAAACCTAATAAAGACCAACTCTTTATTAATATTGAATACATGAAACTATTCAAATCACAAAGCCCTGCTGAGAAGAATGTATATTTACAATCATAAACAATGCATAAAAGAGATACCATATTTTGCCGTGGATAATGTGCTCCCATGGATAATGCACATCCATGTTTTTGGCCCAAACTTTCAGGGAAAAAAAATCTTTCATTCTAATTCAAAATTTCATTTGTTTACATTTAGGTACTTGTTTTTTGTATTCTGAAGGGGTTTTAGCATTTAGTTTTTAACATATTATGGTACAAGAAATGAAACTTTATGTAATAAATAATTACAAAACACAAGAACAGATACTAGGTACAGGAAATTTTATGTACCAGTAACAAATTTATGCTATTTACGCATCATAGAAAGCCAAGAACTCTTCTTCGTTGCAAGTTCAGAGTAAGTTCAACAAAAATGGTTATCGTATTCCAGGGTATTATTTTGCATACAGATATCATTATTGATTTGTAGAGTTATACTTTTAACTCATAAGCATAAATAAAAGAATTAAAAACATTTATATAGATATGGAATTATTACTACCCATATATAATGCACATCCTTATTTTTCCCTAACAAATTTGGGCAAAAAAGTACGCCTTATACACAGCAAAATACGGTATATTCAGGAGAAAGAAAATAAAATGTTCTGATTAAAAAGCATTGGGAGCAAACAAAACAGCACAAAAATGTAATTGCACACAAATGCCTTTACTCTGTCAGGTCTCTTAAAACATACATGTTGAAAGTCTCACTACTTTTAAATACTGGCTTATGATTCCTTATCCATTCTGTGGCTTACAATGTTCGATGCCTAAAGCTCTGCCAGAACATCTTTGAATTCAATTTGATTCTAAAACTTTGCTTAACTCAGTTTCAACCTTCTACTCACCCAAGACAAGAACCTTCAAGTCAAATGAATGACAGAACTAATGTAGCTAACAAGATATTGCCTTGAATTGCTTCATAAAGCTTTCAATCTAACGTCATTAATGTCTGGATATAAATTTATTAACTTCCATTGAGATTAATAGCAGGTTGATCATATTGACTGAATCTGAATGAGTCAATTGGATCATGTTGGTCAATAAATGTTGATCCAAATTATGAAGAGCAGCCAGGGTCGAGTGTAATAAAGCTTACAATAACCATTACAATATGTCTTTTGTTAAGAAATATTGCCCCTGAGAATACAAAAGAAGCTTAAGGTAACAATATATTAACGTTGACATCCAACCCCAAAGAAAATAGTGGAATACATATTCAGGTACAGTCAGGGATATGCTGATATAGCACTTAGTGATAATATCATTAACTTGTATTAGAATGTTTGTCACTCTCAAAATAATGAAATTATGTGAGTTCTATGGACACCAACATCTAGCTAACCAATTTGGTGGGCACTGCCAACAATGAGTTAACTTCCACACTGAAAAGAAAAAGGAAAGAATAATTCACAAAAATATAAATGTTCTTTTAATATTGAAATTATACCGTGAATAAGACAAATAGTGAACAAATAAGTCATGAAGGACAATAATGATTAATAATTGTTATGTATCACATGCTATGAATTGACTCATTTAGTTCTCACAACTCTAGGAGGTGAGTGTATTATCTCCATTTTACAGATGGTAAAACTGAGGCATAGAGAGGCTACATAACCCTGTTGTTGACTGGTGGAGGTGGGCTTTGAGCCCATGTAGCCTGGCTTCAGAGTATACAGGCTCAATCATTATACTACATTGTCATTTACAAGGAAGAATTAGGTATCTGAAGATTTGGGAGAAGGATGTTGCAGGTAGAGGGATCAGGCAACACAAAGGCTAAGGTAGAGAAAAAACTTGGCATGTTTGAGAAATGAAAAGTAGGCCATAGTGGCAGGAGGATAGGGAGTAAGGGAAGAATGAAATGGGAAGTAACAAATATGTTGGTGTTTGCTAGGCTATCATTGTTGAGAATTATTCAGTATCTCTAGTCTTTATTTCCCCTTTATTCCTGCTTTTAATTTGTTTCGAAATCACCTGGAATTTTATTTCCAGATTTTAAACACTTTTCCCTTTGTTTATTTGGAACTGCTTCTTAACAATCAGGAAAGAAAATATTACTAGTATGTCTATAACCCATCTCCTCTTTCCTGGGAAGAAAAATAAAGAATCTGGCCAAATCTCCTTTTACATTGATAGTACACAGTGTGGAACGTTTTTCCCAGGATATACCTGGTCTGGCTTGGTTGCTTATGGTAAACGAATCAGGAATTTAAGAATTTATGGGGCACAGCCTATGGAAAAATATCACAGGAAGCTGAATTATTATCAGAGTATAAAATTGAGACTCTGTGTGACCAAAGTAGCTCCCTTTGTGTAAGTGGTGAACTTTACTCATTAATTATTTTTGAATAGGTGATTGACAATATATACATATACACAAAATGTTTAATCTCCAAAATAGAAACTCAATTGTCAAATTAACATGGAATGTTTACAAAATGTTACTGTATCGCTAAGAACTCACCAAAGCCCTACAAAAGTAGAAACTAGGCAGGTCTCATTCTCTTACAGCAAGCAGTAAAACAAGTAATTTACAAAATGAAGAACAAAGAAGTCTGTCTGTTTAGAAAAGTAAAACACTCTTCCAAAGAACTGTAAGGTTAAAGGAAACATCAAAACTGAAAGGGCAGTCAGGTAGCTCAGTTGGTAAGAACGCGAGCTCTGAACAACAGGGTTGCTGGTTCAATTCTCATGTGGGCCAGTAAGCTGTGCCAGTAAACTGCAACCTCTATAGCTAAGATTGTGAACAACGACTTGTCCTGGAGCTGGGCTGCCTTGGGCCGCAGCCAGTAGCAAGCGTGAGCAGCCAGCAGCCGTTGAGAGCTGCCTTGAGTGGCCGGCAACCCACTGCCTCAGCCGGGAAGAGCACAATGATCATAATACCAACATGGGCCAGTGAGTGGCATCCTCCACAACTGGACTGAGAACAATGGCTCGGGGGAGGGGGGGGGAAGAAGACATCAAAACTGAAATTTGTGTCTCTTTAACTAGGAAGGCTAATGAGATCAAAGCACACACTACACTATGAAAGGAAACCAAAGTCAACTTCAGAGGAAAATACACATATTAGTACACAACAGATCAAAAAACAAAGAGCCAAACAGTCTATTTAAGAAATAAGAAATCAAAAAACAAAGTGGCCAATGAAAGCAGAAAGGAGTTGATAATGATAACTGAGAAAATAGAAGATAGTACAACAAAAAACATGTTCTTTTAAAAGACCAATAAAGAAGATAAATCTTATGAAACAAAACATTAAGATCAACTGAAATATCAGTTAAAAACCCCAGCCAGTACCAGACAATTTTATAGCTATACTCATTCAATATTACATGGGACAGATAATTCCTATATGTTATCAGCCATATCTGATCAGAATAAAGGAGGCAAAGCTTCTCAATTCTAACACATCTCTAATACCAAAGCTTTGCAAAAGTAGCACACGTGTGCACACACACACACACAAAGCCCAACAAACCAATATTAATACATCCAATAAAAATTACCAGCAAGTCATTAGCAAATCAAATCTAAGATAGACTCTCATTTAAAACAGGCATTTTAAAAGAAAAAATTCTCCAAAACAAAGTTTTATTCTAGGAATTCAACAATTGTTTAACATGAAGTCTCTCTTCCACAAGAAACTACATGTATATCCACATAAATATCAAGAGCAATGTTAAATGTTAAGACCTATTGTTGATAAAATAAAAACCAAAATAATTTTAGATCAACTAGGGAAAGGGCATAAATTTATAATTATTTACAGAATTGTCTACTGAGAAAATGCCAAGAAACTTAACATTAAATGTTGAATAAGCTATCATTTATATTATATATAAAACACTTACTCGTAAAAACTTACTAATTTCCATGTATACCAACAGTAACCAGCTGGAAAATACAATGGGCAAAAATTCCATGTACACTAGCAAATAAATATGTATTGTGTGTGTGCACACATGCAGGTGTACACGTGTTCGTATGTGTATGTGCATGTGTGCGATACCCAGAAATAGCACACACCCTCCGTCTTGATTTGCAATCCTCTCCTTACTCTGTTTTTCATTCCTTTGTAGAGTGCTCAGTCTGCCAATATAAACCTAAACCTTCCCTTCAAGCCTATCCCAAGTCCCATGTCAAGACCCACCTCTACATGACATTTCCTATATTCACACATTTATTCCATTCTACTTATTTTTGTTTCTGGCAAAAGGACCTTTCCCCACAGCAGCTGAGACCTCCTTGAGCCTACTGGGTAACCTCCTATGATAGGATGAACATTTTCAGATATGCTTATAAACCCCACCACACAATCTCAGCCCATCCTGTATTTACATTTGCCCACGTGACGCCCTATACCATCATGACTTGAGGCTACAAGACATGAGGCTACCATTGCCCTGCTAGAGTGATTATGATGATAGAATCAGACCTGTGAGGTGTGGAGAGTATAATAAAACCAAGAGACAAGGTTTTGAGAGCTGAGAAGAGAAGGTATCTGGCCACAGGGCCTCCCAGAGCTCTGTGAGTCACCACTGCATAAAACGCAAGAGGGCTGAATCAGCCTTACAGCCTTGCACCTACCCCCTGCCACCTTGGCACATCCTGGGGAAAAGCCAAACATCTTCCCATGTGGCACTGATGGGACCCAGAGCACCAGTGGGAACACAGACGCCTTGTCCAATGCCAGTGAGGAGGAGTGACCACAGCTGAGGACAGGCAGCATAGTCCACCCCAATAGATACCAGTATAGCGCACATAACCACAGCTTGGGAGACCTAGTGCCACCCTCAACACACACTCAGAGCCATAATGCTACATAAACTCTGGAACTTAGCTGCCTTCTTAAGAAGAAACAGGGAAAGAGGGAAAATTCTTACGTACACTCAACCCTCAAATAACCACTTGTCCAGGACTCACTGCATTTAAGCTTTCTGCCACTGGAAAGACTGGGGACTTAAAATAGAAATAAGGTGAATTATGGAAAAATAGTCACAAGTTGGTACACATAAAACATCACTTGGAAATCCACTGTGCCATATAATACAAGGACAACTCTCAATAGACACAAGGGACAACCATGTGATATCTCAAAGTTGCTTCAAAGGAATGTATCTGGGCCCAGATTTAGGAAAGACCACAGACATTCCCCCAAAAAAGAACAGCAGAATAAACCACTGTATTGTATGTCTTTTAAGGCTGAGAGGAAAGAGTGGGAGAGAGTGACCATCTTTGCAATCTACTGTTGTGTACCGTATCATCCAGTGCAATTCTGTACCTTGGCATTTGAAATTTGCTGACTCCAGTAGAAAGGAAAAACTCAGCTTTCCACCTGTGTAGGGAAAATCCCAGTTCTTCCCTTCTACATCTTTCTTTCCTGAGTCTCCTTTACTGTTCACACAAAACACACTTCTGATACTTCTGGTCACCAAATATGTGGGTTTCTCCCACACAACAAGCAATTCTTTGTGATATCAGCTGGGTGCCCTACAATCCAACCTTAATTCTGACACTATCTACCCAGAGATAGAATCAGATTCCTCAGGTTAAAGGCTTAGGTCTGCAAGACACCCACCCCCTGACACACACACACACACACACACACACACACACACACACACACACACACACTTCTGATGCCAGTCACAAGTCCGGGTTGTTACCTGTGCTTCTGACTAATTGGCTATAAATCAGAGGTTCCCACTACCCTCTACTTGAGTGTGATTAATTTGCTAGAGCAGATCACAGAACTGAGGAAAACAGTTTACTTACATTTACTGGTTTATTATAAAAGGATAAAATAAAGGATACAGATGAACATCCAGATGGATCTTCATAGGGCAAGATATGTGGGAAGGGGTATGGGAATTCCATGCCCTCTCCCAATGCAGCACTGCCCCTGCATCTCCACGTGTTCACTGACCCCAAAGCTCTCTGAATCCACTTTTGGGAGTATATGGAGGTTTCATTACATGGGCATGATCAATCATTAACTCCATTTTCGCCCTTCTCCATTCTCAAGAGAAAGGGGGGTGGGGGGGGGTTGGGGCTGAAAAGTCCAAGCTTCTAATCATGGCTTGTTATTTCCCATACCGAGCCCTCATCCAGGAGCCATCCAAGAGCCCACCTAGAGTCACCTCATTAGAGCAAAAGACACCCCTATCATCCAGGAAATTCCTAGGTTTTCAGAAGCTCTGTGTCAGGAGCTGGGGGTAGAGACCAACATATATTTCTGATTATAAATCACAATATCACACCCAGTACCTACATTTATAGGTAAAGGAGACATGAGAATTTAGCAGTAGCATTCTAAAATCAGTAGTTGGAAAAACAGAAGGAATAATAGAAAACAAATATATTATGCAGACACTTGACAATTATGATATTCTGCTTGAAGATTATGTTAACCTTAAATTTTCCTTGCAGTCTGCCTAATTTCCTCCCATTTCTGTTTGAATATTAAACACCTGTTATCTTATATGAAGTATGTGTTTCCTCAAAACCAGTTATCAATCTGGGCATTCAATTACAATGTTCCTGAAATTATTTCTTGTATCTAATAGATTCTAAGTAGAGTTTTCATATCTTTCTTTCTAGTCATCCTCAAATAAGTGTATTACAGCTATTTCACTTCAAAAATAAATAAATATAATTGGAGATCCAACACTAACACCTTAACAACGTACCTAGGAAGATGAGCACTTAACCTGTATATGGAGTTCTGAGAGGAGGTTAGAGTAAATAATTAAATTAAATGTGAGTAGTTGTGTTGGCCAATATTCTACTTCTGTGGATTCTGCCTACCAGAGACAGGTGGCTTATTACAACTTGGAGAGGACTCCTGGAAAGCTAACCACTTCTCTGGGAATTTTAACTCAGAGATAAACATTTGGGACAATTTTTTTCATATTTATTCAACACACAGTGCCAGGTAAATTGGAAGCTTCACAGCTAGCTGAATGCAGGCAGTCAAACAGCTGCTAGACTTGCTGAACCAGTCTATCCCAGACAACCAGCCCCATTATCATAAGGCCTGCTGGATCCAACCTCATCCCTGAAATGCCTGCATTCCTGCAGCAATTCCCAAAGAATAAGCCTGATTGGAAGTCTCCAGTAAGCTACAGAATCACTCTTCAGCAGGCCAATGACTATGTCAAAAGATCAGTGACTAACACTGGCTAACTATTCCAGGATGACTCCAGAAGAGGTTGAAATACGGGTATACACCAGCCTCCCTACCTAGAGGAGGATATGCATAGGGAAGTCTTCCAGTAATAAGTGTGGCAGAAAGATGACACCAACATGTAAGGCCAGGGCCGATTCTAGTAAAATCACAGGTTATTTTGACAGGAAAATTCTGGGCTCTGAAATTGTGTGTAAGCGCGCACACGCGCGCATGCGCATGCACACACACACACACACACACAAGATATTTCCTCTCTTTATCAGCCTAATTTTGTGAAAATAAGTAATGCTCTTAAAAGATGAATTTCTGATGTCTCGATTAATTGATGAGTTCACAATAACAATTATGGCTTCCTCTCCCCCATCACTCAGCTTTACATACACGGCGTTTTCTGTGGTTTGTTAGAATGCTCAGGTCCAGTGCTATTTATGAAACAGGGCCCGGTTGGGACCCCCACAAAAGAGGCCTTGCAATGTCCCTGGCCTTGCCTCTCCCTGACCTAGAGCTTAACAATTAATCAACTCCCTCCCTGTGGTTTGAGCTTGAAATGTCCCCTGTCCCAGTTCCTGAGCTTAGGATGTCCCCTGTCCCAGTTTCCTGCTTTAGATAATTGCCCTGAAAACTTATGCTTGCTTACTAGTCACAATGCTCCTCTCTTCCCCCTCCCCCCCAACCCCGTGCTTGCAGATTACAATTTTTATGGCCTAGCACTTTTTCCAGATTACTGTCATCACTGCTCCTGGGTTGCTGATGCCACTGGAGGGCCACATCACCAGAAGGGAGGCTCCATGCAGACCCCCGAAGCCATCATGTAGCCTCTGGAGGGGACATCACGTAGCCTCTGGAGGAATGCCCAGATTTTCCCTTAAATATCCCAGGCTAGTCTGAGAATGTGAAGGCAGTTTTTGAAGGTGTGAACCCGCTGCATTCTCAGACCACTGGTGCTCTGATAATAAATGCTTATTCTATGACCCAACTCCTGTGCCGGTCTATTGGCTGAGCGGCACAGGCAGCACAAGCCCCGGACTCATTTGACCTCACTTGACAACACATAACCAACCTGATAAAGCAGTATAAAATATCTGGTAATAGAGTAACACAATGTGTGGCTCTACAGAAATACAACTGATTTTTAAAATAGGCATACTATAAAATCATAAAAACTCAAATTTGGGAAGGACCTTATAAGTGTTCAACAGCCACCCCAGGAATTAATACAAATGTAACTTGCTGTCTGGTTCTAAGTAGTTGCTTCAGGAATCTATACCTCTATTCAATTTATACTTCATTTGTGCCAAACATTTTATAATGTTTTCCATTAGTATGACCTTGAAGCTCTCTCAGATCCTTTGAAATGTGCTTAAGAGTGCTGAGATACCTGTGATAATTCTGGGTTCTAGTATAGCATAAGGAATACAAGGAAGATATATCATTAAAATTATATATAAATCTCATGAGGAGGGATAGTCAAGAATCCATACTGCCACCACTAAGGTGACAGTGGAAGCAGTGACAGGATACAGTGGGCAATTAAACTCAAGTTCCTTCCTGGTTGTTTCCATCCAACCTGCAAGTAGCCCCACATGATCCATCCTTGACTTACCCCATTAAGGGAACCTCTCTCACCACTCACAGATCAGTTATTTTCCTTTGTGATTTCTCCTTGTGCTTTTATATATGTGTCATGAGCCCATAAGAGTATTTACTCACACATTGCCTCAGTCCCTTGATTCTGCTTGGCCAGTCACTTCTACCCACCACAGTAAGAACAGCACAGCACATTGAAAAAAGGACCCAAGGTTCAGATGATTTCTCAAGCATAGCAAATGTATCAGTTTGCTAGGGCTGCCACTGCAAAGTATCACACACTGAGTGGCTAAAACAACAGATTTTTTATTGTCTCACAGTTTTGGAGGCTACAAGACTAAGATCAAGGTGACAGCAAAAACAAGCTCCCTCTGAAGGTGATTGGGAAGGATATGTTCCAGGCCTTTCCCCTACCTCCTGGCAGTTCCTTGACTTACAGCAGTATAATGTCAGTCTTTGCAATGGTGTACTCCCTGTGGGTGTGTCTGTCTCTGAGTCCAACTTTGCCCCTTTTATAAGAATACACTCACATTGGATAAGGGCCCACCCTAATAACCACTTCTTTACTTGGTCATCTGCAAAGACCCTATTTTCAAATAAAGTCACATTCACAGCTACTGAGGGTTAGGACTTCAACATCTTTTGGGGGATACAATTCAACCCATAACAGCAAAGTACACATGCAAACATTCCCAGTTTGCAGCCACATCTTCTTTCCTCTTTCTATGCTCTTTTTAAAACATCAACCTTTGAGGATAAGTTCAAAAATATATTTTCTGAAAAATAAAGTTATTATTCCTGATCTTAAGGGGAAAGCTTTTAGCCTTTCCCCATTGAGTATGATGTTTGCTGTGGGCTTACCATATATGGCCTTTATTATGTTGAGATATGATCCCACTATTCCCACTTTGCTAAGACAGTTCGGGGAATATAATTAATAATGTTGTAAAAATTTTGTACAGTGCCAAATGGTCACATGTCTTGCTAGGGAGACCACTTCATGGATGGGACAGAGGCTTGATCACTGCACTGTACACCTGAAGCTGATATTGTATAATATTGTGTGTCAACTATAATTGAATATATATATATATATATATATATATATATATATATATATATAGTCACGGGATGTGGAGTATAGTGTGGGGAGTGGAGTCAATGGAATTGTAATAGATAAGTATGATATGGGGGAGTGGGGAGGCAGTGGATGGGGGAGGGGATTGTCACTTTGAGGGGTAAAAAGTATAACTATTGCACTGTGTTGTATACCTGAAACTAATTTAAAGAAAGAAAGAAAGAAAAGAAAAAAGTTATTAATGGGACAAGTAGAGAAAATTAAATAAGATCTGTAGATCAGTTCACAGCATCGTAGTAATATTAACCTTCTGGTTTTGATAATTGTACTAGGGAGATAGGATGCTAATGTTAGGGGAAACTAAATAAAGGCCCTATGGGAACTCTACTCTAGTTACAGCTTGTCTGCAAATCTAAAATTATTTTAAAATAAAAATTAAAGAAAAAGTGGTGTGACTCCAAATCTAGGAATTTGGTAGTTATCCAAATTGTATTGTTCCATGATTTTTAGAGATAAGCTTATTTAGATGCATATATTTTGGTAAAGTATAATTCTTTATACTCATTACCATTCTTTATGAAGATTATACACACACACACACACACACACACACACACACACACACACACATATATATATATATATATATATAAAGCTTTTTGGAAAAAAAATACTGCAGAGCAATTTGTGCATTGCTTACATTGATTTAAATGCAAATGATTTTGGCAGCAACTTAGAAGGAAAATACAAAATGAACTTTGAATAAGCTCTAGTTATATACGTATACAGACATATATCTGCATTTATCCAACCTTTCTTGGCTGACCAGCTCTATTCTTCAGAATGCTGGTTTATGTTAAATTCACAATTGGTCAAGTAAGGTGGAAATGATATTATTAAGTTGTATATATAGTTGTTCAAATATTTAATTCTTTTCTAGATAATACTGTAAAACCTTGCTTTCCAAGTCCATATTAGAACTGGGGGGAAAGCAAGGGCTTAGATGACAAAATGTCTTTGCCTCCTGAGCCTCCCAAATAATGATACTTGGATTACAAGTTCCCAAGATCCTCTCCTTCCTGGTGGATCTCAAATTACTCAAAAATACTCCTTTGTGGCTGTTGGAGCTTTCTCACTGCCATTGCTCCAACCCCGCTCTGTTTTGAAGTCAGACAGCCTAAATTTGAATCCCTACTTTAACACAAATAATTCCATTCTGGGTAAGTAATTTTCCCTCTCTGAAGCTCTTTCTACATCTCCAATGACACCCTTCCCCTCCACATCCCCCCACCCAAATGTTGGATTTCATTAAATGTTTCTGGCACATAGCAAGCACTTATAAAATGGATGAAAGCATAGATTCTGCAGTCATATAATCCTGGTTTGAATCCTGAGTAGATGAGTATTATCTTGACACATCACTTGACATCTCCTACAGCAGGTTCCTATAAACTGTAGATAATAATGGTACCTCTTCCACAGGGTGGGTGTGAGTCCTAGAATGAAACATTTGTGGACAGCACCTCGCAAAATGCCTAGCACTCAGCAAGTCCCATATAATATTAACTGCTAGTGCTGCCACTACTACCTACTAGAACTACTACTACTACTACTACTACTACTACTACTACTTTTATTATTTACAAGACTATGAGAGAGCCCCGTGGTACCACTACAGGGGTTGTTGGCATTTCTGTCATTGCTTCAATGTTCCTTCAGCAGACATATGGGTACCTGAGGTAAGAGAATGGTTTTGCCACAGCCAAGAAATACAACTATGGCTTAAGAATGCAAAGGCTCGCTGGTTCTTTCAATGTCTGTAGACCTTTTCCCTGAATGGTTGGAAAATATCCCCTGGGCCTTTGCTGCTCCACATTGGTCCTAGGACCAGCAGCATGAGCCCCAGTGTTCTCTGGGAGCTGACCAGAAATGCATCCCCTGGGTTCCAGCCCAGACCTAGTGAATCAGAATCTGCTATCTTAAACAGATGCCCAGGTGACTCATATGCACAATAAAGTAAGAGGAGGAACCCAAAATCTAGAGCTTTTTTAGGGTCCTTTGAGAGATACAACCCAGTGTTGAGTTCCAAGACACCTTCTCTCACTACACACAAATCTATCCATCCCAGCTCCCTTACATGTCAGAGTGGAGTTCCATACCCTCTGGCTATTGGCACCTACCTTCCATCCACTTCTGCTTTCCAGATTATTTCAGCTTCCATTCATCATGATTTCAGTGCCTTGACAATTACACCCCCACATCGGGATGAGATTTCTAATACATAAATTAACTTTATGCTCCCCATCTACTCTGAGTATTTCAGTGTTTTAAATAGAGTTTGAGAACACTTCCATTGCTTCATCTAAAAAACACACACAAAGTCCTGAAACTAATAAACCGTTTAAGAAAAATCTCATATTTTTACCAGGAAAATGTACTTTAATGTACTTTCAGATGTTCAAATCTGCCCAGTTATACTTTATTAATATCTGCATTGTTAATATAGGAAATACTTCATGATGTAGCTCCCCAAAACAATCTTCCACAATCCAAATCACTTAAATCGCTTTTAAGTATAAATACATTTCCACTTTTGAAATGTGATTTTTGACTACGAGTATACATCTCATCATGGTTTTCAGTGCATATGTATATAATAATGTAGTTGAATTTGGAGATTAGATGTAATAGATTAATATCTAAGCCATCCTTATTCAAGGGAGCTTCAGATTAAAGATCTATTTTTGCATATATTTATCAGAAAGCAAAAAAGGGTATTTTCCCCTATCTTTTTCACCCCTGGCATCTATATTCATTGGGGAAAGAAAGAGCAAGGCATTAAAAGAGATTACTTATATTCATTTTTAAAAAGTGGAATAAATACAGATATAAAACCCATTATGTTTCATGGGCAGCAGAATCTTCTGAAAGGTTGCTCAAAGCTCAATGATAATTGCAAGGACATTCTGCTGTAAAGGTATGGAAATCTCATGCCTGTGCAATTGTTAAGATTATCCTATGCATTTCTCTACCTGTGTTTATGTATCTGCATTATAACCACACTGATCTTTCATGCAGAGTTGAAAGAGGAAAGCATAATGAAAAAGGCTTTCTGTGGTCTACACCGTGATGCAAAACGGACTTTATTGAAATGCCAATGTCAAATCAACAACTTGAAAGATAAAATGATAAATAAATCCATAGAGTAATATATACTTTCTCCTCTGACTCAAGATTACAGAGATAAATAAGCAGGGTGGGGATGAGTCAGGAGTGGGGAGAATACAGCATCTTCCCTGCTTTCATAGCATCAGGTAAGTCAGTCAGTGAGGAGCTGGAGAAGTGGGAGGAGAGAGTGGACAATGGATGCTTCCATTTTCGGAGTTATTCACCCCTTCAATACACACATCTGTAAACTTGACATGACCTCTGATTTATTTTTTAACCTAGACTCCACAGACAATGTGTGGAAAATCTACCTTAAAAACTGAAATGTTCAGAGTCAATGTGGTAAGAATAAAAGAAAAATGTCAGAGTTCTGAAGGGCAGGTGCAGTAAATTTCAAGTCTTACTCATAACGTTCACTGAAGTGTTCTAATCTGTACATGGTGTTCACGCTGAGCAGAGGCTATTTACTTCTGGGTCTGGCATCTAAAACTAGCAACTGGCTCTATTCCTCACAGGGCAGTACAATGGAAGAAGTTTTTCATTTTGTTTCACCCTCTTGCCTCCACTCCAATAAATCATTTTTATGACTAAATTATAACAATCTCTGCATGTTTTATCAATATCTGTATCTACTACCTCTGTATTTAGTACTTTGGCTACTCTCTCCTAACTCCCTAAATCATTCAAAATATGTTGATAAGTAACAATTCCTAAAGTGCTTTACCACTAGATTCACTGCACATGAAAAAAATATTTTTTAAAACTACATATTTTCCCTCTTTTACTTAATGAATTTGTTACACAGTGATTCTACACCCAATACCCCATCCAAAACAATCCTATATTTTTCATTAACACTTTTGCCAATTCAACTTAATTCAAACAATGTATCTTGAGATATACTGTGCACCATGTGCTTGGTGAATGAAGTTGGGCAAGATTTTATATATAGCTATGGATATAGATATAGAATATAGATATAGATATGTCCCCACCTTGAAGATGACCATGGCCTATATCCTTCTCTGATGATTGAAAAAAGAAAACTACTCATGATAGAAAAATGAGTTGGACACGAAATTCTAACAAAACTTTCAAATTATCATCTTTATGGGCCAATAAAATTATGAGCCTAAAGGAAATTAATCATGTATATAATAAAATTAATAGCTAAAAACTTTTTTGTTTTACCTCTGGTTAGATTATAAACACTGGGAACATAGCAATCAATTGTTATATTATCTTTGTATACCCCACAGAGTTTGGTACAATGCTAGTCACACAGTAAGCTTTTGAGAAATAATTCTAAATTGAAAAGAATTATCAGGGATCTTTGTTGTTTCAAGCAGAGGGAAAGAGGAGTGTCTGGAGACATTTTCTGCCAGCAATGAACAGCATTCTCTTAACCTTGCGGAAGGGAAATGGTGAGCATGGCAGGCAGGAGGAAAGGATGGCCAAATAGGCAGGCATGAAGCCAGTGGGAAATTTTCAGGATGTGGAAAATGTCTGAGTAGATAACATTGGTTGGCTTCCATTTTGTTGGGGGTCATTTAAGCTTATCATAAAATCCGTTTATATGACTATACCTCTCCTTTACACTCTTGGCTTCTCCACCCTAACTTTGTATTTGCTCAAATAAATGTGAAAGAAGTAAATGGATAAGAGAAAAACTATTAGGAGTCAACTAGGAAAAACACAGTCTACTTCCTAAAGGATAAGAGAAATCAAATAGATCTTATTACTATCTAGAGAAAAATGGCTCCTCTTCTACCCAACCCTGATTTAGACTTGACTGGATTCTTCTTGTGATGAATTTTTCAGACCCAAACTCACCATTAGCAAGATTTGCAGTTTGTAATAGATGCTATAAATGAATCACCGAGGGGGTTATAGCAACATACAATTTCTAAGACAAAGTTCTAATGCATATGTCCTGAACACTGAAGCAAAAACCTCCTTTCACTACAGTACTAATTGGCACCGGAGTAATGAAAGGCAAAGCTACCCACATCTCTCTGGACTGCTCTCCTAGGACAGACCCAGCACTTTCTGGCAATGATGCTAATTCTTACCGCTTCTCATAAATGTTGGATTTCTAAATACCTAATGCTTTTAAAAACTATTCAAGATATTTAAAAGCCATCCTGAGGGTGTCCAGCCCTCCTTTCTTTAGCTCTCACCACTACCAATTCTCTCTTGTTTGGCAGAATTAAGTCCAGGAAAACATTACGCCTCAAGGCTGTCTCTAGCTTCTGAAAATGATGTTATAAGCAGAAGCATTATTTCCCACAAAATGGACATACCATTTCTCTAGATCGGGGGTCACGCAAATCTGTCCCACCACCTGTTTTTTATAAATAAAGTTCTATTGGAACACAGGGGTGTATTGCCTATGGCTCTTTTCTCACTACAATGGCAGAGTTGGTAGCTGTAACAGAGATTGTAGGGATCTCAAAGCTGGAAATATTTACTATCTGTCCCTGTACAGAAAAAGTTTGCTAACCCTGCCCTAGATAACAAAAGTGTCATAACACTGCCATACCTTGCTCTGTGCCAGCTACCTTAGAAAAAGATTGGTCCAACTTTATGAAAGAAGATATACAGATGGCCAATAAGCAGATGGAAAGATGCACATCATTATTCACTACAGAAATGCAAACTAAAAACACAATGATATACTACTTTATACCCACTAGAATGGCTGAAATCAAGAAGACTGACCATACCAAGTGTTGGCAAGAATGTGGAGGAACTGGAAATCTCAGATGTTGCTGGTGGGAATGTAAAATAGCACAACCACTTTGGAAAATAGTTTGGCATTTTCTTATAAAGTTAAACATGTCTTTCTCTATAACTCAGAAATACCTCTTCTAGGTATTTGACCTAAGAGAAATGAAAACATAGTCCCATAAAAAGGCTTGGACATGAATGTTCACAGTAGCTTTATTCACAATGAGATGGACTGACTCCATAGAAGAAGCCATAAGCTGAGTCTACAGGAGCTGAGCAGGGCTGTGAGGATGGGACACTGTGGACATCACCCATTCATAGGGTCGCCAGGAGTTGGAGCTGACTCAACGGCATCTAACACACACACAAACTGGAAACACCCTAAATGTCCATTAAATGATGAATGGATAAACAAAGTGCAGTATATTCATACAATGGAATACTGCTCGGCAATAGAAAGGAATATATTATTGATATACACAGCAGTATGTGCAAATATTAAAAATGTAATGCTGGCTAAAAGAAGCCAGACAGGGCCTGAAGTGAAATTTGAATGGGAAGGAGCACAAAGGAACTTTTGCAGGCAGGAGTGGAAATCTCCTATATCTTGATTATGGTGATGGTTATATAAGTGCATAAATCTGTCAAAACTCATCAAAATGTAAAACAAAATTAGTCTATTTTATTTTACGCAAAATATACCACAATAAACCTGATCTTAAAAAAAAAACTATTGTTCTATCATCTTTCATGGGCCAGCTCATCCATCCTAAATTCTCCAAATTATTATACTTTGATTCTTGTCTCCTTTCAGCCTTATCTAACAATCCTCCATTATGGTCCCACTTTGATAGCCTTCATATTCCAATAACTACACAATATTATATGTCTTCTAAATATATTATTATTATTTCTTTTACATTCCTGTTAGATATCAGACTTATAAGAATTCCATAGCTCCTTAAAGGTCATCAACTCTAACTATCTAACCTTAAATGCTCTTCTCATGAGGAACCGGCCACGTTAATCATGTGGTTAATCCAGAATCTGCCTTACCTGTAATTCCTGCCACTGGTTCCAATTTTGCCTTTTGAAGCCATATTTAAAAAACTTAACTACTCTTCCACCCTTGCAAATATATGCCATTCAAATATAGAGGGTGCCAAAAAAATGTGTATACATTTTAAGGAAGGAAACAACAGTATTAAAACTATGATACTCAATATATACTGATAACAAAAGATGAAGACAAGTCATTGCATACATTTTTTGGGGCACCCCCAGTATATGACACACACATACACAAAATTGATCATACTACCCTCAATCTTTACTATCTTCAAGCTGAACATCCTCAATCATTTCTTATGAAAAAAGTTGTAACCCTCCAATGCTGAATTCTAGTTCAGTTCTTGATATCCTCACTGTGTTAAAGTTTGTGTTCACATTCTTTAATTATGCAACCAAGTAGGGTTATTCTGTTAGTCCAGAGAGCAAAACTATAACTAGTGGGTAAAAATTTATAGGTAAAACTATTATTGCTTAATATAAAAGAAATTTTCCTAACAACTAAAACTGCCCCTAAATGTAGTGTTTGAGCAGAGACTAGATTGTTAGTTAGATACAGGGAAGAGAATTTTGTATTTCACAGAAGTTGGACTAGAAAACCTTAAAAAATATATGCTCCAACACTCTGATTCTATTACTGTCGAAGGCCTGCAAACTTATGAGAAAGCAAACTGGTTAGTTTGCAAAAAAGACAAAAATTAGAAGAAATCAGAATATCGTTGACTGGGTCTCTTGAGCTTGGTTTGGGCCCTTGAATAAGATTAAACAATTTATGAAATTGAGTAGGATAAAGAAGTTTACCACACTAAAGACAGAAAATAATTTCTCACATATTTTCCCTAAAGTCAGAGTTGTACAGTCCCATCGGATACTAGACTACATGCTTTGTTCTACCCTGGTAGTTAAATAATGCCCCAAATACCACAAGTCCAAGGCTGCTTTGGCCAGCCCATCACTCACAACAAATACACTCACAATAAATACCACATTCTGGAAAACAAACTAAAGGGTAGCTATTCAAAATAGCTCTCAGTTCTACACCTTGTCACTCCTAAAAGGACTAGAATAATGCAATCAGGGCATTTCCAGAGTTTCAATTTTTGCCCACAGATTAGGGACTCCAAATTCCAATCTGCTTTGTTTTCTTCCCTCCCTCCTGTAAATGAGCTTACCCTAGGATCTCGCTAGGTTGTGGGCTTTTAGAAAACTGCTTTTGCTTGCAATTGATAGGATTTTTCTCTTTTTTCAAAGGAAAAAAGTGCATTAAAGATTTCGTTCTTTATAGTTTTCCAAACAACATGAGCTCAGCAAACATATTTAGTTTTAAAAGTAACTTATCAACATTGACAGCGTTCTCCTAAGAACAGCTGTCTCCTCATACACTACAGTGTGAACATACCCCTGAATTTAGAAACAATTCTGCTTAGAAGGAATATTGCACATTTAGCACCCTCCCCTTAATTACCAAAGACATTTGCATGAAAGCCCAATCTTTGTTTGGCAACTTCACCTTATTATTTTTTCTAGGTTTGAAAATTTAAGTCCTGAAAGGTGTCATTCTATGATGATGAGTTTCACTTGCAAAGGAAGAGCCATCTCCTCATCCCATGCCTCAGTCTAACAGCCTGTTTTTGACTTTTAGAATTGCTCTTTCCTCTCTTTTATGGAGTTGGCTGACTGTCAAAACTAGTTTTTTTGCAATCCTAATTGTGAGCTACAAGGTCATATGAGTCTTGGCTCTGACAGTAGAAAATGAATTTATAAAGAAAGATACTATTCTTCATTCTTTTAATGTTCAAGATGCTAGGGAGAATTTGCATAATATGTGTTTTGCAATTTTTGTAAAATGTCATGCCATACTTTTACAACTGACATTAGTCTTAGGGCACTGGGTGCATAAGCTTATGTATCATAATGTGTGAATAGAGATAGGTTGGTGAGTTAGGGAAAAGCAAAATAAAAGAAAATATTGATGCAATAAACACTAAAATCCTCTCACTGTTCTTTCAGAATAATAGTTTATAATATAGAATGGTTTCTGTATAATCTTTGCCTCCTACATATGTCTCAAAATAAATTCTTACTGATCTTTCAGAGTTCACTTCAATTGAGCTAAGTTAATACTCACAAATGATGGTTTCAAAGCCTTGCAAATTTTATCACTTCCTATATTGACATACTGTATGTGCATACAAGAAGAGAACTACACAAGTTATCTTTTTAAGTGTTTCATTATGAAATTCTTTAGGAATTGAATATTATTCTAAGAAAAATAGAAATAAGTAGGAACATAATTAGGACAGGTATAAAGGGTTCTTGAGTTGGCTGAGGGTTGAAGGTACTTATCACCAGTTAAAAAAGACACTATAGCATTTTTAGGAATAGCCTTAAGTAGATAAATACAACAAAAGTTAAGAAAGGGGGAGATGAAGGCAACAAGAAGGAGAGGCTCAGGGTGCTTCAAATCACTTACTCTAGCTTAGAGTCAACCCTAAGTAGCAGTATTCCAAATGATGCATCAATATTGATAAGGGACTAGTGTGGCTGAATAAAAGGAACAAGGTTCTCCATAAGACTTAGTTAATTTTTATTATCACTTACAGAAATCAGGATTATTTTCAGTATTAAAAAAAATCAGGTAAGTTGGCATCGCTTAGACAACTGCAAGAAAAATGCATTGCACACCTAAAGTATGGTGTCACAAGCAGTTTTCCTTTTCTTCTTCTTACTTCTCTGTATCTTCTGAATTATATAATAAATATTAAATCACTCAGGATGGGCTGGATCATGCTGAAGTAACACATAATCTTCCAAATCTCTGTAGTTTCATGTAACAAAAGATTGTTTCTCACTTATTGGTCACTCAAAACCTTGAGCCAAAAATATTTGCTAAACAGCATTAAGGTCTGTGAAACACTTATTACCCACCAATTATATTTTGGTAAATATTCTTATTATTTTTTATGAAAACACATGTATTTTATAGTTTTATAAAATTGAGACAATATTGCATACACTATTTTATCATCTGATTTTTCTCTTAGCATAACATAAACACTTTCAGTATTATTAAATATTCTAATGTACATTATTAAATCCTATGGATATCTCATATTTTATTTAAACAATCCCCTACTTCGGAATTTTAGTTATTAAAGGAGTAGAGCAACTTGAACAAGGGGCTAAAGCCTCCAAAAGGAAGTCAGGATGAAGCAAACTAGGCCTGAGAAAAGGAAGTAGTCACCTTAGTGCTTTTAATGGAGCCTTAGGTGGTAGAACACACACACATAGATTTAGAACTGAAGGTTAACAGAGAGGAAACTTGAGGGGACTTCATCTAGAGCCCAACAACCCCAGCAAAAGGAAGTGTGGGCTGATTATAATTTGGGTTGATAATGCTCCACACTGGTAATACATTACATCTAAAGTTGGAGGCAAACTAAGTTAACATAGGCTATGGTCATAATTTGATATCTATTCAGATGTAATCACCACATCAGATGAACATCAATAAAACAGCATGAACAGGTAATTAAAATGAATATAATGCACTATGTTTCACACACAATGAGTCCCCTCAATTGGTAGAACAATTCCTTTGAGCTATTTTTCCAATAGCAGTGGCATACTTGCCCTGGTAACTTCACATGGCACTCTCAACAAAGTATTTATTAAACTCAGCAGTTTCCTGATTATTGTTCAAGATGGTAGAGTAGTAAATGCTGTGCTTACATCCTCTCATGACCACATCAAAATTACAACTAAACTACAGAACAACCATCATTGAGAATTGCCTGAAATCTAGCTGAACCAAAGCCCTACAACTGAGGACATATAGAAGAAGCCACCTGGAGACTGGTAGGAGGGGCAGAGACACAGAATGGCTTGGTCCCACACCCACATGTGACCATGAAAAACTCAGGAGGGATGTCTTGGGTGTGGTGGTCCCCCTCTTCACCCCGCCCAAAGCAACAGGTCCCAGCCCCACACCAGGGCCCCCAGCACAGCGCCAGGGAGAGAAGTCATCTTAACTTCTGCCTGTAAAAGCCAATGGAGATTGTGGCTGAGACAAGGGCAGCTGGATTCCCAGGCAGTCTTCTTAAAGGGGTCATGCATGGACTTATTCGTTGATGAACTTACTCGCTCTGAGATCCAGTGCTGGTTGAACACCTCGAAAGGCACCAGAGACATGTGGGGAGGAATGAATTGTCTGGCTTCAGAATGAGGGCTGGAGGGACAGCTTTCTCCTGGATGGAGGAGCTGACAGAAGCCATTGTTTCTTTGTCGAGCCCTCTCCCCTCCCAGCATGCATACATAGGCGGCCACCATATCTGAATCTCCATCAGTCTGGCTAACACCATTCCTTCACACACACACACACACACACACACACACACACACACACAAACACACACACACACCAGTGATTCCCTGAGACCTCACCCCACCCAATTTTTGGGCACACCCAAGCTGCTTCCAATGGCTTTTCCAAACAAATAACCTGTCTTGGCCCATGCTGTGGACTTTCCTAAAATCTCTCAAATGTTCACAAAACCCAAGCAGCATCTGGTTTCAGCATGTCCCATACCTCTGGCTGAGCAGTCCTAAGACCAGGACTAGTAACAGCTGGCCTCAGATTGAGGCTTGGCCTCTCCAGGCACCTCCAAGCCCAGCATAGGTGGCAACCATCTGCAGATTGCTTTGTGTCATGTCAGGTGGCCCCAGGCAGGGCACAGGCTGTTGCTAAACTTGGCCTGCAGTGGGTTCCCTCCCAGAAGGCCCCAGGGCAGGTATACCTGGTGGCCAGCTTTGGACCAAGCCAGAACATCATGCAGCAGCATCCAAGGATGACACACCCAAAGGGCAGATTGGGTAGGCACCAGAGCCCTGCTGAAGCGAATCCTGCTCCATAGGGTCAGTCCCTGCACAACAGCTCCTCCACTGTAATCATGACCAGTCCCCACAACCAAAGCCAAAGGGTCACTCCCTCTCAAAGATGTGCAAACAGCAACAAGGCTCAACTACAACAGGAGGGCACACACAACCCATACAAGGGACACACCTGGAGCACCCAGCTGTGGTGACCAGAGAGATTGTGCCATTGGGGCCCACAGGACACCTACTACATAAGGCCACTCTACCAAGACAAGGAGACATTGCAGCCCGATCTAATACATAGAAAAAACCAGAGGGAGGCAATAAAAATGGGGAGACAAAGAAACATATCTCAAATAAAAGAACAGAACAAAGCTCCAGAAAAAGAACTAAACAAAATGGAGACAAGCAATTGACCAGATGCAGAGTTCAAAACACTGGTTATAAGAATGCTTAGTGATCTCAGGAAGAACTTCAACAAAGAGATAGAAACATAAAAATAGAGATAGGAAACATAAAAATAGAACCAGTCAGAAGTGCAGAATATAATAACTGAAATAAAGAATACATTAGGGGGAATCAACAGTATAATAGATGAAGCAGAGGATCTAATTAGTGATTTAGAAGATAAGTTAGTAGAACACATCCAATCAGAATAGCAAAAATTAAAAAAAAATTAAAAATGAGAATAGTTTAAGGAGCCTCTGGGACAACATCAAGTGTACCAACATTTGCATCATAAGGGTATACCAGGAGGAGAAGAGAGCAAGGAATTGAAAGCCTATTTGAAGAAATAATGAGAGAAAACTTCCATAACCTGGCCAAGGAAATAGATATACAAGCCCAGGAAGTGAAAGAGCCTCAAACAAGATGAACCCAAAGAGGCCTACACCAAGAATATCATAAAATGTCAAAGTTTAAGACAAAGAAAGAATTTTAAAAGCAGCAAGAGAAAAGCCATTAGTTACCTACAAGAAAGCTCCCATAAGACTATCTGCTGATTTTTCAACAGAAACTTTGCAGGCCAAAAGGGATTGGCAGGAAATATTCAAAGTGATGAGAAGCAAGGATCTATAACTGAGATTACTCTACCCAACAAAACTATCATTTAGAATCGAAAACAGATAAAGAGCTTCCCAGACAAGAAAAAGCTAAAGGAGTTCATCACCACCAATGCAATATTACAAGGAACCTTAGAGGAACTTTTCTAGACAAAAATAAATAAATAAATAAAATAAAAAATATGAATAATAAAATGGCAATAACTACATATCTATCAACAACTACTTTAAATATAGATGGGTTAAATGCTCCAATCAAAAGACATAGGGTGGCTGAATGGATAAGAAAACAAGACCCTTATATATGCTGCCAACAATAGACTCACTTCAGATTGAAAGACACACAAGAGACTGTAAGTAAAAGGATGGGAAAAAGATATTTCATGAAAATGGAAATTTAAAAAAAGCTGGAGTAGCAACACTTACATCAGACAAAACAGACTTTAAAACAAAGCCTATAACAAGAGACAAACAAGGATCTAGTAAGCCCAATTCTGGGTATTTGTCCAAAGAAATCCAAAATACTACTTTGAGGGAATGTGTGCATTGCAGCATTGTTTGCAATGGCCAAGATGTGGAGGCAGCCTGGGTGTCCATCAATGGATGAATGGATAAAGAGGATGTGGTACATATATTCAATGGAATATTACTCAGCCATGGATGGGAATGGCTTCTTGCCATCTGCAGCAGTATGGATGGACCTGGAGCAAATTGTGCTCAGTGGAGGATGTCAGACAAAGAAAGACAGATGGAATTGATTTTGCTTATATGTGAACTTTAAAAAACAAACAAACAAACAAAAACAAGCAAAACAGAAACATACTCAATAGATACAGAGAACATTTTGATGATTGCCAGGTGGGAGCCAGGGTTGGGAGTGGGTGAAAAAGGGGAAGGGGTTAAGAAGTACAAATTGGCTGTTACACAGTAGTCATGGGGATGTAGGGTATAGCATAAGGAATATAGTCAAGAATATTGTAATAACTATGTATGGTGCCAGATGGGTACTAGATTTATTGAGGTCATAGATGGGAGTGTTGGGGGGCAGAGTGAAAAAGATGAAGGGATTAAGAAGTACAAATTTGTAGTTAAAAATAGTCATGGGGATGTAAAGTAAAACGTAGGGAAAATAGTCAATGATATGGTAATAACTATGCTTAGTGCCAGGTGGGTACTAGACTAGTTAGGGGGATCAACTCTTAAATTATATAAATGTCTAACCACTATGCTGCACACCTGAAATTAAAATAATATTGAATGTCAGCTGTAATTGAAAAATTTAAAAGGAGAGGGAAACGGTGAAGGGGAATAAAAAGTTCAAATTTCCAGGTATAAAGCTAATAAGTCATGGGGGTGTAATGTACAGTATGGGGAATATAGTCAGTAATATTGTGATAGCGTGGTATGGTGTCAGATGGTTGCTGAACATATCATAGTA
Organism: Hipposideros armiger; assembly: GCF_001890085.2. Taxonomy (NCBI): domain Eukaryota; kingdom Metazoa; phylum Chordata; class Mammalia; order Chiroptera; family Hipposideridae; genus Hipposideros; species Hipposideros armiger. The sequence goes on from NW_017732236.1 coordinate 498,945, forward strand.
GTCACTTATGTAGGTATTTAAGTGTTGATTAACAATAGTGTACACCTGAAACTAATAATAATATTGTATGCTAACTATATTTTTATAAAAATATAATAAAAAAATAAACTCAGCACTTTCCTAAGTGCTGAAGCAGATACAGAGTAAGTGATAAGACACACCCATAATATAGCCGTGGAGGCAAAATTAGTACATATAAGTTATGTAAGGAATAATTAAGTTCACTGTGGAACTGGCTATAAGAGTCAGCAAAGTTGAGCAAAGGAAGAATGAGTTGACTATGAATTAAAATATTAAATTGGAGAAGATAGGTTTTGAGCATGATTTTGAATGCTAAGCAGTAGGTTAGATGGTACTTAACTTGAGGGGAAGGGAGATTGATATTACACAGTCATCACAGAAATTATTGCAAAATTCCAGGAGTGACAGAGAGAGCTGCTGATCTCAAATTGAGGGTGCTGGGAAATGCAACTGGAAAGGCAGGGTAGGACCAAAGGATGGAAGCCTTTGAAAATTGGGAAGAAGCTTTTGGGCTTTCCTCTAAAAGAGAGTCATTATATGTTCTCAAAAAAGAGGATGATATAATGAAAGTGAAGTTTTAATTAAATTAGTCAGGTGGTAATAAGCAGGATTGATTAAAATTCACATTCTTTCCCCCCAAGCAACCTTCACACACACACACACACACACACACACACACACATTAAATACATATAAGCACACACAAGCAAAAATTTACACCCTCCATTACTTAGGCTACCATAGGACTTTAGACCTCAAACAATAGTAAACATAATAAATAATAAGCTTAATAGTAGTATGTATACATTCATTATAGACACACACACAGATACAGAGGGTGCCAAGAAAATGTACACACATTTTAAGAAAGGAAAAATCTGTGTTAAAATTGTAATACAATGGGGAAGGGGGTGGTAAATGAGGGTGAAAGGGATCGAATATATGGTGATGGAAGGAGAACTGACTCTGGGTGGTAAGCACACAATGGGATATATAGATGATGTATCACAGAATTGTATACCTGAAACCTATGTAACTTTACTAACCATTGTCACCCCAATAAACTTTAATATACAAAAATTATAATACAATGAATGACCCTAGCAATCCTTTAGTTAACACCATCTTTTGAGCGAACATCATACTACACATTGCTACCATAATTCAATTCAACTTCTAAAAGTAATACATAGATAACATCTCTTAAAATGTGTACTTTTTTGGCATTCCTGGAATATACCTCTACCACTACATTCTTCATCTCAAAGGTGGAACTATGTCTTATGCATCTTTATATACCCAGTACTTAACACAGTATCCATCAAATAGACAGTAAACTTTGAATGCATAATTGAAGAAGACACTAGAGGTCCTCATTCTAAGCATAACAGGATCTGAATGAGAAGAGGAACTAAAGTATTGTTCCCTCCCTTCTGTTTGGCCCTTCAGAGCCATGCCCTACCCTTCCTCACCCTGCTCTAAGCCTCAAAGAGCTCATTAGTTTACACCACATGAACCGGATCCCCTTCCAATTGAGTTCAGCCAATTGAGAACGCTGAGAATATTGGAGGAAAAGAGGAAACTGAGATCAGAGTATTTATATTCTATACCATCAACGTCTGTGTGACCTGGTCATATCCCTTGACCAAGGTTATTGCACTTCCCAAAATTGCCAGCTCCACATGACTGTCTCTCCTTGTGGCTAGAACTGCGTCCTCCCTGCATCCTTTTATACTTAGGGATGGTAAAAGCTCAGCTGTTTCTACCTTCAGTTCACTGCATTGTCCCTTGTGATTCCACTATAGCCAGACACACTTTTTAAAATAGCCCCTTTCTAAATAAACCCTCTTTAAATTATCCTCCTTTGAGTATGCCATTTGTTTGCTGTTAGGCCCTTGACTGATTAACTTTGCTTTATTTTTGCTAATACAAAAAAAGGCAAAAGAAACCAGTCTGTGAAAGAAGACATTTTCATGCAGACTCTTTTTAGAGATTGGTTGAATTTCACATCTAGAAATGGATGAAATATTATTGAATTAGCTTATCACTTCCTGTAACATTCTCTACCGATGGGAAACTAAATTATGGTTTGTTGATGAGAGATGCACAACAAACAATTTTTTAAATTTCAGATAAACGGTGGGAAACAGTTCCAAACACTGATAGGAAAAGCAATAATTTCTATTTGTTATACTTTGGCTTCATTGGGAACACAAAGCCCTTGACCTTTCTGCTTTCTCCCAATCATCAGCCTTTCTCCTCCTTAGTCACCAAAGAATCCACAATTAGCATTTCAAAAAAATTTAGGCAAACACTCTAAACTCCATTACCCATCTGTCTTTTCATTACACCCATCGAAGTAAATCCCCGATCTGGATGAAACCAAATATTTGCTTTCTCCAATCCTAGACCAAGTCAGCTGGGTGCTTCTGAAGAAAGTCACAAAATGGGACAAGCTGTACCTCAATAAATTCACTATGGCAACAACAGTTGGAACCTCTACGCTTACCAGTTTTCTCATGTTTGTCTGCTCAAGTCACACTGTGAGCAAAGGTTTTTCAAACCACTCCATCCTCCTCAGAACTTGAATCCCCACCTTTCTTTCCAATCTTAAAAGATGACCATGCCTGATAATTCACATGAAATACTGAGGTTATCAACTAAACTGAACATTTTAGCACCCTACCACAACTGTACATTGTCCTCCCCCTTTCCTCCTATTTCAAAAGTAAAGGTCAGCCATGTCATTGGCACCTGACATGTCACTCCCTCACTTTCAGGAACATCACCCCTATAGAATAGAATTTCCTCCTCTGTAGGTTCACCTTTTCTACTTAACAAGGTCCTTACTCCTGGGATTTAAACATGCACATATCTCAACCATCTTTTACAAATAAGTGTTTCACACATTTATAACTATTCATGATAATCCCATCTTTCTCCAAACACTGCCTTATCTTTTAAGAAGGATGCATTGTGTCGCTCTAGAATCTTTAATTTGCTAAAAACAAATGACATCTCATCCCCAGCATTTTGGCCTTTGGCCTGCCTGCCAACTGTATTAAAAATGGCTGGAGGTATGCCAGCTTAGAGATATTAAGCAGAGCCAACCTGAATTCCTCTGCATATGAAAAGAAGAGAGTTGCAAGTGATGATATTTGGCAAGAGGCAAGGTCTAGTAATCCTGAGGAACAAGGGGTGCAAGGCCAAGAAGAGAGATTTTTGAAAAGAGACAAATGACAAAAGCTGAGATCTGAAGATGGGAAGGAGTTAAAAATGGGAAGGAGTTAACTATGAAAAGAAGCAAGAAGGAAGAGAAGAATGTTCCAGGCAGGAAGAACATCATATGCAAAACCTTCGACAGTAAAAAAGGACCATATGGCTAGATCATTGAGATGATGGGAGAAACAGGTGAGAAAGGAGACTAAGAAGGTATGTAGAAACCACACCACATAGGGGTTGTGGGCAAATTAAAAGAACAAATAAACAAAAATCTTTGCTTCTATCATAAAGAATTAAGAAATTATTGAAGAGTTTTGGATAAGGAGATAAAGAGCTGATATATCACATTTTATATCTGGAAAATAATACATCATTTAAAAGTAAAAAACAAACTAGAGAGGAACAAATTGCTGTGTGGCATGAGGAAAAGTGGACACCTGAAGCTAATAATAAATAATAATAATAATAATAATAATAATACAATTTCAGTCACAAAAGAAAAAAGGAAAGCGGACAAACAAACTCAAAAGAGATTGGGAAAGTGGAATCAATAGGATTTGGTGAAGGACTGGACATAGAACTGAGAGAGAGGGAAGTTCCAAGTATGACTCTGGGTTTCTAGTTTATACAACTGGATAAGTCACTGATGTACTGATGTAAGGTACCCTAAAATAAAAACAGATTTGGGAGGAACATTGGGTTTGGGTAGACATTAGGTATTTGCAATGTCTTTGAGTCATCAACAAGAAAATGTTAAGCAGTTAGTTGGATATAAAGGTTTGTATTTCAGAGGTTTCTGGGTTACCGTTTAGACTTGTAAGCCAACTGTATTGAGAATAAACTTGATTCCAGAAGCTTAGAATAATCATAAAGGGAGAGGGCAGAGAGTGAAAGGAGGGAGTGGCTTAGATTTGAGTATTAAATAACTATGAAATTTAAAATCTGGGAATAAGATGAATTGCAAAAAGAAAGAAAAGTGATCAAGAAGACATGAAGAACAGGAAATAAGATTAGAGATGATTTCAAGAAGTGTTTAATGCTAAGAGGGCAAGTAAAATGAGAATTGAAACATGTCAGTTGGATTTTTTAACAAACTGTTTTTAAGGAAGTTTCTGTTCCCAGAAAACTAAAAATATTATAAATGCACTAATTAAATTTTGTCCCTTAGACACAGCCTTCTCATATGTAGTGTACATTCATTGTCTTCAGATAGTCTTCTGGCATAAGTCTATGAGCAAGCAGTTGGGGCTAAAGAATCATCATTTTCACCTCATTTCCATTGTCTCAATTATACTGAGTTTATGAGACCAAAGCATTGTATCAGTATCGCTGGCATTTTTGTTTCTTAAAATTTTCTTCTCATTTTAAAATACTAGTAGCAAACAATGCAATGAAGAATAATATTGAAATAATTGTTTACAATAACAAAGATGGTGTGATGCAAACTGCTGCCTAGTAAGCCAAGTGATCATTCAATAGCTTAAAATGTTTGTTCATCAATTCATGTATAAAAGTATGAATTTAACTATTAAAATATGGTGAGGTGATCAGTAGCTAATGTCAGAATAGCTATCATCAATAAATCAACAAACAACAAATGCTGGCGACGTTGTGGGGAAAAGGGAACCCTGGTGCACTGTTGGTGGGACTGCAGACTGGTGCAGCCACTGTAGAAATCAGAATGGAGGTATCTCAAAAAACTGGAAATGCAACTACCTTATGACCCAGCAATTCCACTCTTAGGCATTTATCCAAAAAAAAACCCAAGACATTAATCCAAAAAAATATATGCACCCCTATGTTTATTGCGGCACTATTCACAATAGCTAAGACTTGGAAACAACTGAAATGCCCATCGGTAGATGACTGGATTAAGAAACTATGGTACATTTACACAATGGAGTATTATTCAGCTATAAAGAAGAAGGAAATAGTACCATTTGCAACAATATGGATGGAACTAGAGAACATGCTAAGTGAAATAAGTCATTCAGAGAAAGACAAATACCATATGCTCTCACTTATCTGTGGAATCTAAAAAACTGAATAAATGAGAAATGTAAACAGAAATAGTCTCAGACACAGAGGAAAAAGTGAGGGTTGCTAGTTGGGAAGGGGTGGGGATGAAGGAGAAGGGGAAGGGATGAGACAATACAAATTGGTAACTACAATATGGCCTCAGGGATGACAAGACAGTCTGGGGAATATAATCAATAATGTAAATATTTTTTAGGGGCCCAGGTGGACTCATGTCTTGTTAGGGATACTACTTCATAGTCGGTGTAGAGGCCTGACCACCACACTATATTTCTGAAGCTGATGTTGAATAATAATGTATGTCAACTATAATTATATATACATATAGTCACGGGACGTGGAGTAGAGTGTGGGAATGGAGCCAATGGAATTGTAATAGATAAGCATGATACCAGGGGTGGGAGGGCAGTAGATGGGGGGGGTTGTTTCTGTGTGAAGAGTAAAAAGGATAACTATTGCATTGTTCTATACACCTGAAACTAATAATAAAAAAAATTTTTTTAAATAAAATAAAATGTAGGTGACTGAAAAGCCCAATGTTTGAAAATTTAGGTGAACCTCTATCCTATGCATGAAATTAAAATTCACTGAAATGTCTTCAAAGGAGAATTTAAAGAAAAGGGGATTTAAACATTTTCAATTCTAACTTTAATGTAAAATTAATTAGCAAGCACTTTTGAATATCCCCTTCTCTTCGATACCACCTGGCAGCAATCATGATTTCTTTTATAACACATAAGGAAACAATATTCACTGTATGGATATGGCTTGATATAGAGCTTTAGTCATGCACAGGAGCTGTAAGGTAGGTTTTGGATATACTTTCCCATCTGTAGCACACAAGAAAGACACAAATGCAGGGACAAATACATTCTTACAATTTGAAATACAAATTTGTTAGTCAACATGTAAGAGTCTAATGACTACTGAGGGAGATATGTGAGGGGAGATGCATATTCATAATGCATACTAATTAGGGAGTTATAAGGGTATGCTTAAAATTACTGGTAACCAAAAAAAGGATTATTCAATTAATTGTGTTGGGATAATTGGTCAATAGTTTGGGGAAAAATTACATTGACTCCCTATCCCTCATCTTATAGAAAAATAAATTGCAGAGTAATTAAAATTTTAAATATAAAAGTATTACCATGATAAACTTTAAAAATGTAAAAAGTGAAATGTAGATGTAAAATGTAAATATAAAAATATGAAATCATAATAACTTGAAAACAGAAAAAGTGAGTACATATTTTATAATATTGCCATGGACAAGAGTTACTAAGCACCATGCTAAAGCCATAAACTATTAAAGAAATGATAAATATAACATGTAAAATTTCTTAACACCCAAACAACCCACCATTATCACTACAATATAAAAAACAAACATTTGGGGCCAGCCAAGTGGCTCATTGGTTAAGAGTTGGCTTGGGAGCATGAGCTCTGAGCAGCAGGGCCCCTTCAGATCCCACATTAGGGCTAGCGACACTGTGCCCTCTACAGCTAAGATGGTGAACAACAACTCAACCTGGAGCTGAGCTGCCGTGAGTCGCTGGTGGGCAGTGGAGGCTGCAATGGCTTGCCAGAAGCAACTGTGAGTGGCCGGCAACCAGCATGAGTATAACACTATGAACCATTAAAATGATCATTGACATCTGTCTTTATTGGCACTGAAATGATATAAGAATACACTGTGAAGGGGAAAAGGAGATTTAAATAGAACATGTCCAGTACGATTACATTTGTGAAAATGTGTGCATGCTCGCATGTGTATTTTTATGGGAAAAAATCTAGGGAAATGGACAGCATACTTTTAACAATCATTATGTTGAGGTGGTAATTTAATGGATGCTTTTTATTTTTTCTTCATTTCTTCCTTATTAGCTGAATATTTTTATAATGAGTTTGTGCTATTTCACAATAAAGAAAAAATAAAACTCTATTTCGAGAAAAACAAGTTCTTGAGCTACTTTCCAAAAATGCATGAAGAAACTACATAAAATGTTCTCTGTAGATTACCCTAACTTCTGTTACCAGCTATGGATCCAAGAAACACAAAGCCCCTAGTGAACTATCCTCCACTGAAGAATCACTAATGAAGGACTGATTTAAAACCACATCATGGAATATGGGGTGGAAACAAAATAAAATGAAACAAAATAAAATATAACAAAAAAATGCCAAACTCATAGAAAACAAAATCATATCTGTCATTGTGAGAGGCAGGGGCTGAGGGAAGGGGAATTGGATGAAGCTGGTTAAAAGGTACAAACTTTCAGTTATAAGATAAATAAGTACCGAGGATGTAAAGTACAACATAAGGACTATAACAGTGCTGTATGGTATCTTTGAAAGTTGCTAAGAGAGTAAATCCTAAGAGTTCTCATCACCAGGGGGAAAACATTTTTTCTTTTGGTAACTATATTGAGAAGATGGATGTTCACTAACCTTACCGTGGTAATCATTTTACCATATATGTATGTCAAGTCATCATATGGTCCACCTTAATCTTATAGAGCTGCATATCAATTATTACTCACTAAAATTGAAAAAAATATATATAACTAAAATAAAATCACACCATGCTCATTGAAGTAGACTGTCCTAGCTATTTACTGCTGTGAAAGAAATCACCCCAAAACTTAACAGCTAGAAACAACAAACATCTATTATCTCACATTTTCTTGATGTCAAGAATTCAAGAGCAGCTTAGCTGGGTGGTTCGAGCTCAGAATGTCTTCTGACATTGTAATCAAGTTATCAGCCAGGGCTGCGGTCATCTCAAGGCTCATGTGGGAAAGAATTAGCTTCTGTGCTCATATATGGCTGGTGGCAAGGTCTAGGCAGGTCAGCTTCCAAACTTACATGATGGACCTTCTTTTGGAAGTCTTCCAAAAACAAGTGAAAATTCTATAATAGTGTATGTCAACTATAATTTTATATATATATATATATATATATATATATATATATATATATATACATATTCACAGGATGTGGAGTATAGTGTGGGGAGTAGAGTCAATGGAATTATAATACATATGTATGATATTGGGGGTGGGGGAGTGGGGCGGTGGATTGGGGGGGTTGTCACTTTGTGAGGGGTGAAAAGTACAACTATTGCATTGTTTTGTGCACCTGAAACTAATAAAAAAAAAAGAAATGAAAATTCTAATCTGTCTGAAGATAAAGTGTCTGGAATATCAATTGGGAAAGAGCTGAATGAATAGCACCATTTCAACACTGGGAATTAAAGTTGGTTCAAGTTAAGGGCAAAGTAATGGATCAAGGCATTTCTCAATGTCTAGTGCCATACTGAAAACAAGCCACTTTGGGAAAAGTCATTCTGCATAGGAGGTGGAAGAAAAAGAGCAGAAAGAGAGGGAAGAAGTTTACTAACTCAGTTAAGAGACCAAAGTCAAAAGATAAATGATATTCACCCCTAGTCATTAAATCAATCACAGATGGGGTCAGAGCTCCTATTCTGAGGTTCTAACTAGGTCCCACCGCTCTGGGTATTTGCTTATCTTATCTAAAAATACTGCTATAATTAAAATATTGTTCTCACTTGAAACCTACCAAGGAAATCTTGATTTTTATCTTTCTTTCCACAGACTGAATCAAAACTCTTAATGATATGACTCCTGGTTTCAAAAGTTTCATCCCCAAACCAACTTTAATAAAGAAGAAAAGGATTTGCCTCTAAAGCTGGGGGGAAAGTTTTAATTGAAACCACTCTCCAGAGTCAGCACAGGGTTGAAGTAATCAAGACCAGATTTTCTCTTCTGTAAAGAAATCTGCAGCGACACTGCAGCCTACCTGTTCCAGTTTGTGCTGCTTAAGCACTGAATATCCATTTGAATAAAACCATTTACTGTTTTTCTGAAGCTGACTGTTTTTATTGCAATAATTTCATTGTCCTTTACCCAGCAAGGAAGTGATATCCTGAGTATGATTCAGGCTGACTAGAAATGCCCCTAATGGAGTCACCAAAAACTTCAAAACCATAAAAATATAGCCCTATATTAAGGGCTTTGGGGGAAGCAAACCACAGTGCAATCAACATTCTTCAAAAATAGCAGCAATAACTTAGTGACCAGCTTCTCACCAAGTTTCAGAACCTCATTTTCCATGTCAGAAAGCAAAGCAGGGCCACAAAGACTGTAAACATGCTACACACACATGCACACACACACACGCACATGCGTGCACACATATACGCACATACACTCCTTCATATTTTGTCTGGAAGACCTGAAAAACTTGGATGAAAAAAATTGTGCTAAATTATAGTTGACACTCAATATTATTCTACTTCAGCTTCTGGTGTACAGTGCAGTGGCCAGGCATCTACACAATATATATGTATATATAGTCACAGGATGTGGAGTACAGCATAGGGAATAGAGTCAATGGTATTGTAACAGCTATATACGATGTCAGAGGGGTAGTAGATTGGGGTAGGAGGGTTATCACTTTGTGAGGGGTGAAAAATATCTAATCACTATGATGTTTGCACACCTGAAACAAATATAAAAAAATAAAATAGACAAAAAAATAGTGTTACATTTAATGAGATAGTCTACCTTATTGAAGGTATCTATACTTCCAGTGTATCAAACACTTACCAGAAAGGATGGTTACAAATACAATCTGTAAAATGAAGGAACTAGCCTGGATAGTCTCTACCATCCCTTGTAGTCTGTACTTGACACATTTGGCCCATAAACTTAGATTGCCTTAAAATGTCTCCACATCCAAAACAGCACCATCGATAGCTTCCCTGTTCCACACAGCTTTTTCACTATTATTTTGCAGTGCGAGCACCCTATTTCTTCTAAGCATCTTAAGTAAGCAAATCCAGGTGTAGCTTTTTATACTAAAGATCAATACATTTTACAGAGTGCAGAACTACTGGACTAAACCAAGATTGGAATACAATTAACTGGCAATGAAAAGATTATTCATTCTGCCTTTTTACCTCTTCTCTCCCACTTGTCTCATTTTATTTTGTCTACTAGCTTTGATAATAGACAAACTTTTTAAAGATGAAAAAACTCCAATCAGAATACCATAAAATATTAAACACACATGCGCGCACGTGCACGTGCACACATGCACACAGAAACATTTCATTATCTTATGAAGAAAGAAAAATATTCTGCAAAGTCTGTCTCCTGTTAATTTGCCTTAGTATCATTATATGAAAAACAAGCATAGGAGACTTTGAATTCTCACACACAATCAAGGGTGCAATAATGAATATTTTAACAGGCATACATTTTGAAATTTTAATTAAAATCAGTAGTGCTATTGATATTGTAATGTCTTAGAGTAACACTCAGGAAAGTAATCACCTGTTTCTCATGTGAATGGCAATCACATATGATTAATTACAGAAGACTTTGCTGCTGGAACCACCTTGGAATCGCCAAGGTTTAGAGCAAGTGTTCACGCCTTTAACTGTGGAAAGCAACTCCACTGGTACAACTGGATGAATGGCTACTTAATCCAGATGCAGCATTTCTCTTTATTAGGCCTGGTGCCCCAAAGCTTGCCATAAACTTGCTCATCTTTTCTGGCAGCACAAACAATTGTCCTGCTTCCTGTGATCAAGACTTACTCTTCTTTTTTTTTTTTAAGATTTTTATTGGGGAATTGGGGGGATGGGAACAGTGCTGGGGGATTGGGGAAGGGGAACAGACAAGTTGCTGTTGTTTTTGTTCTTCAATCTAGTTGTGGAGAACGTTGCTTCACTTGCCCAAGTTGGCACCATCATTGCGCTCTTCCCTGGAGAGGCAGATCAGTCACTGGCTTCTGGACGGCCGCTCACTGCGGCTGCTGGCCGCTCATGCTGGCTGCTGGCTACACACGGTAGCCCATGGCAACTCACTGCCACAGGGACTGCAGCCTATGCCGTCGCCAGCGACTCACGGCAGCCCAGCTCCAGGTGGAGCTGTTGTTCACCATCTTAGCTGTGGAGGGCAGTGTCACTGGCCCTCATATAAGGGATCCAAACCGGGGCCCTCTGGCATCCCAAGCCAGTTCTCAACCATCACGCCACTCGGCCAGACCAAGACTTACTCTTCTAATGCAGATGTTAGTAAGACCAGTTGAGGAGATAGTCTTATGCCTGAAGTTCAGTGTGCCCCATCTTCCTGCCTTATGAGTGAACAGAGGGTTTCAGTAGAACTAAAATAGTTTTCCTGTTTCTTCTATGAGGCATCACTCTTAAGTTCTCACTCTGGAGATCCGTTGAAGGTTTCTTCCCCCCCCCCTCCCCCCCAGCGTGGATTCTTGGGATAAGGGAGTGAGAGAATTTGAGAAGTAGCCAGACTAAAGCAGAGTACTTAAAAATATTTTCAGCTGCCAAAAGCTCCATTCAGGATCCTGTGGATACTAAGGAACCAACCAGACACTTAAAAATAAAGTGGTGAGAGGATCACAACTTATTTAATGACTGTTTTCTAAATGATCTTAATGAAAGTTAATTATACTTCATAAAAGGAGAGCCAGCACAGAGCAATTCTTGCCTAAGTTTTTATAGAAAACTTCTACCTCAAATTGGAAGGGAGGAAGGAGGGAAGGAAGTAGGGGATGGAGGGAGGGAGTAGGTGAAAGACAAAAAGAAAGAGAATAAATACTTGCTTAAAGTACTCTGGCTGTCTGAAAATATATGACCATTTTCTTGAGACTTGGGTAAGATTGGTGATAAAGTTGCTTCATCAACATCCAGATATGCAAGCACAAGGGGTCCCAGCTTCTCAGAGTTAGGATTCACCTTGGAAAATTCATATTTTAATTCCCTCCACTCTGAGGAAGTGGCCATAGCCCTCAGGGGCTTAGACAGACCCTCTTGGTGACCACTGTGTGTTCCCTAAGATCCACAGAAATATCTGACAATATTGAGAAAATGACAAGCTTTGAGATGTTAATGCTGCAATGACTTTTCTGAGCAGGGTTAACAAAGTTTTGTGTTGTTGTATTCGAACCAATCCTCATGATATAAGTAAACAGTTATTAACAAGCTTATAAATAGCACCCTTCCTTTCTTACAAAGCATTGGCTATTCTGGTTTGCAATGAGACCAGGTAACCATGACATTGACACAGGTGATTGTAACACAAACCAATGACATTTAGAAATCTAAAAACTAGTAGCATGAAGTTCACACACCTAAGAAGAGTGTTGTTATTGTAGGGGAGGAAAAATAATTTTCCTTGTATACTTCTAGGTTCTTCTGGCTGGCTTAATAATCAAATTGACATGAGATAGAATTACAGGAAAAATACCAAATTTATTACATATGTGCATACGGGAGTTCTGTAAGAATATGGGACCAGAGGACAAACTTGGCAGTTGAGAATTATATGGCATCTTGAGCTAAGGACAAAGGGCGTAGTGGTTTGGGCTTCAAAGGGAAAGTAGACAATTCACAGGTAGATGAGAAAGAGCAAATATGTGGTAAACAAATTATTATGGGGCCACCCAGAAGCAATGGGACACAGACAAAAGTCTAAGTAGCAGACTGCCAGGTTCCTCCCTGTCTGCCACACTTCCATATTATGCTCCCTTCCTTTAGGCAAATTTTTCTATCTGAATTTCTTTAGGCAAGTAAGGGAGGAGGTAAAAGGCTCTTCTAGAGTCTTTTGTTTCTTAAACATACCAGTGTATTTGGGGGGTGGCAAAATGTCCCTTTAAAAAGGCACATTTTGGGGTGGCAAATTACCTAGTAAAGCTTTGAAGCAATCAGCTAAAACTCATTACATATTTAATTTTAGGTCCTGAGTCACAAACTACAAAGATCTAGTTGGCCACAGTTAGCTAATTCTTTGTTCAAAACTCATCTCCTTAGCAAATTTAAGGATTATGTGCTTAGTTTCTTCTTCTTTCTAATTCTAATAAATTTAAATATAACATTTTCAATCATTATAAACTGTTTCAATGCTGAGAACATTTAACTTAATGTGGCATATTCTTTATATGTGCTGTGACACCATCAAACCAATGAAAGTGATCTGGTTGGAAATTATTTGATTTTAACCAGTACTTACAGTCAACAAATGTAGCTAACAGGTTTCAGTCCATATTGAAAACAGAAAAATGACCAAGTCAACTGACTTCAGTGAGGAGCACATAACCCTGGTTCTCCCAAAATTTCCCCATGATTGTGCTTATTGTTCTTGAAAACTTTGGGTAACAGTAACACCTCACTTTCACTGCATACTTATTAAGTTACAGGAACTATGCTAGTCATCCTGTGACCATTTGATTTACACCCCTCAAACCAGAATCATAGTTATACTCTATTTTTAACATATTTTTTACATATGGAAGTTGAAGGTTATAATTCCTCAAATTTACACAGCTAGTGACCAGACAGGCCACTATTTGAACTTCATTTTATTATGCTGTATTGTCCCACGTACCTGAAACCCCCACACACATACCAAACATAGTTCCTATGGTTTGTTTCAATGCCAGATGCTCCCTATAACCTTCAATTATCAAAATAAGCAAATAGTGACCCCTTTTAAGTTTCTTCACCATTGGTTCCAAGTCTTTCATTATGTAAATAGGCCCTGCCTCCTGTGATCCAGCCATTGTTGTCACAAGCACACTGAATACCTTTGAAGTAGATGCTATATCTTTTCTAGTCATTTGAGAAGTGAAAGATACCTTAACATATGAGGTTTCATAGTATTCTTATGAAGTCTGCCTGAAGCATATTCTGGATTCATGAGAATGTACCAGCATGACCAAAGAGCTAAGACAAGGGGCACAGCTGAAGGGGCAACTGTTATGTGGAGTGTACAGCATACTGGGAGCAGCTTAAGGAAGGACGGTTTCAGCCCACCAAAGATATCCTGAGGGCATGAGGCATGGGCAGGACGTACACACTTTGACAACTGAAGCCAAAGAGTGGACCAAACCAGGTGAAATATGTGAGATCCTATCTCAATGTCCTAAGGTGAAAATTTAGAGTTTATGAAAAAGGAAAGAGGAAAGAATGAGGAAGAAACAAACTTTTGTGTGGCCATTGTGTGCTAGGCACAGTGTTGCTTATTTCACAGATGTTACCTCTGCAACCCTAGAAAGTAGTCATTATTATCCATATTTTACAGGTGAGGCTACTGAGGCCCAGAGAGGTTGCATAACTAAAGTAATGCAGCTAGCTAGCAAGTCACAGAACTGAAATACAAACCCAGGTTTTGTTCTTCTGAAGCCTGTGTCTTTTCCTGCACAGTAAGCTAGGACAGCAAATAAAGAAGAATATCTGAATGGCATAGCTCTCCTTGGAGGCAGCCAAGAACTGTGGCTTAGATAGTACCAAGGAGACCAGAGCAGGTGTGTCTATGCTTATTAATATAGCAGAGTGGGAGTGTATACTGCAGAAAAGTGTGTGTTGTCTGTTTGATTCATTGTCACAGTTGGGGCAGTTCCACCTCATTGGTTTTATAGGCTGATTGGATCATCTGCCTGTTCATATGAGGTTATTTCCCTTCTATTCATTTTTCACCCCCATGGTTAGAATGTTGTTTTCCTGAATGCAATTTCTAAGTGAGTGTAACACAATAGTACCCCATAATCCTTCAGTATATAGCACAGGGTCAAGAGCCCTGTGTGCTCAATAAAAGTTCATTATTTTCATCAGTACAAGAGGTATATGCTCATTCAAACTGAATAAAGCAAAAAAAATGTGTTTTAACTCATGCAAAATAATCTTTACAAGCAACTTACAATGGTTACATGGTCACTTGGACGAATATTCTCCATAAACTAGCATTTGGATAAGGAGGTGAAACCTGAGATTAGGAAAATGAGTAGTTTAGAGCCTTTGGGATGCCTGGCAGGACATCATTGCAAACTGGCATGACTACAAAATATCAAAATTGGCCAAATTGCACTTTTGCCCAATTGTCTTCAAGGACTGAATATTCGGAATGACCATTGTTGGCAAAAACACTCAATTGCAGAGACAATACAGCAGTCTAGAAGTATAAAATGGCACAAGGAGGTTCCCTACTTTACACCTTTGATTATAATCAGAACTTGTTATGAAAACTATAGCAAATTTAAAGTCCATTCAGCTCAACAAGCACATGAAAAAAGTGAATAATTACTGAATCTCTTATAACTCCCCAATAATCCCTTTACAGTTATCTGACTGAGTTAATATTATTGATAGCAAGCAAAAGAGACACTTCTAGAATATAATGTAGGAAACACTGGAATGAAGTCACATGGTTCCAGCAAGTAGAGAAACTAACAGAGTGTACAGAAACATCACTTTAAATTGGTGAATGGTGTCCCACTTAGCCTATAAAACCCCTAAGCATCATCTCAATTCACAAAGCAAGCATTTACGGAGAACCAATACCCCAGGACAAGGCAATAACTAACATTGATTAATGATTTTAAGGCACATATGACTGCCTTGCTGCATGAAGGACCATACAATTTGCTATTCAGAATCCAAGTTCTTACAAAAGCCAGAACATTGTACTGTTGAAAGAGAAGTCAGTGATCTAGAATTTTCTATTCATTAGATTGTCAAAGACCCAAGTACAGAGTAATTAGCATGATAATTCAGAAAAACAAATTGATTTTGAATATCTTTGGGTCACATCCTCCTAAATTTATTCTTCTTATTTAGTGAATTGGCAGTATAAATTGATGATTAGTTCAAATTCATTCATGTGCCAAGACACTCTAGATTTTAAAACCCACAATGCATATTGCCAAAGTAGAATAGAACCTTTGCATAGAAGCCAATACATTGTGGTATCATTCAGTGAGATATTTGTGGTTATTTTCAAAAGGTGGTCAGAGAAAATGGATTGTCACTTAAAAGGAAGAAAAAAGTCATAAGTAATCTTTTAAGAGCAGTAGATCATTTACCTAGAAGGTTCTTTGCTTGCTGGTTGGCCAGGGCACATTTAGAAATAAAAGCATGGATTGAATTGCTCTCCATTTTAAAGAGAAGGCATATTAGGTTCGAACAGAAAAAGGAAGAAGATAAGAACTAGGGATATATCTCAGCAGAATGGTCAAGGAGCCAGACATACTTGAAGGAAGGAAGAAAGGAACCTCAACTGGCAGTAGGGTCTAGAAAATTCTGAGAGAAGACACAGGGTAGTGAAGATTGTTTTTCAAAGTAAATGCTTGCCCTGTACAATGTGACCCTATTTCATGACCCACAAATCTTCATAAGCAGCTTGGTGTGATTATCTGTATTGTGGAAGCCAGTGAAGATGTGAAGAGACCCAGTTCTACATCAGGATTGGCACAAAACCAAACAATGTCAGTCCTCTGGAACAAAGGAACAAAATGTACAGGCAGGATATCCTTGAAGGCTGAGCCAGAATTTCTGAGCTAAGGCCAGGCCCAGCTGCATCTTTGATTAAATCGTCAACCTAGAGTCTACAGACTTGAGCCAAAAGTATACGCTACCCAAAACTGCTGCAGTGTTGAGCAGAAAGTAGGAGCCAGAGAGGAGAAGCTTATCAAAGGTGAGTCGTGATGGTGCTAGGAATATCATTCCAAAATCAGGATCTGAAAAGAAACTTTAAGAGCTAGAATCCTCTCAGCAAGAGGCGAAAAAATATAAAGTTGAAGGTGGATATGAGGAAAAGTGGAAAATTAAGTGCTATATCATTAACAACTCAATCAAACATATTAATGCTGCTTTGAATTTGTAGTGATCAAGAAGCTCATAATGTCACAATGATACAGCTCTCATTCTATAGATGAGGAAAACTGACCTTAATAGTCCAAGGATGTATGCACCCCCATGTTCACTGCAGAATTATCTACAAAATTCAAGATATGGAAACAACCTAAGCGTCCATCAATGGATGACTAGATAAAGAAAATAGATAAGGAATACACACACACACACACACACACACACACACACACACAAGAATGTTATTCAGCCATAAAAAAGAATGAAGTCTTGCCATTTGCAACAGCATGGGTGGATCTTAAATGAAATAAGTTAGAGAAAAACAAATACCATATAATCACACTTAAATGTGGAATTTAAAAAAAAAGCTCATAATACAGAGAACAGATTGGTGATAAAGGCGGGGTGGGGGAGGAATGCAAAATGAGTGAAGGTGGTCAAAAGATACAAACTTCAAGTTATAAAATAAATAAGTCATGGGTTTGTAATGTACAGCAATTATAATGGCAATTATAATACTACCATATTGCACATTTGAAAATTGGTAAGAGAGTAAATCTTAAAGTCCTCTTCCTAAGGAAAAAAATTCTGTAACTATGTATGGTGACAGATATTAACTTGACTTACTGTGGTGATCATTTTGCAATACACACAAATGTCAAGTCGTTATGATGTACACCTGAAACTCATAATGTTGTATGTCAACTATACCTCAATTAGAAAAACAAAACAAAACCAAGTGACTACTATTTATTTGTAAATAATAGACAGGATTTTCCTCCCTGTCTACTATTTCCCCCAATCAAAATACTCAATTGATTATATTCCCACACAATCACTTCTACAAGTCCATTTCTACAAAACCTCACTGCATAATACTCCAAATATAGCGTTTATAAGAATGCATTCACAAGAATGTGTAACCCTGGACTTTGGTCTTGAAGAAAATGAAAAACATCAAAGATAATATACAAACAAAAATGTTAAATTAATAAATGAAAAGGATTCTTGGGCAAAAATTTTTGTCTCTGTTTAAGTAGACTTTACCTCTTTTTCAATTAGCAGCACTTCATTTGAAAGCATGTTATATTTTTGTTCAACAGCTCTTTCTGATAGCCAAATTAAATGGGAAATTGATTTCTATATGCATAATTTTCAGTCAAAAACTAATCAGAAATAGTATTTCATTTGGCTTTAGACCACATGTACATTTTTAGTGCAGTATTTCAGGTTCTCTTACAACTACTTTCATCAAAAATTAACAACAACAAAAAGCCTGAATGTTATGAAATCTTTTGACTTAGAATCTGTGTTCGTTTCCTAAGGGTGCCATTAAAAATTACCACATACTGGGTGGTTTAAAACAATGGAAATTTATTCTCACAGTTCTGGAGGCTAAAAGTTCAAAGTCAAGGTGTGGGCAGGGTTGGCCCCTCCTGGAGGCTCTAAGGGAGATTCTGTGCCATGACTCGCTCCTAACTTCTAGTGGTTGCCAACAATCCTTGCTGTTTCTTGGCTTGTAGACACCACTCCAATCTCTGTCTCTGTCTTCACATGGCATTATCCTCTCTATGTCTGTCTTTTTCTTATAAGGACACCAGTCACATTGGGTTAGGGTCCACCCTAATTCAGTATGATTTAACCTTAACCTAACTAATTACATATGGTAAGACATACTTCCAAATAAGGTCATATTGTGAGGTTCTAAGTGTACATGGATTTTGAGAAAGGTGGGGAAAAACACTATTCTGTCCAATAAATAGTTCAGTTTTAGGCTGTAAGTTGTTTCAGGGCACCCTCCATATGATTCAATTTTTCATTCTCCACAGACTTAGAATCATATGGAAGCTGCCCTTCAACATGAACACAGTAAAAGAATGAACGCTGAGTAAAAGACGTAAAACAAAGTACAAAAGCAAATACACTAAAAATATCTTAACTAAAGCAGCCTATCATGCAACTTTGAATACTTTATGGATCTTTTTCACTATTTTAAGTATATAAATCATACTGATGTATGTCCCCAGGACCCCATTCTCAAAAAGTCATGTTCTTTTGGGTCGCAACATTAATAGAGAAAACAAGAGTTTCAATTACTCCTCATAACAAGATTCATTCTCCCAACAACTCTCTCAAGTAGCACATCACTTTAACAACACAACCATAAGCCATTCAGAGTTCATAAGGTCACTCCTGAAATCCCCCTACCTTGACACAGACCTCAAATATTCCCTTAAACCATATATCTACCACAATATCATAATAATTATTTGTATGCTTTTACTAAGCCAGTAGTTAAATCACATCACCACCAGGTATGCCTACATATCAATCCAAAATACTGCTTTCTTCAGTGGAAGATGTGGTTATTTAAAAAAAACACAAAAAAGGGGTCTATAAAGCCCATTTCAGAGCATGATCTTGGCCAACCTTCCCAATTCCCTAGGCCATATGTCCAGTTATGGTGAGATGTCACCAAGGGCCACTGTATCCAACCATTATATTTGTCCCCAAAATAAAATATCTGTTCCATTGTTCTCTTTTCATTCAGCTTCTCTGTTTTGAGCTCTCAAAATCTTCTTCTGTCCCTAAAACCTTACTAGACCCCTTTTATATTCTCTTATATTATTCTTTACTTGCCCAAATCTAGTTTATATGTCTGAACACTCCAAGCAACAAATGCAATATATAAACATGAAAGGTATGTGGTAGGAGAAAAGAGTAGTGGATTTGACTGTCAGGTAACCTGAAGATCTAATGCAGCCTTTTTCACTAAGTGAAACAACTTTCGTTTTGATTTCCTTCAAAACCGAAGTTTATGTTCTTAGGAGATGCATACTAAAGCATTTAGGAAGGAAGGTTTATTGCATCTGCAAGTTATTTTCAAATTATTCGCTCAAAAAGATAGCAAGATGATTGGAAAGAAAGAAAGAAAGGAAGAAAGAAAGAAAGAAAGAAAGAAAGAAAGAAAGAAAGAAAGAAAGAAAGAAAGAAAGAAAGAAAGAAAGGAAGAAAGAAAGATGATAGATAGATAGATAGATAGATAGATAGATAGATAGATAGATAGAGATAGGTAGATAGATAGATAATTGATAAATAGATAAAACTCATAAGGCAAAATGGAAATTATTGGATTTAGATGTATGGGGTACATAGGTGTTAATTGTGCTTGTCTTGCAATCTCTGAAAATGCTGATAAGGAAAATTTTGGGGAAAATGAAGCTGGAATAAATGTTAACTCTGGGATTCCCAAATTCCATGACTACATCTATCTAAATTATACCTCATCAATGATCTTCCCAAGTATCTGCATCTGGATTTCCCCATTTGTACAAATGTTACTTCATTATCTCAGTTGAGGTTTGGCATGCTGGAGTGATCCTTGATTCCTATCTATCGCCCCTTCTGGCCTCATAGTCACTAGTTCCAAGACTATTGGGTCTTCCTTTCAAATGTCTTATGTTTCACTAATTTTGCATTCCCAATGACATTGCCTTCAGTCCATCCTTGGTCTATTTCAGTATCCTACTTCCTGATTAGATTTCATTGTAAACTGTACTAACACCAATTTTATCATATCACTCCCCTGTTCACAAGTTTTCAGTGGCTCCCTATCTACTTATCTCTTACTTCCTATCTCAAATATTGACACCCCCACTATTCCTAAATACAACCCCTAGACTCCAGGCAAATAAGTCCATTCCTTAATACATCCTGTGTTCCTACTTTTTTTCATGCAAGTCTCCTACCTGAAATAACCTCTCCTCTCTGGGAACTCTGGAATTATCCAAGCTCTATCAGCTTAGTGTATACTAAACTATTAATATTTCTCTCTTTATATACTTGTATAATCTGTTTATTTCTGAGGCCTCACATTATTTACGTCTTCTGCTTTCTTCAGTTAGATTCTATTTTAACCTTCTGTGTCCTACCTTTCATGGTGTTCTAATTTATAAACTACATCAAGTAGATGAAGTGTAAATATTGAATCTGGGATACCATGTTAGCCTCTCAAATTAACAAACTGAAAGGTTATTCTAATTATAGATTCATCATAGCAGTTAGATTAAAAGACTGAGGTAAAACTAAATATGTGAATGCAACATCCACCCCAAACTGCCTATTAAAAAAGAATGTATAGGCCACAAAGAATGTGTGTGTTTCATGTCACAGTGAAATTGGTTTGGGGGAAATTAATGGTGAACAATTCAGAAGAAATGTAGTCAGAAATGTACTTAAAATGTTTCCATAAAATTTCAGTTATATCTCAATCATAGTGCCTTCTGTAAACTCCTGGGGCTCTTGAAAAATAACTCAGACCAGCATGAGATAGATGCTCCAATAGCATATTTTAAAACAAGGAGTTTGTGTTAGTTTCATTTTCATTCAGCTTGACAAAGAGATGAAAACTAAATTCATATAAATCGTGGAAAATTTAAAGAAAAAAGAAATCAAGCCTTAATTTAGTACTAACCATGACACTGTTCTGCAGTCAATAGCACTGGTGATATTTGTATTATGCTTTCAATCCAAAGCCTAAAAACTATTATGATCATTAGAACCTAGCTATTTGTACAATGAGTACACTTGTAGCTACTTGAAAGATAGGACCAATACACGGCTTCATGGAAAATATAATTCATGATGGGATGATGGTTTCCATAAACATAGCCACCTAAATTTCTACATTCCTTCCACCCTCTTCAAAATATTTACCTCCCACTAGGTCTCACAATTTCATTTTTAGTTTTTAGTTTTAAACACTCCAGTGCTTTAAAGTAGGTGACCTTTAAAAGGGAGAAAAAGAAGACTAAAGACTGATAGCAAATTGTCTAAGATTGCCCTTGAGTCGCATAAAAATAGGACCAGAACCAAGATACAAGCGCTTAGTGCTGCTGCTTTTATCCAAGTTGTCCCTAGAGAACAATTCAGAAAGTATGGAAAGCAGGGTCTCTGCTAAGCCTTTCTAAGTGCACCTCCCTGAGGTGACAATGACATGGGCATGAACAGGCATGCTTGGAGTCCAAAGGAGTCTTGTGACATGTCGAACAATCAAATACCCTTTAATCCCAAATTAAATGAGACATCTAGTAGTAGATCTACTTTTCTTCATATGTATTGAAGTTGTTTACATTGTCTTTATACCGGAGGTACCAAAAAAATGTATACGCATGTCTTGTATTCACCTTTTGTTATCAGTATATACTGACTCATTCATGAGTGTCTTTACTTCATCCGCCATCATGACAACACCTCGTGTCACACATCATTTCGGATATGGCAATTTCTGTCAAATAAAAATATTACAGTGTGTCCTCATCCACCTTATTCACTGGATCTGGCACTGTGCGACTTCTGGCTCTTCCCCAGAGTCAAAATGACCATGAAAAGTAAACGTTTGAGTCAATACAGGACATTGAGGCAGCCACAACAGTGCAACTCACAAAAGAGGATTTCTAGAACTGCTTCAGAAAGTGGCAAGAATGATGGGATAAGTGTGTTTGAAGTGGAGGGGGAGGTATTTTGAGGGGATTAATGGCAATGTGTCTTTTACTGTAATAACTTTTTTATGCAAACATTCACCATATTTTTTTATCACACCTCGTAA
Source organism: Hipposideros armiger (assembly GCF_001890085.2). Lineage (NCBI taxonomy): Eukaryota > Metazoa > Chordata > Mammalia > Chiroptera > Hipposideridae > Hipposideros > Hipposideros armiger. Next base: position 521,525 of record NW_017732236.1, read on the forward strand.
GTTTCTCTTCCAGGTAATGGTGAACTAGACAATTTAACCAAATCTCCCTGCTGAGAAAAATAGGGGCCCTCTGTTTTCCTTTTCCTGAGATAAAACCCCAGAACTCTATCAGGATAGAACAGTGGCATTGAAGATCTAACTGCTTCTCAAACAGGACTGTATCCAATTTCCCTATTTTCAATCCCTCCTTCATCCTTAAGTTTCAGAGGTGTCACTAATCCCTCAGGGCTTTGGGGGCCCAGAGATGTACATCTGTTGGTTTCTGAACTTCCCCCTTTGTCAAGAAAGGATTTAATTTGGCTCTCTCAGACCAACAACAGCTCAGTTACCATCACCCTGCTTTCCAGTTGCCAACATTTTGATGTAGTCATCATATATGCTACTCTCTTTGTCTTTGTGGTTTTATTTTTCTCTTTACTCTCATTTTATAGGGACTTCGAGGGGACCCAAAAAATGTGTGTTCACTCTGCCATTTTAAACATAAGTTGAAATATAGCAATTTTGCACTTAAAAACAAAAAACTCCTGAAGAGTCAAAATAAAGCATAAGTGAGCAGTTAAGGATGCAGTCTCTGAAGCCAGGACTACTGGTTTCAATAACATCTTTGGAGAAGTTATTTCAACTCTCTGTCACTCAGTCTGTTTATTTGTAAGATAAAAATAAATAAATAAATAACCTGCCCTAGATATGTTGTGATTAGAATACAAATTAATATATGCAAATTCATTTGCCTGCCACGTGGGAAGCGCTCGACAAATCTTAGTTGTTATTAGCAATCTCACTAAATCTGTGTACATGCCCTCATAATACCAAAGGGAAAAAATGGAACATATTTGCAGTAAGCTTCTGCAAAAATATTTGTTTCACCTAAAAAACAACCCACTGAACTATATCCAATATATGTGGAACTGTTCTCAATCTTTCTATTTATTTGCTACTAATTTTTCTTCTTTCATCTGTTCCAACTTGCTAGCCCCACACCCATTCTCAGTATTTTTCTACTAACACGGTAAGCAATTTATGAATCTGTTACTTTGGCACTAGTTGGCTTCTCCTATTGGCCTCCTATTCCCATTCACTATAGGTTTCCCATCAGTTAGTACCCAATTCAACCTCTGGGTCTTCTTTCCTAACTTTTCTGGGTCTGTATCAGAACATCAGCAGTTTAGTCATGGATGCTTTCAGCCCCCATTCTTTTCTTACTGCTAGCTTTGCACTGGGGCTCTCTCTTTTTACCTCGTATGCCTGCTTGTCATCAAAGGATATGTTTTCCTTTGTTATTATCAGAAGCCAGTAAATAGAAACCATTCAGTTTATATGTTTTGAAAGAAATAATTGATTTTACACCATAATTTTTTCTGACATTTGATGAAGCAGGGGAACTTTTAGAGCTCTTCAAGTTATTAAAGTGATTCCCAGCTGTGAGATTTCCTCTCTAATTTCCATTCCCTGACTCATAGGTCTGGTTGCCCAAATTCCAGGATTGCAGCATCGCTCTCTAATCTGGCCACTGATGCACAGGCAGAAAATGGCATCAAAACCAGTCTTAATAACCTTCCTGGTTCATGCAATTGTTTCAGTAAATAAATTTTTACACCTTTCTCTGCAGGAGCAAACCATTACATACTGGATTTTATTTTCTAATTATTCAATCATATTTCTAACTATTCATTTATGTATGTACGTACCTATATGTGTGTATACTTAATTATATGTGTGTGTGTATGTGTGTGTTTTAAATAGCTTGAAGGAAAAGTAATACATACAAAGTTCATCCTTAAAAATGGGTGGTTTTATATCTATTTTATGTCTGAATTGAGATCTTGGCTTTGGTTTTCCATGAATAACCAGTTTAGAAACCTCTCTATCCCTATATCTTTTTTACCCTTTTATTGGTGGATGTCCTTATACATTTTTTTTCAACTATGTGGTTGAGCTCATTGTAGCAGATCCTAAATTGTATGCCACTAAAAATAATTTCATCAGAAACTTTGAGACCTCTTTTTCACAGGTCAGAAGTTGAATCCTACTTAGATCAGAGTGACTTGCTAGAGTGGCATGTCAGAGATCGGTTGGCTCTGCTCTAAGCAGACCTCATTCTTTTGTTTTTGAGCTAGAAAACATTGGGGTTACTATCATTTCTCTTGAGCAGATTAAAACAACATTGAGTGGGCAGTTTTTATTCTTTTTCTCTATATTAGTTTATTCAAATCTATAACACGTTGGTGTAGGGAGGGGATATAAAAATGCAGTGTTGGGGGGTGACTGGGTGGCTCAGTTGGTTAAAGTGTGAGCTCTGAGCAACTGGGTTGCCAGTTCGGCTCCTGCATTAGATGGTGGGCCGTGTCCCCTGCAACTATAGATTGAAAATGGTGACTGGACTTAGAGCTGAGCTGCGCCCTCCACAATAAGACTGAAGGACAACAACTTGACTTGGAGCTGATAGGTCCTAGGAAAAACACACTGTTCCTCAATAAAGTTAAAAAAAATGCAGTGTCTCGGATTTTCAGTTTCTCTCTCTGCACATTTTGAGGAGTAAAAACAAAATCACGTATATGAAACCAATTCGTAAACTTAAAAATGCCATATGAATATAAGGAATTATTACTTTCTCAAATATAGAGCATTTTCTTCAACCAAATTATAATTTGATTGATAATGTTCATTAGAGAAGCAAAAATGATCATAAATCTAAGCTTACTGGGTTTGGAGAAAGGTAAAAGATGGTTCACGATTTAAGTTAAATGCATCAAAAGTCTTCGTCATTGAGAAATTGTCCTTTCAGTTGAGTGACAAATACTAGAATATGAGGAAACTTTATGTTCATTAAGTATCCAGCATCACTGTACCTATTTCATATGTGAAACCTGATCCTCCAGTAATTCCTTCAAACACAATTTGCAAACTTTTATCATTATATAAGTGACATAATCAGAGTATCCCTGAATATACCATATGTGGATGAAACATCTTTTGAAATTAATAAATTAAGTGAAAAGAACTATTAACTGCTCTGTGTTAAACAAATGTTTAAAGTACACTACAGTGTTGTCAAACTAAGGTCCATGGGTAAAATCCAGCTTGTCACCTCTTTTTATAAATAAAGTTTTATTGGATCATAGCCATGCTCATTCATTCACATGTGATCTATGGCCACTGTTGTATTATAACAGCAAAGTTGAATACTTGCGACAGAAAATATATGGCCCACAAAGCCAGAAACATGAGGCATGATAAAAAAATATGGTGAATGTTTAAATAAAAAAATTATTACAGTAAAAGACACATTGTTATTAATTCCCCTCAAAATATTCCACCTTGCTTTGAATACACTCATCCCATCATTCTTGCCACTTTCTGAAGCAGTTCCAGAAGTCCTCTTTCATGAGTGTCTTTAGTTGTGTTGTCATGGCTGCCTCAATGTCCTGAATCAATTCAAAACGTTTACCTTTCATGGTCATTTTGACTTTGGGGAAGAGCCAGAAGTCGCATGATGCCAGATCCTGTGAATAAGGTAGATGAGGACACACCGAAATGTTTTTATTTGACAGAAATTGACATATACCAGAAGCGATGTGTGACATAAAGCATTGTCATGATGGAGGATGAAACTGTTTGCCCATTTCTCAGGCCGTTTTCTATGGACATCATTTCATAAATGACCTAATAAGCCCTTATAATATTCAGAGTTCACCTTAGTGTTCTTGGGTACAAACTCAGCTCGCACCATTCCATCAAGGTAAAACAACACATTAACATCACCTTGATGGCTCTTGGAAGCTCCACTCACTGTATATTTTTTTTATCACACCTCATATTATGTGGCTCTTTACTGAAAAAGTTTGCTGGCCCCTTTCATTTCAAAATCTTAGCATACTTACTAAAAGCCTAACCCTACATAGCTTTAGTAATGAAACCTCTTTCATGGCATGGACTTTCTATCAGGAATGGAGAAGTTAACAGAGATAATTAATTACTTAATTGCTAAAGAAGCTTTTTTCATTTTAGTTATCTTGAGAATACAGAGGTATTGTTTGTTTGCTTCTGTTTTCTGTTTCTGATCTTGCAGAGAAAGGAGACTAAAACTTCCACAGAAATTAAGAATCATTTTGAAAACAGAATAGCTGTTTCTTAAACAGGAAGACCAGCTTTTGTAGGCTAACTTTCAATAGGAGAATGAGCTTTAATAATTTTTCATCTAAACACTATAAGTAATAAGTCTGAGCTTTATGAAACTATATATATTATAAGCAAACACATGGAAAATATTTTCTTGACAACAGAAAATACAAATTTAGTAATCATAATTTATAGTTATTGAAGAATTACCATGAGGTTCATGATTTCTAAATATCAGTTTACATGTCTTTGTCTTATTTCTTACTGTATACTGGGAGTGCCAAAAAATGTATACAAGTGGACACTTTGGTCAACGTTGCTCAAGCAGTAGTTCGCCATAATCGGAAGTTTCTGGACACTGATGGTAACCACTTTGAGCACCTCTTATAGTTGAGCACCTCTTCTAATTGCAGAAATCAAACATGACTTGTAGTCATCTTTTGTTATCGGTATATATTGAGTATTACAATTTTAATAGTTTTCCTTTCTTAAAATGTGTGTACTTTTTTTTAGCACCCTCTGTATATTGGTCATCTATTGTTGCATAACATATTACCCCAAAACTTTGCCACTGAAAAGAGCAATAACTATCTTGTAATGCATATGTTTCTGTGGGTCAGGAATGCAAGAATGTGTTAGCTGGGTGGCTCTGACTCCAAGTGTCTCATGAGGTTGCAGTCAGGATGTCGGCCGGGGCTGCAGTCACCTGAAGGCTCGACTGGGGCTGGAGGATCCACTTCTAAAATACTTGACTCACATGCCTGGATTTCACTAATACTCCCTCAAAGTCCTACCAGCTTCCATCCATTGTCTAGTTCCAAAGCCATTCCCACATTTATGGGGCTTTTTTTAATGGGAACACTCTACTTCCAGATATCAAAATCTATACTAATTGCTGTTTTAAAAACTTAGGAGTTTAAAACAATAAACCTTATTATCTTATATAATTACTGTGGGTCAGAAATCTGGACTTGGCTTAGCTCGATGGTTCTGGCTCAAAGTCTTTCATTAGGATGTTGGGCAGGGCCACAGTCATCAGAGGGCTTGACTAGGGCTGAGACATCTGCTTCAAAGTTCCTCATTCACATGCCTGATTGTTTGAGTATCCTCATGATATGGTGGCTGGCTTCCCCAAAGATGGTGATCCAAGAGAAAGGGCAAGGCAGAAGTCACATGTCTTTTCTGACCTACCCTTAAATGTCACACCTGGTCACTTCCACAATATTCTCTTCAATATACACAGATCAACCTTATTCAGCGTGGCGATGAGAATAATTAAGGGCCATCATGGAGTCTGGCCACCACAGTATAGTTATAAGTTCATTTATTCCTTATAGTAGCTTTAAAGAGTCATTTAATATAGGTCTATATTTCCTTACTCACAATCACAAAATCCATTAGGCCCTGAAAACAAACATTTTCCTTATAACTCTATTGCCAGCCAAACTTTACCCAACCTGAACTCATGTGTCAGAAAAACCTGGTCTAAACTGATAAAGTTAATTATAGTCTCTATTTATCCCACTTGGTATGAACATTTCTACAGTGTATTGCACAAACGCATTTGATTAGGTGATATAACCCCAGACTGTCTTGGAATGTTAGGTAATATAAAATATCTGAACTATATTATTTTTCTAAACTAAAAAATTATTAAGTCCAAAACATATCTGGCTCCAACGATTTGAGATAAAGTTTAACTTTAATAGAAAGAAATGCTGATCTGTTGTGCTTCACTACTGACTTGATGAGAACTCTTCTGATGCTGGAGGCCATGTATAACTTGTTACAATGCTCCTGGAGACATCAACACACAAATAACAGGAAAATGCCAAAGAAGAAACAGTTCACCTTTTAATTGGTGGTTTAAAAGACTATATCTAGGAAATGAGAACCAACACCCTCTCATTCTCCATGCTCTCTTCCCATCACCATTGTCTAATCCTCACTTTCCTTCTTTCTCTGATTTTCTGTTTCTTCTTTCAGCTTACAATTTTGTTCTTCCACGTTCACCTGCCATTCTTTCCTTGACATTTCCAAAATACAATAATTATCCCCAAAGAAAGTGTTAACAAAACAAAAAATGTATGTGTGACTGCCAATGTGCATATTTAACTATCTAATCTCATAGCAAAGGCTACTCTGTGTTCTCTGGGTTCACCTCTGACTTCACCCAGAGCTGCAATAGACAATTCATAGGTCAACTGACAGCTTCTCACTTAAACCACCCAAGTTCCTCTGCTTCTATGCCTGGAGGGCTTATTCAGCGATAGAGCCCAGGCAGCCTAAAAGTGTCAGTGATTTAATATCTTCCACCAGTGAGGAATGGAAATTGGTGGATAAATATTCCAGCTCTCCCAACACACAGTAGAACAACCTCAGTGGCTTAAAACAACAAAAGTTAATTTCTCACTTACTCTAAGTCTGCCGCAGGTCCAGGCCACTTCTCAGAGTAGCTGTCACTCATGGGGTGACTTCGTATCATACCTCCACATGACAAGTGCCTCCAGTCACCAAGGCAGGGAGAGGAGTCCTGCACCAACAAACAGCATGTAAATGCTTCCAGGAAGTAAAGGACATTACTGCTGCTCACATTTTTTTAGCCAAAGCATGTCATGTGACCACACCAAACTTCAAGGGGGCAGATAAATAAAATCCTCCCATGTTCCCTATAGGTGAGAGATACTGGATGTCAAGAAAGCAGGAACAATGCTAGCCACACCGTCTGTGTGCATCCCTTTGCAACTAGCATTTTCTGAATATGCTTTTGACATCTGTCCATGTTAATGCATGGAGGTTTAGTTAGTTCCTTGTCATTGTTGTCCAAGATTCCGTTGTATGATTATATCATAATATGTTTCCTTCTACTGATGGTTTTTTAGGTTATTCCCAATTTTTTCATAAAACAAACAATATTGCCATGAATATTTTATATATGTAACACAAATTACTCTAGGTTGCTGTTCTATTTTATGAGGAGGTCCATGCTGAGTTGGAGGGGGGAAGGGAAGGATCAAGGGATGCCCGAACCACTTGGCATATAGGCCTATTATGTAAAGTCCAGGGATGTATAAAAATCAAAGACAAAGACAATACCGCATATACTGTCTATTCATGTTTGTTCTACAGAAACAAAGTGGTATGATTTTCAGAGTACTTTTCTTTCTCCATTGAACACCACAAAAAGCCAAGGTTGTTGACAATTCATCGTTCAGCTAACAAATGCCAAAATCAGATATTCTAGTAATTTTCTGCATCCTATTCAAACTCTATTGAAAATTATGAGAGCAACTGCAATTTAATATTACTAATAGAAGACACATCTTTGAAGCCTTCTGCAAAATTTCAAGATGAATGAAGTGTCTGACAAGACAAAGAAGATGAATCAACTACAATGCTTTCCAGTTTAGAGTGAAAGACCCCAGTAATAATGCCATAAAATATTCCCCTAGAACAAAATGTGCTAGGGAAAAAATTGATGCAATGGAAGGAGGGGGGAAAAAGTCCTCTTTCTAAAAGTCGAGCACAGGGACAAAATAATAATAAAAATTTAATTGAGTGAGACTAACTTTGTAACAACTACTGAACAGGAAGGTCAGCAACATAATTGCTTATGTGTAGCTGGACTTAATGTCAGAACTGTGAGATTTTTCATAATGCCTTCCACTCAAGGTGAGTGGACAGCTTTGTCTCTAAGTCATTTTTACTAAATGGCACTTCCTGCTGTTGTTTGCTTTCTCCTTATGTTTGCCTGACCGATCATTTCTTACCTTTTTTGAAAAATCATGGGTAAACTAAAGTTCCTTTTTTTTTAACTTTAATTTTTATTTTTATTTATTTTTATTTTTTTATTGTTAGTTTCAGGTGTACAGAACAATACAATAGTTACCCTTTTCACCCTCACCAGGTAACAACCCCCCTCCCCCCATCTATTGCCCTCCCACCCCCGATATCATGCTTATCTATTACAATTCCATTGAATCTGTTCCCGCTCTCTACTCCATGTCCTGAGACTATATGTATATATATAATTATAGTTGACATACAGTATTATTCAACATCAGTTCCTTTTACACATTGCTAAAAACTCACTCCGTAACATGTGCAGGAAATGCCAGTTAACTCAAACTATACCTAAAATTCTGAAATAATTTAATGGAAGAAATCATTTGTTTTTCTCAATCCCTGCTCATAAATGGTCATATTACCACTGGAAACCATGCAAGTTCATTATTTTCATAAGCTATCCTGGAATGAAGTAAAAGGAGATGATTTGTCTAAACACAGGTTTTACACACACCCTGCTTTTACTTTCAAGGAACAATGTTTGTGACCACCATTTAACAAGGCAGATTAAAGAAAAAAAAATTTTTAAACACAGAATTTTAGGATTATTGCTGACAGATCCCTCCCTAACATTTTCAGGACTGAGGCAACAGTTTAGATGGAGACTCACTTATCAGATGTTTTTGTAGCAGCCTGGAAGCCCAGGTTTCAATTTAGAATTCTGGAAGTCCTTAAGCGAGAGCATGGATATATGGGAAAGCCTGTGACCTATTCTTTTCTTTCCCCTGACTTCTCCCCACTACCTGTGGCAAATTTGCAGACGCATGTGTGTGGACACATGCGTCTGCAAATTTGCCTGCACACCTCCAGTCTGCCCTAACCTTCCCCCACCAATCACACTTTGGCTAGTCCTTGGGCCTATGTGTGCATGCTGGTGTCATCATCTGCCCTCCAGAGGACGGACTTGGGGAAGATGACCATACAGGCCTTCAATGAAGGTGTAGAACTCTTTGAACAGGCATTCTGGGGGCCAGGGTAGCTGGAGCATGGTATACAAGAGGGAGTGCAGGTTCTGAGTAGACACGTCCCCTTGGGCCCACAGACTCCTCTCCCCATGAGACAGGGTACAGCTGGAAGAAGACCAGATGGAGCCCTGTAAATTGTGCATCCCAGTTCAGGGGCCCCTCTTAGCAAGTCTAAAGCCAGCCCTAATTAATGAATTATTTTAAGGAAATTGTCTATCAAGTAGGACTACATATACAAAATCATCTTAGAGCTTCATTCAGGATAATAGTGCTAGCCTACATGGGGTTGAAAAGTTAAAGCAGGTGATAAAAGATTTGTAAGAGGTTTCCTGAAGAGAAATGGATTGTGTGAAATTTCAAAGCAGATGATGAGAGAAAAGAATGCTCTGATATCTAAAGAAAGAAACAGAATTAGGGCAGGAGGACTCTTCTTTCATATTATGTATTTCTTTTTATTATACCTCCTCTTCCTCTCATTAACTCATTTCATTCACAATGAACTTTTAAAAGACCTGCTGTACTGTAGCGCTTAGACAATGACAAGAAGGGGACAAAGAGAATGTCAGTATAAAAGTTCCCATCTTCAGTAATTTTGGAACCTGTTTGAGAAAACCAGACACTTAAATGCAACAGCAGTAGAACAGAATGAGGTAGTTTGTGCTCAAGCTCTAAAACAGAGTGCATGTGTTTAGGAAAGGTAGATAGAGTCAGTGAGAAGTGGGCAGGGAAAGGCTGCTTCAATTTCAACACAGTCTTGTCAGAGTTAATGAGATTTTATGGTTTCTGGAAAAAATATCTTTGTTGCTCAAGAGCAATTTCTCAATGTTCACTTCCTAGTTCTACTCCAAGTCATTTCTATTAAAATAAAAATAAATCAGACAGACAATCTATACAAGTCAGGAACGGAGATGAAGATTAACTATATATTTCTTATTATAAATCACAATATCACAGGGACCAATGGATTCATCAAGAATAGAGTGACGTAAGCAGCATGGTGGCATGAGAGGACCTTCAGGTCTCTCCCCTTGAAGTTACAACAAGTTGGACAGCTAAAATTCAATAAAGGATTCTCTTCCTAACACACAAACATGTCTGAGAGATCCAGCATTGAGACATCTGAAGGTGAACTTATCAGAGCAAACAGGGGAGATAGGACAGGGGAGGACAGAGACAGGATACACAGACACAGTCTGGGCTCGGCTTGGCCCCAGCAGAGTAACAGTAGTGAAGGGTCAGGGTGCAACCCCCACTGGGCAAATCAGAGGAGCAGAGAGGGGAAGTGGGCAGGGGTGGCTGACACACATTGAGGCTGAGCCCAAGGTCAGGGGCAGAGAAGAGGTGGTGCAAAGAGTGGCAGCCAAATAAATGAAATGAGGGGTGGTTTGGATGAAAATGCACCTGGGAGAGAAACTGTTGGTCTTGAGACAAATGAACTTTGAGTTGCATCCAGCTGGAGAAGACAACCCCACACCCATATTAAATAACAGATGCTCTAATAGGGAAATACCACTTAGTTCTACTGGCTCAGCAACATTTCAGCTTATGTGCATTTCTATAGTGTTTACAGTTGCATATTTTTTTAACAGAAGCTGGAAATAAAATTCTGTGAGGGAAAGTTGTTATTATCTGGGGTCACAATCATCTTTATAATAACTACCATTCCTTAAAAGCACCAAACTTAGCTGATACTGTCCAGGTGACTTACATCCATCACATCACATATGCCTGTCTATAGTACCACTTGACAGATTATCAGATGCACTCTGCAGATAAAGATCTTGAAATGTTCTCAAATTCAAGGCTACTAAGTGACAGACCTGGACTAGACCCTGGTTCTGAATTCCATTAGAGCCCACACTGAGCCACTCCCCAAGTCTGACAGACACCTCATCTCATTTAAATCACTTTTCTGTTCCCTATTCCCAAAGGGATTTCAGGTGTTAAAAAGCAGGACTTCATATGCAAAATATTGTTTTTCATTACACAGTCAGAGGAATATGCAATAAAAATAAAAAACAACTGTGAGATATGCATGAAGAAAGAAAACTGTGGTATTCAGTGAAAATAACATAATCTACAAAGGAAATCTCAATAAATCTCAAAAGACCAGGGACTCACAAAATCACTTGGCTCAGCCCCTTCCCTGTACAAAGGGAATCTATTAGAAGCTGAGTCATATAAGGGGCCAAGTCTGGCCAGTGACAAGAAGGAAGAGATCAGCGTGTTTTCTCTGAGAGCACAACACCTGTCCTGGGCCCTCCTCTGCCTGTGCTGCAGCTTCCCCACCTCACGTCCCTCCTGGGGCTCAACCCATTCTCTGCTGGGTTTGCAGTAGGGAGACGAATCAGGAGCTTTCAAGGATGTAGCATTTCCCAGGAAGCCTTTCAGAGAAGAGACAGGTGTCCGGAGGAAGACCCTGATGAATAAGGACTGATGAGACACGCCACGTGATAACTGGAGGGAGACTGGTTTCTGTCAGCTCTCTGACCCAGAAGGCCCAGGCAGGGCTGCCAGGCTGAGCATCCCCTCACTTATTTTCAGGGTTCTCAGGGACGTGAGAGCTTTCGTGCATGTGGGTGACCTTAAGCTGAGAGAAAGAGGAGTCCCAGGGCCTGCCAGGAGTCAAGGTAAGGCTCCCGAGTGAGCGCTGAGGGCACAGCCCTACCCTGAACAGAGGCCCCAAGGAGCCTGAATCCTGATGTCATCCCTGGAAGGGCACAGGCAGGACAGCCTCATGTGGCATTCCCCATCTTTCCCTCTCTGGCTCCTCAGGAAGTGAGCACCGAGGTCTGCGGCTCTGAGACCCAGGACTCACCAGGGCGGCATTCTGGGCCCTGCCAGGAATCAAGGGCAGAGGCCTGAGTGACAACTGAAGGTACCGCAGGCCCCAGAGCAGTGAGGTGGCACAGAGACTGACTCTGTAAGAAGGGTGGCACGTTTGAGGGCCTTGGTCTGAGGGGAGGGTCCTCGGGTAAGCCAAGGAAGAAGTTCCAGGCCCTGCCAGGAGTCAAGGTGAGGACCCTGAGTCAGGTCATAGGGAGCCCTCCCACCCTCAGAACTCTGAGGACCACCCAGAACCCCGCCCTTGCTGGTTGCCCTGGGATACCTGGGCACTGTTGACAGGATGTGACATACTCACTACCTCCCGTGGTGTCACAAAGGGGTGAGGCAGTTAGTCTAAGGGGTATGGCCTAAGGCCAGCAGTGGGAGGGCTTCTAGGCTTTCAAGAAGCCAACCTGAATACTCTGAGGACTAAGGGAGCCACACACCTCACGGCAGTGGAAACACGACAGAATTGTTTTTCTTACCTGGCCTCAGGAGACCCAGACAGGTATGGCCAGAGGAGGAGATCCTCACTTCCTCTTAGGGGTCTCAGGGTGGAACTGGCCTTAGTGGGAGGGGTAGGCCTGAGGGGTAGGCCTAAGGGCCAGAGAGGATTCTAGGCCATTATGGGGGTGGAAGCAACGACTGAGGGATCATCGCCACTAAATAGTAGGGATGACAAAGAATCTGGCCCCACCCATGGTTTCCGATGTTGAAGACCCAGGACAGGGTGATTCCCCTGAAGCTCCCCCACACTTATTTACCTCAGGTCTATGGGAGGTGAAATCCTGAGTTTGAAGGTGGAGCCAGCATTCAACCTAAGGGGTGGGTATACCAGGCCCTATGTGGAGCCAAAGTAAGGGCCCTTAATGAGGACTGAGGACCCCAAAGTGACAAGAACAGAAAGTTCCCCACTGAGCAGTCAGTACTGGGGTCACCTGGGCAGGCGTGATAATCTGAGGATCACCTTCACTTCCTTCTCACGGGGTCCATGACTTGCACCAGTTGAATGATGCTCTTGAACATGAAATAAGAGACTTGTCAAACTAAAAGACTGACAGCCACTGTCTCCTCAGTATGCTTGGGTCAGAGCATGCAGGACATACCCTAAAGGGGACAGGCTGAAGAGAACAGGAGCCCTGTGGGTTTTTGGAGCAGTTCCCTTGAGGAAAACTATAAACGTATCCTTTCCTATAATCAAGGTGGTATTTCCATGGTGAAGGTGCACACATCCTCTCAACCTTCCTCCCCCAGGTACCCTCATCACATGTTCTACCATCCCGCCTGACCATTGTCCCTGACCAGAGTTAAACTGTATTGGGGTCAGAAGAATATGTCCCGTGCCCATGAAAAATCCATCCGGGGCCGCAATGACTCCAAGAGTCACAAGACACTTCAGGCAACCTCAGTAGTGGATGATGAGTCCCCCTCCTGTTCCTACTCTGTTTGGGAGGGTAATTCCCAAGTTCCATCAGACAGTGAGACAAGTAGCACTTCCCAGGGGTCTTGGACAGCCTCATCTACCACCATTGCCTCTTCAGGTGTTTTTGACACAAATTCTGATCAAAGTGATGAAAGCCAAGATGAGGAACATTCCTTTTCCTCAAATGCCTTATCTTCTGTGAACCCATGCAGTGAGATTCTAGCTATAAAGCTGGAAGTGCTGCAGCAATACCTTCTGTACAAGTATAAAATGCAACAGCCCATTCTGAAGGAAGAGATGCTCAAGATCGTAGGTGAAGATAACCAAGACCACTTTGCTGACATCCTCCAGAAAGTGTCTGATCGTATGGAGGTCGTCTTTGCGGTAGACTTGAAGGAAGTCGACTCAAGCAACCACGCATATGAACTTGTCAGCAAACTGAACCTCCCCAATAATGGGAGGGTGAATGTGGGCAGGGGATTACCCAAGACGGGTCTCTTGATGAATATCCTAGGCCTTATCTTCATTAAGGGCAACCGTGCCAGCGAGGAGGAGACGTGGGAATTCCTGAATATGATGGAAGTGTACGCTGGGAGGAAGCACCACATCTATGGGGAGCCCAGGAAGCTCATTAACACAGAATTCGTGCAGCTGAAGTACCTGGAGTACCGCCAGGTGCCCAACAGCGATCCTGCACGCTACGAGTTCCTGTGGGGCCCAAGAGCTCATGCTGAAACAAGCAAGATGCAAGTCCTGGAATTTTTGGCCAAGGTTAATGACACGGTCCCTAGTGCCTTCTCACCTTGGTATGAAGAGGCTTTGCAAGATCAAGAGAGAGCACGAGCCATAGAGGAAGCGAGGGCTGGCACTAGTGCCCCAGCCAGGCATGATACCATGGCCCCGGCTTCTCCCACCCATAGTGATGTCTGAGGATGTTTTTAGTCATCATCAAGATAAAAAAAAGGACATCACAATAGGGATTTTCACAGAAATGTGAAAAAATCCCACAGTAAACTTGTTGGGACAATGAAACAAAAAAATAAAACATCATAAACCTTGATTCCGCTGACTCTTTTCAGTCTTTGTTTTGTAAAATTGATTTATATCTTAATATGCTTAGCTTATTAGAGAATGTAGGAGATAGTAAAGCTTAACAAGTTAGGCCTCTTACTCACTTTCTGTTCTATTCCCAAAACATCATTGAGTATCTGCTTTTTGGAAGGCTCTGTGCTAGTACTGGGGAGGCTGAGATAAAGACCAAGCCTCTGCCCACAGAACTCTGGAAGCTTGGAGCTTCAATCATGTAAGGAGGATGTTGAGATCCCCTCTATGACTTATAGGAAAGTAAAAAGGATGAGTGAGACTGGAGGGGTTCCAGGTGATAGCAGTAATGTATAAACTCCCTAAAGCAAGGCAGTTTAAGTTTTGGAAGCTGCAAGTCAGTCTTGGTGATGTAATTTTAAATTACATGGTGGACTAGATGAGGCTGTGGGGCTGGTGAGCAGAGGCCAGACCCTCAGAAGAGGTGTTTGAGTTGAGATAGAAAATATTTGATTGGAAAACTACACTGTGGGGGCGGCCGGATGGCACAGCTGTTGAGAGCGTGTCCTCTTAACAGCAAGGTTGCTGGTTTGACTCCCACATGGGATGGTGGGCTGCGCTCCCCTCGCAACTGCATTGAAAACAGCAAATAGACTTGGAGCTGAGCTTGCGCCCTCTACAACTAAGATTGAAGGACAACAACTTGACTTGTAGCTGACGGACCCTTGAAAAACACAATGTTCCCCTTCCCCAATTCCCTAACACTGTTCCCTTTCCCAATTCCCCAATAAAATCTTAAACAAACAAACAAACAAACTGCACTGTGGGGAAGGTCTAAAATTAAGGCCCAATATGATCTTCTGCCTGGACATTTGGTGAAACCAGCAGGGCCTCAGAGCCCCTAAATGCAAGTTTTCCTCCGAAGTCTTCACTTGCAGATAAGGTCCCCTACCAAACAACCAGCTTTATGAAGGGGACAAGGCACAGATCTTGCTTCTTTCTAAGTAGCAGGTTTCTGTTTCCTACCAGCCGGCAGAATTTTGCAGACACTCTGATTACATGCTGCCATGGGAACTAGGGGTCACCTCAGCCTCTTCATACCAGAAACCCGGCCTCTCCCAGACCCTGCTTATTCACTCTGTTCCCAAGGGCAACCCCCGTGTGGCACAGTGGGGCATGTGGTGTCCTCCTCCCC